>NC_064921.1:892073019-892673019 GCF_023897955.1 Schistocerca gregaria | reverse complement strand
CAATTGTGTGATTGGATTGAAGAGTTCCTAGATAACAGAACGTAGCATGTCATTCTCAATGGAGAGATGTCTTCCGAAGTAAGAGTGATTTCAGGTGTGCCTCAGGGGAGTGTCATAGGACCCTTGCTATTCACAATATACATAAATAACCTGGTGGATGACGTCGGAAGTTCACTGGGGCTTTTTGCAAACGATGCTGTGGTGCATCGAGAGGTTGTAACAATGGAAAATTGTACTGAAATGCAGGAGGATCTGCAGCAGATTGACGCATGGTGCAGGGAATGGCAATTGAATCTCAATGTAGACAAGTGTAATGTGCTGCGAATACACAGAAAGCTAGATCACTCATCACTTAGCTACAAAATAGCAGGCCAGGAACTGGAAGCAGTTAATTCCATAAATTATATGGGAGTACGCATTAGGAGTGATTTAAAATGGAATGATCATATAAAGTTGATCGTCGGTAAAGCAGATGCCAGACTGAGATTCATTGGAAGAATCTTAAGGAAATGCAATCCGAAAACAAAGGAAGTAGGTTACAGTACGCTTGTTCGCCCACTGCTTGATTACTGCTCAGCAGCGTGGGATCCGTACCAGACAGGGTTGATAGAAGAGATAGAGAAGATCCAACGGAGAGCAGCGCGCTTCGTTACAGAATCATTTAGTAATCGCGAAAGCGTTACGGAGATGTCAGATAAACTCCAGTGGAAGACTCTGCAGGAGAGACGCTCAGTAGCTCGGTACGGGCTTTAACATTCGAGAACATACCTTCACCGAAGAGTCGAGCAGTATATTGCTCCCCCCTATGGATATCTCGCAAAGAGACCATGAGGATAAAATCAGAGATATTAAATCCCACATAGAATCATACCGACAATGCTTCTTTCCACGAACAATACAAGACTGGAATAGAAGGGAGAACCGATAGAGGTACTCAGGGTACCCTCAGTCACACACCGTCAGTTGGCTAGCCGAGTATGGATGTAGACGTAGACGTAGATGTACGGTCCTTCCTGTCATGGACAGCTTCGTAAATCGCCTGCGAGAATGCCGTGATCGAGAAGAAGGCATCTTACTGATGTTGTTTTCAAACGATAAAAAAAATGTGTTGATGTTTCTTAAATGCTTTTTAACTTGGAATAAGATTGTATGAATAAAATTTTGATGTCTGCATCCGTGTTTATTTTACACTCATTTCAAAAATACAGGTTCGTCTGCCGCACCCTGTATAAAAAGGCAGGTGATTCATGTGCAAGTATCACCGATGTGATCGCGGAATGGTATTTGTAACTAGAAGAATGACACATTCCATTTTGGAAATCTTTAGGGAGTCAACCATTCCGAGATCAATAGTGCCGATAGTGTGCCGAGAACATCAAACTTAAGGCATTATCCCTCGCCACGGACAACACAGTGACCGACGGCCTTCCCTTAACGACCGAAAGCAGAAGCATTTGCGTAAAGTTGCCAGTGGTAACAGACAAACACCATTGTCTAAAATAACGGCAGAAATCAATGTTCATTGTACGATGCACATATCCGTTAGGACAATGCGATTCCCTCTGCTTACAGCACAACATCACCTGCTGCGCCTCTCATGGGCTCCTCGTAAGGTGTCAGGCAAATCCAACACCTTCCATGAAAACCCTCACATGATAGCAAATCCGGCAATATGTCAGATAGCTCCGAATAAATCCTGACATTAAATTAACCAAAGTAATACGATCAATGAGTGAGCAAATGGAATACCACAGACTAACAAAAGAACGTCTAAATGCATGTCCTACCTTCGTACTGTGTAACAGACGCAGTTCCGAGGGAGAAACGAGAAGCCGAGAGCAGAGCCGTGTAGGCTAGAAGGCCCTACGATAAGAGTGGGACAATGGGACACCCACATCTCCGGCCGACCGCCAGGAGGTCCATCCCCCAGCCCATGTTAAGAGATAGAGCCCTCCAGAAGAACAGTATAGATCTTACGATAACACTAAAAGCGCCACACCAGTTGCAAGTTTAAGCGTGAGACTATACGCATTTCTCATTGGATAGACAGAATTTTTGTAGGCAGAGCTTAAGGTTAACATTGAATTGCTGATTGGTCAGTTGAAAACGCAGCCAGATACAATTTCTTAAACCACCTTCGGTAAACAGTAGTATGGATAAGTTCGAGAGAGTTGCTACCGAGACGGCGAGGTGTGTGGAGCTGCGCCGCCTCCGCCCCTGACACTGCCTAACCACCGACAAGGTAATGAACGCACGCAATGCCGCATATGAGCGCATAAGGCTTCACTCAGAACTGCACAAGTCTAATCTTGTACACCCCTTTTCTTACGTAATACTAGTGTCGATCGTCAATTAAACTTCATAGTATTCACATTTTCTACTTGAAGTTAAAATCTGAAACGCGATGATTTTTCTGCTATATAATTATTGAGAACCCACATCAGCCACTCTAATTTATGACAAGTTCAATAAGTAATTAAAGATAATTGAGGGTCACTGAAGAACATTTTTGATAGTTTTCTCTTTTATGAAACTTAATTTAAACCTAGATTATAGATGTGATATGGCATAAATCACCCTTCGATCCATTATAGAACTTGGAAACCCATTCAGGGAATATTCGTTTTTATTTTTGTTGTCGTAGTTGGTTTTCATCATCCTGTATTAAAATTTTCCTTTTATCAATAGTATAATGTTTTGTGGGTAGAATAAAAATTCCAATGGTAAACGTAACTGCTTTTTCGACGTTATTTTACCAGCTAACTAAAAATAGGAAAGCCTTGAACCCCTTCCACTAAATTTAGTTAATATTAAGATTCTTTTACAGGGAGTTCAGTGGAGCTCACGCTGAAATCATTAAGTATTTGATTATATCATCGATAGTCTCACTGAACTCTACATGTCGTGTGTGGTCTGTCGTCTTCTTACCAGAAACAGGTCCCAGGTTCAAACTAGTCAAGTCCCTAAAAAACACGCTCAGAGAGCGAAAGTGGTTGGGAGACACGACTTAGAACAAACAGACACCACGCAGAATGTTAGATCCTGACGACCCTAGACGACTGAAAAACCGTAACCCGATCAAATGACTCCTGATTTCAGTTGGTAGGGTTCGAACGTGGTGCAGACCCCATGGAGCCATTAGCCCAAGGCACCGTGCAAGCTGGTGGTGGCTCGATAATGCAGTGGGCTGTGTCTATATTGAATGAACTGTGTCCTGTAGCCGGATGGAACCGATCATTGACTACGAATGGTTATGTTCGGCTACTTGGAGACCATCTGCAGCCATTCACGGTCTTCATGTTCTCAAACAACGATTGAATTTTTGTGGGCGGTTATGTAGGCAGCATGGTTCAGTATTTCTGCAGTGGACTTCCAACGAGTTGTTGAGTCCATGCCACCTCGAACTGCTACACTACGCTGGCCCAAAAGGAGGTCCGACACGGTACTAGGAAGTATCACATAACTTTTGTCACCTCAGGTACAACTGTGCTGCGTGATTTTCAGCTGGAGTACAACTCTGCACCCTAAAACATCCGACACTAGCATCAGCATTTCAAGACACTGTTTATGGGCTCGATCATGGTGAAGAGCGTATTAAACACAGTTTTGCACCTAGTCCACAAAGCTTAGTCCGTTGCGGCGTAAGCCCATCACGGGCACGCCAGTCGAGAACGTCAGGGAAGAGAAGGCTGTGAGAAGAAGTGGTTTCTGTGTGAAGAGAACATAAGCGCTGTGACTGACTCGTGACGGCCCAGTTCTACAGCAGCATTAAGATTAGTGACTTCGATAGCAGCGTCAACGCTAGTCACTTCGCTTGTACGCTCTGTGAAGCATAGACCTGGGTGTCTATACTGAAGAAGATTGACTATTTTGTATGTCACACTTTGCTTGCGACACATCTGTGTAATTGCGAAAGTTAACAAGCTAATCGATATTGGTGTGTTACCGAGCTATGTGAAAGCTGTCAGACCCCTCTACCAAGGTTGTATGGCAATGGTTAAAGTGAGAAATCAACTGTCTCAAGAGTTTGAGGTGACAAACGGACTACGCCAGGGATGCACACTTGCCCCTACACTTTTTAAGATCTACCTAGAGGAGGCACTAAAATCATGGAAAAGGATTTGCGGAGGATTTTTTGCTGACGACCAAGTGTTAGTAGCTGGAGATGAGGAAGATGCAAATTACATACTCCGTAAATTAAAAGAAGAATATGAAAAACGGGGTCTTCTCATAAATGTATCTAAAACAGAATATCCGTAAGTTGGAGAAAAAACTGTTAACGACTTACAGCTTGGTTCTGATATTGATATTTTAAGTACTTGGGAGTGACACTGTCGTCCAATGGTAGAAGTATGGGTGATGTAAACAATAAAATAGGCCAGGGAAAGCGAGCTATAAAACAACTAAATGGTATTCTCTGGAACAAAAACATAACGTGCAGAACAAAACATACCATCTACCACACAATTATTGAAAGTATCACAACATATGGTGCAGAGTTGTGGGAACTAACTCAGAGGCAGGAAGATCGAGTGCTGGCTATTGAGCTGGATTTCTGGAGACGGAGTTGTGGATACTCCAGATCTGACCATATTAGAAATGACAGGATCAGAGAGGTTATGAATGTCAAAAGCACAATCCTAGACTACATAGAAAGGAAGCACCTACTCTGGTATGGTCACTTACAGCGTATGCCAGACACAAGATGGCCAAAACGGGTATGGCAATGGAGTCCACATCAAAGAAGAAAGAGCGGTAGACCTGCGAGATGCTGGAAAGACGACGTCAACGAAGCAATGGCGACGAGAGGTCTTAATGAAGGAGACTGGAATGACCGTGACGATGCAGACTGGGATGCGAGAGGCGGCGGCAGCCCTAGAAACCTCGCTCATATATACAGGGTGTTACAAAAAGGTACGGCCAAACTTTCAGGAAACATTCCTCACACACAAAGAAAGAAAATATGTTATGTGGACATGTGTCCGGAAACGCTTACTTTCCATGTTAGAGCTCATTTTATTACTTCTCTTCAAATCACATTAATCATGGAATGGAAACACACAGCAACAGAACGTACCAGCGTCACTTCAAACACTTTGTTAGAGGAAATGTTCAAAATGTTCTCCGTTAGCGAGGATACATGCATCCACCCTCCGTCGCATGGAATCCCAGTTGCGCTGATGCAGCCCTGGAGAATGGCGTATTGTATCACAGCCGTCCACAATACGAGCACGAAGAGTCTCTACATTTCGTGCCGGGGTTGCGTAGAAAAGAGCTTTCAAATGCCCCCATAAATGAAAGTCAAGAGGGTTGAGGTCAGGAGAGCGTAGATGCCATGGAATTCGTCCGCCTCTACCAATCCATCGGCCACCGAATCTGTTGTTGAGAAGCGTAAGAACACTTCGACTGAAATGTGCAGGAGCCTCATCGCGCATGAACCACATGTTATGTCGTACTTGTAAAGGCACATGTTCTAGCAGCACAGGTAGAGTATCCCGTATGAAATCATGATAACGTGCTCCATTGAGCGTAGGTGGAATAACATTGGGCCCAATCAAGACATCACCAACAATGCCTGCCCAAACGTTCACAGAAAATCTGTGTTGTTGATGTGATTGCACAATTTACAATCTGACCACGTTGTAATGAAGCCTCATCCGTAAAGAGAACATTTGCACTGAAATGAGGATTGACACATTGTTGGATGAACCAATCGCAGAAGTGTACCTGTGGAGACAGCTGCTGATAGTGGCTGCACACGCTGTACATGGTACGGAAACAACTGGTTCTCCCGTAGCACTCTCCATACAGTGACGTGGTCAACGTTACCTTGTACAGCAGCAACTTCTCTGACGTTGACGTTGGGGTTATAGTCAACTGCACGAAGAATTGCCTCGTCCATTGCAGGTGTCCTCGTCGTTCTAGGTCTTCCCCAGTAGAGAGTCATAGGCTGGAATGTTCCGTGCGCCCTAAGACGCCGATCAATTGCTTCGAACGTCTTCCTGTCGGGACACCTTCGTTCTGCAAATCTGTCTCGATACAAACGTACCGAGCCACGGCTATTGCCCGTTGTTAATCCATACATAAAATGGGCATCTGCCAACTCCGTATTTGTAAACAATACACCGACTGCAAAACCACGTTCGTGATGAACACTAACCTGTTGATGCTACGTACTGATGTGCTTGATGCTAGTACTGTAGAGCAGTGAGTCGCATGTCAACACAAGCACCGAAGTCAACATTACCTTGCTTCAATTGGGCCAACTGGCGGTGAATCGTGGACGCATAGTACATACTGACGAAACTAAAATGAGTTATAACATGGAAATTAACCGTTTCCAGGCACATGTTCACATAACATCTTTTCTTTATTTGTGTGTGAGGAATGTTTCCTGAAAGTCTGGCCGTACCTTTTTGTAACACCTTGTATAGCAGTATTGTAATTTTCCTACTGTAATAAAACTCATTAAATACGACTTGTTTGATTGTCTAATGAACCGAGTAAGCAGGCTTATTACACACTACATGCCCCATGGTGCTAGTCGTGAGTTTCCTTTAACTTTTGGTGTCACTGATGAGGCTACTTTCCATTTAAATGGGTAAGTGAAGGTCCATCGCGTAAGAATTTGGAGAACACAGCAACAGCATATCACAGTCGTGCACTAGAGAAACTCTCCGTCTGTATGCCTCCCCTTCCAATAAGTGCAATGACATCTGATTTTCAATCCGATCGCCCTTGCTTACCGCAGTAACTAAGGCCCTGCTGTGATGCGGAAGCGATGCAAATATTGCCGTATGACGGAAACTCTCCGCAGCGGGCATTGGCGGTACGGGTGGGTGACTGACGGGACAAGTATGGGAATACCTGCGGTGCCAGCGGCGGCAACGGCGCAGCCAGCTCCGACAGTGTCCTCCGGAGAGTCAATATGCATTGGCAGCCAGGTGGTCGCGGCGGCGGCGGCCCTCAAAGGACGTTACTCCGGCGGAGCGCGCACCCACGACCCGCGACCCGCAACCTGCGACCCACGGCCGGCGATCAATGGCGCTGTTTGCAGAGTGGATTGCGGCCGCCCCGGGACTTTCATTACTGTGGAGGCGGCGTGAGGGCGTCTCCTGGGAGCGGTCGCAGGGCCGACCACAATCACGGCCGCGCCTCCGCACCTCCCGGGGGCCACTGCCTCCGGGCGAACCCCTTAATGAACGATTCTCACTACGGATATTTCTACGCTCGCCATTCCTGGAAGGCACGTGCACATAAAGCACCACGCACACGCGAAACGGATTCAAACGCGTGAAAGAATCTTCCAGACTGTATCGAAAAAGATTCTGTATTCGGGCTGTTTGTACACTACTGGTCATTAAAATCGCTACACCACGAAGATGACGTGCTGCAGACGCGTAATTTAACCGACAGGAAGAACATGCTGTGATATGCAAATGATTAGCTTTTCAGAGCATTCACACAATGTTGGCGCCGGTGGCGACACCTACAACGTGCTGATATGAGGAAAGTTTCCAACCGATTTCTCACACACGAACAGCAGTTGACCGGCGTCGCCAGGTGAAACGTTGCTGTGATGCCTCGTGTAAGGAGGAGACATGCCTACCATCTCCTCTTTAATAAAGGTCGCATTGTAGCCTATCGCGATTGCGGTTTATCGTATCGCGATATTGCTGCTCACCTTAGTCTAGATCCAATGACTGTTAGCAAAATATGGAATCGGTGGGTTCAGGAGGGTAATACTGAACGACGTGCTGGATCCAAAAGGCCTCGTATCACTAGCTGTCCAAGTGACAGGCATCTTATCCGCATGGCTGTAACGGATCGTGCAGCCACGTCTCGATCCCTGAGTCAACAGATGGGTACGTTTGCAAGACAACAACCATCTGCACGAAGAGTTCGATGACGTTTGCAGCAGCATGGACTATCAGCTCGGAGATAATGGCTCCGGTTACCCTTGACTCTGCATCACAGCCAGGAGCGCCTGCGATGGTGTACTCAACGACGAACCTGTGTGCACGAATGGCAAAACGTCATTTTTGCGGATGAATCCAGCTTCTGTTTACAGCATCATGATGGTCGCATCCCTGTTTGGCGACATCGCGGTGAACGCACATTGGAAGCGTGTATTCGTCATCGCCATCCTGGCGTATCACCCGGCGTGATGGCATGGGGTGCCATTGGTTACACGTCTCGGTCACCTCTTGTTCGCATTGACAGCACTTTGAAACATTGGACGTTACATTTCAGATGTGTTACGACCCGTGGCTCTACCCTTCATTCGATCCCTGCGAAACCCTACAGGATAATGCACGACCGCATGTTGCAGGTCCTGTACGGGCCTTTCTGGATGCAGGAAATGTTCGACTGCTGCCCTGGCCAGCACATTCTCCAGATCTCTCTCCAATTGAAAACGTCTGGTCAATGGTGGCCGGGCAACTGGCTCTTCAGAATACACCAGTCACTACTCTTGATGAACTGTGGTATCGTGTTGAAGCTGCACGGGCAGCTGCACCTGTACACGCCATCCAAGCTCTGTTTGACTCAATGCACAGGCGTATCAAGGCCGTTATTACGGCCAGAGGTGGTTGTTCTGCGTACTGATTTCTCAGGATCTATGCACCCAAATCGTGTGAAAATGTAACCACATGTCAGTTCTAGTATAATATTTTTGTCCAATGAATACCCGTTTATCATCTGCATTTCTTGTTGATGTAGCAATTGTAATGGCCAGTAGTGTAGTAGAACTGTATTTGTTTTACGTACGAAGATCCCCAATGCTTCGATGGTAGAACGCACACAGAATGTTTTAAAAATTATTAATATTTCCACGACCTTCAAGTAATCTACAACGTGAATGTGCTCCTGTGCTGTAATTACCTTAATCTATCCGCCACCAACTGCAGGCCTTAACCTCTGCTCTACCAAGTGCACGTGGCTGTAGATTACGTAACCGCACATATACGTACGGATAAAGATACAGCGACATCACCGGGATTCATCTAAAGCAGGGGTTCCCAACAAAATTTTCACGAGGATTCCCTCATCGAGCATGATTGATACCTTGTCATATAACAGTATCAAGTACCTAAAGAAAGCCAAATTAAGAGTCTTTTTATAAGTTTTCTGTTTTTGGCACTTAGAAAAACATTTAAATATTAATTATTGAAAAAAAAATATTGAGGGGCCAAAACAAATCTGTTATCAAACGAAATATATTAAATATATTTCTTAGTGTAATAGCATTTTGCGGACCCCTATGGCATAGCTCGCGGGGGTCCGCGGGCCGCCTGTTGGGAACCACTGATCTACAGGCAAAAAAACGGCTGGGGGAATTCGCAACATGGTGATCACATTTCCCACGATCATAGATCGCCATTCGTACCGCCTTGCAAGCAGCATTTGGCCAGTAAGAACAGGCCTAAGGTGTAATCCAAAAGCGTGATTTGCATATAACGTAAACCACTAATATATAGTAAAAATATCGGAAAGTTCTAGAGCGATTCACCTCAAATTTTTAGACAATACTCTACTACACATTCGGACACATATGTTATATGCTTTTCTAAATAACTATGTACAGATTTTCTATTATACTACAAGAGATGAAATGTTATATGCTGTGCTGTTTATTAAAATATGTAGTTTTCTTTTATTTCTCGCAGTCGATTTTAATAACAAGTGCTTATATTAAATGGGTAAATGTACAGGCACTTCTGCGTATAGCGTATGCTAATTTGTAGTGATATATCCATTTCTAAGGAAGGGAGGTTAATTGAGTGAAAGTGGAACAAGTAGTTGGTAAGAGTGTGCTTTGGTGACAAATGATGTCCATAACATCCCATTGCAATACTTAGACGTGCCAAGATTTGGTCTTAGCGTAAGTGATTTCATAGGCGTTCACGGCGTAATACGAATTGAAGGTCTCGTCGGGCTCGCCGACAGATTCTACGATCTACTCGATGCCAATATTTCGATGACAAATCCGTTCGCCATCCTCAGGAGAACGGTGCTTCTGCAGATGAGTGCCTCTGAGAACTGAAGATGACGAATAGATGGATCGCCGAAATATTGAATGGTTCAAATGGTTCTGAGCACTATGTGACTTAACATCTGAGGTCATCAGTCCACTAGAACTTAGAACTGCTTAAACCTAACTAACCTAAGGACATCACATACACCCATGCCCGAGGCAGGATTCGAACCTGTGACCGTAGCACTCGCGCGGTTCCGGACTGAAGCACCTAGAACCGCTCGGCCACCACGGCCGGCAAATATTGAATCGAGTTGGTTTTAGGATCCGGGGGCAAACGCTGAGAGACTTTCAGGAGTATTACCGGAAGTTTCAGACAAATCAGAGGATTGCGTAGTATCCTTAACGCAGCCCCCTGGCGGGCAAATCTTCGGCCCGCCCATCAGCCAGCCGTTGACGGTGCTGGTGGACAATATATTTCCCTTCCCCTGCGAGGCCGATGTTTATGTAGAACTGTTGCTCGCGTGTTTGTTAGGCGATGAATTACAGTGAATTGAGTGAAAGTGCTGCAAGTGAAATGGCGAAAGAAAAGTATTCTATTTGCCCAAGAGTATGTATGTAAGATTCGTACGTGCCTACAGAATCAGCGCATGCCATAAGGAGATTATTTCAAGAGGAATTTCCTGATGTTCAAATTCCTAATCAGAAGGTGATTCATTGACAGATAAACAAATTTTATGAAGCGGAAAGTGTTTTTGACATTAAACGTAGACACCCTGTACATTACTCACAGAAGAAACTCTGGATAACATTGGGCTTGTCTTTTCCTAGAAAATCAGCAGAAAATTTTTCTCAGTACACTGGAATTTCTTATGGTTCTGTTCGAACAGCTACAAAGTTACTAAAGTTACAGTCCTGTAAAATTACTGAAGTGCAAGAACTTACGTCGGCTGACCCTGCAAGAAAGTAGTGGTTTTGTGAATGGATTTTGAATGGGATCCATTTTGCTGCCACTGATCGTAACCTAACATTTTTTTCTGACAAAATCATGGTTACACTGTAGTGGACATGTTGATTCACAAAATAACTATTTCTGGAGGTCGGAAAAGCCAAACTTAATACACGGGGCACCCGTCCACCATCAAAAAATGGGAATATTGTGCGCTATTGGCGGTTAGAGAATGATGGACCCTATTTTTTTCCAGGCAGCAGTTAACAGTTAGAGATGGCATCTGTTCTTTCAGACAAGTCAGAAAGAACATATACCATCTCCATATAGTTAAGGCTTACCGGCTATTGACCTTCTTCTTCTGTGCTGGATGCACACGCATTGCCCGAACTCTTAGGGGACTCGGTTCTTTCGGACATGTCCGAAGGAACAGCTACCATCTTCATACTTTTTCATTCATGTTGTATATGATTTAATATAATGCCCAGTTCCATGCCTTAGAAGTGGTCAAAGTCGCAATGAGGACACAGTTCCCACGGACACTTCAGATTAGGATGTATATCTGATCAGTTCCGGCAAAACATCATATTTCCGACATCGCTGCGGCCGGAGAAAGATCCTGCAAGACGCCTGAAGAGAATCGTTCAGCGTGACGGAAGTGCAACACTTCCGGAAATTGCCGCAGATTCCAGTGCTGGGCCATCAACAAGTGTCAGCTTGCGAACCATTCAGAGAAACATCAACGATATGGGCTTTCGAAGCCGAAGGCCCACTCGTGTGCCCTTCATGACTGCACGATACAAAGCTTTACGATCCGCCTGGGCCCGTCAGCACCGACATTGGACTGTTGACGGTTTCAAACATGGTGGCAGCTGAGACGAGTCTCGTTTCAAATTGTATCGACTGGATGGACATGTACGGCTTTGGAGACAACGTCATGAATCCATGGATCCTGCATGTCAGCATGGGACGGTTCAAGCAGGCGGAGGCTCTGTAAAGGTGTGGGCGTCTGATGCGTCTCGATACGACTCTGACAGATGACACGTACGTAAGCATCGTGTCTGGTCACATGCACCCATTCACGTCCACTGTGTATTCCGACGGACTTGGGCAATTTCGGACAATGTGACACCCCACAGCCGGCCGGAGTGGCCGTGAGGTTCTAGCCGCTACACTCTGGAACCGAGCGACCGCTACGGTCGCAAGTTCGAATCCTGCCTCGGGCATGGATGTGTGTGATGTCCTTAGGTTAGTTAGGTTTAATTAGTTCTAAGTTCTAGGCGACTGATGACCTCAGAAGTTAAGTCGAATAGTGCTCAGAACCATTATTTGACACCCCACAGGTCCAGAATTACACCAGAGTGGCTCCAGAAACACTCTTCTGAGATTAAACACTTCCGGTGGTCATCAAACTCCCCCGACGTGAACGTTATTTAGTATATCTGAGAGCCTTGCGACGTTCTGTTCAGAAAAGATCTCTACCACGTCGTACTCTTGCGGTTTTATGGCAGCCTTGCACAATTCATGGTGTTAGTTCTCTCCAGTACTACTTCAGAAATTAGTCGAGTCCATGTCACGTTATGTTGCGACACTTCTGCCTGATCGCGGGGGCGCTACACGCTATTAGGCAGATGTACCAGTTTCTTTGGCTCTTCTATACAGAGTGTTACAAAAAGGTACGGCCAAACTTTCAGGAAACATTACTCACACACAAAGAAAAAATATGTTATGTGGACGTGTGTCCGGAAACGCTTACTTTCCATGTTAGAGCTCATTTTAATACTTCTATTCAGATCACATTAATCATGGAATGGAAACACACAGCAACAGAACGTACCAGCGTGACTTCAAACACTTTGTTAGAGGAAATGTTCAAAATGTCCTCCGTTAGCGAGGATACATGCATCCACCCTCCGTCGCATGGAATCCCTGATGTGCTGATACAGCCCTGGAGAATGGCGTATTGTATCACAGCCATCCACAATACGAGCAGGAAGAGTCTCTACATTTGGTACCGGGGTTACGTAGACAAGAGCTTTCAAATGCCCCCATAAATGAAACTCAAGAGGGTTGGGGCCAGTAGAGCGTGGAGGCCATGGAATTGGTCCGCCTCTACCAATCCATCGGTCACCGAATCTGTTGTTGAGAAGCGTACCAACACTTGGACTGAAATGTGCAGGAGCTCCATCGTGCGTGAACCACATGTTGTGTCGTACGTGTAAAGGCACATGTTCTAGCAGCACAGGAAGAGTATCCCGTATGAAACCATGATAACGTGCTCCATTGAGCGTAGGTGGAAGAAACCAAAATGAGCTCTAACATGGAAATTAAGCGTTTCTTTATTTGTGTGTGAGGAATGTTTCCTGAAAGTTTTGCCGTACCTTTTTATAACACCTTGTATATATTGATAGATTGATTTTCAACACGAAAATCTTAAGAATGAATGTCTCTAGGTGGAGAAGGATATTTTAGAAGCGAATCAGAATATTTAATTTAGCCCTTTCACATGTATCAGTCAGATGACTGGATTACATGTAACCACTGCATACTGTAACACATGATGCCTACGCGTTGCCACCTCTCCGCGGCACACGTAATAATATACGACCCCTAGTATCATCGCTAAGCGTCAGTGAACACAACAGATATATATATATATATATATACGCTCCTCCGACTGATACGTGTGAAAAGGCTAAGCCAAAGATTCTGATTCGCTTCTAAAATATCTTTCTCCACCATTCTTAAGGTTTTCCTGTTAAAAATCAATCTATCAATTTACTGGCGAAGGGAGAATGCAGATGCAGCAAACTTGGTTAGTGGATCCGGCTGGTTCGGAAAAATCTTGTCGTTCGAGGAGTTTCGGACTCAATAAAAAGACAAAGCAGGAAAGCGTCATCAAATATTTTATCTCTAACAAAAGCTGTTCCTCATGACGTGTTCTGTCACCCCTAGACGTATGAACCATGGGTTGAGGTGTTGAGGGGAATTGTCAATTTGGTAATGGAAGGAAATGAAAGACGATGGGTTAAAAATTGTAGGGGTAGACCAAGGCATGAGTAAAGCAAAAAGGTTTAAATGGATGCAGCTTGCAATAAGGTCCGGGAGATGGATTGCACATGGTAGACTAGGGCTGCGAGGTGCATCAAACCAGGCTTATGCTGTTGTTATGCCAGTACTGCACATCTAGCCGCGAACGGCAAAGCCCATAAAATATTCTGAAAAAAACTCTGCAGCACAGCTTGGATTAAAGACAGTACGTCGTAAAATAATCACACTAAACACCTGAAGTTTTTATTTTGTTAATGTGCAACTAGTTTTCACAAAATGGCCATCGTATGGTAGCACTTTTAACTATTTTTGTGCTGACTATCACATCATGTATATGCAAATATAAATATTTGAGATATAATGATTGAGCACAGTAGTACATCACCTTATTGAACCTTCCGGTTTCGGTCAAACAACAGGCCATCCCTAACCGTACAAAACATCAACTGTAGAACGCCCGTCCAAACATCATCTGTTCCTATCTGAATCAACGTTACACATTAACCGCATCGAAATTAATGGAGTCCAGGAAATTAATCGAACATTGGGAAATATGTTGTAAAAGCGAAGCACAATATCAGACTCTTTAGTCTGGCCTGTTGACACATTGAAAAGTCTAGAACGACAGAACCAAAGGTCTACTCTCGTCTGCCAACATGGACTCTGTCGTATTTTGCGCGGTAAATGTTGTGCTGGTCTGTTCCAGCTTCTAGCTGCCATTCCAAGCTCAGAAAATACGAACTTTCGACATACTTGCAAAAAGGTAGCATATACTATTAACACTCCTCCTTCAAATGCCGCAATTAAAACGTCCGATCGCGAGGGACAAACTCGTAATACTAATTGTGTTCTGTTTAAATAAAAATTGTACCTACCGAATTCACTAATGTTGCCATGATTTTGACAGTGGAAGTGTCTACTAAATTTTTGATAAGTCTTCTGATTTTATACAGTAATGATTGAAATAGGTAGGGCAATTTGATCTAAATCTAATGCAAAATCACAAAATTTGTATTTTGGAAAGAAAAAAAAGTAACTGCTAGACAAGAATAGGAAATGTTAGAGAGAGTATAAGCTGCTTTAAAACGACACTGTATTTAATACTTTAAAGTTACAGAAGTAGACTAGAAAAAATAAAAACTGTGTATCACTTTTTTGGATAGAAATTCTTAAATATGATATAGCTGGTCCAAAATACGATACACATGTGATATTATTATGTACACTGAAGACAAAAGTTGAGGTGCTAAAAATGAGTTAGAGAACACATAAAACGATACATATATGTAACTAGAATATTTATGGCACGTATACATTCATCGTGTGAGCTACAGAAATTTCTCTTTTTGTTTTTCAAATTTTTATTACTATAAAGTCAACCAGCAACAAGGAGAACTGTTTACAATTATACTTAATATACTGACAGAAATACAAAAAATACGAGATATACAAAAGAGAATCACTGTCTTTATTTTTCTTTTTATGACCATTAAACACGAAAAACCTTCGTTTGATATTTTCCACTTCAGTAGCAACATGAGAAACTGGTAATTTCCTTGTCGCCTCACTCTTATTGATAAGATGACAAGAGGCGTGATTTAATTTTGTCCCTTTCCACAGACACTAGAGCCGTAACTTTTGGGCCATAATCCAACACTTTTTGATTGGTATAGATATATCTGTAGCACAAAGAATTCCTCCTTCTTCCTCCAAATTTAGCCAATAGATAATCTCTTCTACCTACATGTTTTGGATCAGTCATTCCAATACGATATAGTGCGGATTCTCCGAAGGGATAGACATCATCAAAGCTATCGTAATTCTTCAAAGGGACGGCGGAATGAGAATCAGTCTCCTCAGTTTTCGTTCCTTTTCCTGTACTTGCCACAGCTTTGGACGCAGACATAGCTCTCTGGCTCTCCTGCTTTTGGCCCGCTCCTTTTTCGTTTGGAGAATTATTTTTTTCAGCAATGTGTTTACTGCTGCAGGTGTGGTCTCCCGCGGCCGCGTTGCAGGCAGCTGTGATAGACGGCAACCCGCGGTACACCGCTCTGCGTCTGGGGGCTGTGACAGTAGGCGCCAGTGTCTCATTTTTAGGAATAACAGGAGCGTATCACATTTAAGGTTAATATAAATTGAATGATAATTAGCTCAGTGTAATAAATGTGGCTTCACTAGATAGAGCACATTTATCTATATACACTCCTGGAAATGGAAAAAAGAACACATTGACACCGGTGTGTCAGACCCACCATACTTGCTCCGGACACTGCGAGAGGGCTGTACAAGCAATGATCACACGCACGGCACAGCGGACACACCAGGAACCGCGGTGTTGGCCGTCGAATGGCGCTAGCTGCGCAGCATTTGTGCACCGCCGCCGTCAGTGTCAGCCAGTTTGCCGTGGCATACAGAGCTCCATCGCAGTCTTTAACACTGGTAGCATGCCGCGACAGCGTGGACGTGAACCGTATGTGCAGTTGACGGACTTTGAGCGAGGGCGTATAGTGGGCATGCGGGAGGCCGGGTGGACGTACCGCCGAATTCCTCAGCACGTGGGGCGTGAGGTCTCCACAGTACATCGATGTTGTCGCCAGTGGTCGGCGGAAGGTGCACGTGCCCGTCGACCTAGGACCAGACCGCAGCGAAGCACGGATGCACGCCAAGACTGTAGGATCCTACGCAGTGCCGTAGGGGACCGCACCGCCACTTCCCAGCAAATTAGGGACACTGTTGCTCGTGGGATATCGGCGAGGACCATTCGCAACCGTCTCAATCAAGCTGGGCTACGGTCCCGCACACCGTTAGGCCGTCTTCCGCTCACGCCCCAACATCTTGCAGCCCGCCTCCAGTGGTGTCGCGACAGGCGTGAATGGAGGGACGAATGGAGACGTGTCGTCTTCAGCGATGAGAGTCGCTTCTGCCTTGGTGCCAATGATGGTCGTATGCGTGTTTGGCGCCGTGCAGGTGAGCGCCACAATCAGGACTGCATACGACCGAGGCACACAGGGCCAACACCCGGCATCATGGTGTGGGGAGCGATCTCCTACACTGGCCGTACACCTCTGGTGATCGTCGAGGGGACACTGAATAGTGCACGGTACATCCAAACCGTCATCGAACCCATCGTTCTACCATTCCTAGACCGGTAAGGGAACTTGCTGTTCCAACAGGACAATGCACGTCCGCATGTATCCCGTGCCACCCAACGTGCTCTAGAAGGTGTAAGTCAACTACCCTGGCCAGCAAGATCTCCGGATCTGTCCCCCATTGAGCATGTTTGGGACTGGATGAAGCGTCGTCTCACGCGGTCTGCACGTCCAGCACGAACGCTGGTGCAACTGAGGCGCCAGGTGGAAATGGCATGGCAAGCCGTTCCACAGGACTACATCCAGCATCTCTACGATCGTCTCCATGGGAGAATAGCAGCCTGCATTGCTGCGAAAGGTGGATATACACTGTACTAGTGCCGACATTGTGCATGCTCTGTTGCCTATGTCTATGTGCCTGTGGTTCTGTCAGTGTGATCATGTGATGTATCTGACCCCAGGAATGTGTCAATAAAGTTTCCCCTTGCTGGGACAATGAATTCACGGTGTTCTTATTTCAATTTCCAGGAGTGTATGTAACACAAAATTGGTAGGTTTGTAGTCAATATTTGCATAACTGTGGCAAATACTCTAGAATTGTTGTGCACATTTGCTCTCAATCTGAAAGTGTGGTTTGTCAAAATTATTTTTAACTCTTAAGTAAGGTTTCTAATGGAAAAAACAAGTGTAACTATTCCTAAACAATGGCAGCATAAATAACCGTAGGACCATTTGTGATAAGTATGGTTTTCTACGAATAAAGAGGGTGTTCATTTTTTAGAACGCTTCGTCTCTATTAGTTTTGGGACATCTTACCCAATCAGTAGAATTCGTTTTATTATGACTGTTGTGTATTAACAAATGGTCGCCAGTCCGAGGTGGACGTGCACTTTCGTTGGTTATTTGGTTACTGCACGAGTATAAAGTTTCACCATGATTTTAGCTGCTCTTCCAAATGAAAATAAACGGTAATAGTTCGAAAAGAGCGAAGTCTCATTTTGTAGTTACGTGACACAGTCAGCAGTCTGTGATCGAAATGCAGGAGAAAAGTGAGTTTTGGTTTCAACGACTTAAGCGATCATCTACAGATCTGTAAATTTCTACAAAAGGTCACAAGTTAGAAGTATTTCAGAATACAATACCATTAACAAGGACACTTAAGCTAAATCTGCTGGACACAGAAAAATCTACCAGGACACTGAAATGCGGTGTCTAAATCAAGAGAACAAGTAAGACAGTCATTACCGCGTTAACATCGTTAAAGAAATTTCAACTGTATTCTGTCCTGTATTATAATTTATTCTACAGCTGACATTTCCTTACTGGTGTTAACGCTGGCTAAGTGTCCAACTTATCCCCTTGATTTACACATCACGTGCCCCTATCCTGGTATGTTCTCCTCGCGTAATTATTCTTGCAAATACAGTTATATTCCGAAAAATTTTGACATCTGACCTCTTATAACCTTTTAACAGGATTAAAGTCGTAATCACTGTTTTCTACCTAGCGTTTTTTGGAAAATTAAGGTTTGATAAAATCTACAACATTCAATATATTGTTTAACTGAGAGAACTTTGATAATTAAATCTGAGCCGTAGTGAAACTACGTCCTCTTAACAATGTGTACTTCTGATTTCATTAATATTTAAATGATATACTTTCTAACATTACTCTGAATGTGAAATAGCAGTAGCTCAATAACAGAGCTGATGGAATCGCTCATGAACAGCGGTTCAGCCGAGGGCACACATATCATACTTAAAGAAATAGAGTTTCAGTATCACAACTTAAACAATTCATAAAATGATCACAAGTTTTTGGATTCTGCTAGAAATATAAATTGTCTTAACATGAAAGTGTAAAAAATTATAGTCCTGCACTTCGCTTACACTAGTTACCAAATTTGTCATAGGTATTGAACAATATATTAATTTAGAGCTCTGACAGTCATTTTCAATAGAATATTCACCCTATAGTGAACATTTTGACATTAAGGTTCAGATCTTAGCAGGTAGAGAAACAGTACGTCCCAGGCAATATGAAAAAGGGTAACTGGTGTCTACACATGTTTTGTTGACACATATGGTACATTCATTCTATTAACACAAATACTGCTTCAGACATTTAGAAAACTTAATGATACTCTGCCGATGGCGGCGGGCTGTTGCGTTGAGTCGGGTATTGCCTTTTATGTGGCCCATGCAGCCTCTTTTCATTTGTGGCTAACGCTCAGTCTTTTTGAAACCTCGTATTCCTTCTCTTCATCACGGTATAATCTCGTACAACGTGCTACGCTGTCCACTGTGTCTGTTACTTTTGTTACTGACGCAGTAATACCGTCCATCACCGGCTTTCCCATCGTTCCCTGCGCCCCACGTTTGCCTCTCTCCGACTGCGTGTTTTATTCTTGGTGGTTTCTGGTTTGTCGCACGCTCACACCTTTCCTCCATCTTTGCGCCTTCCTAACTACTACACGTTCCTCTACCGTTACATCGTCTTTACTATGCATCGACCTTATTAACGGATCAGATATTTTCTTTTCTTGATATAAAAATGTGCAATATATTTACCAAAACTCCAGCTTTTAAATAGTAGTAATAACAATAACTTACGTAATTATTCACAAATTTTCATAATACCAAAAAACTCTGAAAATAAACCGTCTTTATATGTGTATAGTGTAAGTGTAACCCAATGTGTCAGTGTTACATACTGTGTACGGATAACACAAACAGCTTTCGTATCGCTGGTTTCCATGTGGTGAGTTTTAGCATTGCTATGATACTCATCTTTTGCTTTAATTGCTATATTTGATTTTCCTCTTATTTATGAGTTCCAGATGTACTGACAACGATAGTGGAGTTTGCAGTGGCTTTTGATCTAGTGATTACGAATACCTACTTCCAAAGAAAAAGAAAAAGTAATAACAAACAGGAATGGCGAAAATAAAAGCCAAATTCATTATGTATTATGTAGAAGGAAAAATTGTGGGGAGGTGCGAAATACTAAGGTCATATACGGTGAAGGAATAGCAACACAACATAAGTTGATTGTAGCGGATTGTCAGATGAAAGTATGTAAAAGACAGAGGGACATAAATCAATGCGAGAGGAAAATTAACTGGTGGAGATTAAGGGATAAAAATTTGAGAGAGGAGTTAAGTGAAAAAGTACTGGGAAAGGTAAAATTGACAGAGAGTGTGTAGGAGTGATGGAAAATAAATAGTGCTGTTATAAGGACGACCAGGGAGGAAGTGTTTGGGTTAACATCCGGGAGAGGGGTGCCAAAAGATAAGGAAGCATGGTGGTGGAATGAAGAAGTGCAGAAGGTTGTGAAGGAAAAGAAAGACAGTAAGAGGAAGTGGGATATGTCCGAAAGTGCTGAGGATGGGCAAGCATACAAAAGTGCAAACAAAGAGGCAAAACGAACCGTGGCTAAAGCTAAAGCTGAATCAGTAAGAGAGGCATACGAACAACTACAGAAAAATCGGGATATGAGAGAACTGATACGGATAGGCAAATCAAGAGATAAAGCTTCTAAGGATCTAACACCAATAAAACAAATGAAAGATGAAACAGGAATAATTCTTCATGACCGTGGAAAAATAATCCAAAGACGATTGAATTATTTTGAGAAATTGCCGAATGAAGGAAATGTAAGAGCAAAAACTGAGGAAGGAGGGGCAAACAAAGGATTAACGATGGATATAAGCAGAGATGAAGTCGGACGGGCAGTTGAAAAGATGAAAAATGGGAAGGAGGTTGGCTCAGACCAGATCCCCGTTGAGGTATGAAAGTGTCTCGGTAAAAAGGGAATTTAGCTCCTTTTGGATTTAATGAAGAAGATTTGGCGACAAGAGGAGACGCCAAACGAGTGGAGAACTAGTGTACTGAGCCCAATATTTAAGGGGTAAGGTGATGTGCAGGACTGCAGTAACTAAAGAGGTATTAAACTGATGGCACACACAATGAAAATTTGGGAAATACACTCCTGGAAATTGAAATAAGAACACCGTGAATTCATTGTCCCAGGAAGGGGAAACTTTATTGACACATTCCTGGGGTCAGATACATCACATGATCACACTGACCACAGGCACATAGACACAGGCAACAGAGCATGCACAATGTCGGCACTAGTACAGTGTATATCCACCTTTCGCAGCAATGCAGGCTGCTATTCTCCCATAGAGACGATCGTAGAGATACTGGATGTAGTCCTGTGGAACGGCTTGCCATGCTCAATGGGGGACAGATCCGGAGATCTTGCTGGCCAGGGTAGTTGACTTACACCTTCTAGAGCACGTTGGGTGGCACGGGATACATGCGGACGTGCATTGTCCTGTTGGAACAGCAAGTTCCCTTGCCGGTCTAGGAATGGTAGAACGATGGGTTCGATGACGGTTTGGATGTACCGTGCACTATTCAGTGTCCCCTCGACGATCACCAGAGGTGTACGGCCAGTGTAGGAGATCGCTCCCCACACCATGATGCCGGGTGTTGGCCCTGTGTGCCTCGGTCGTATGCAGTCCTGATTGTGGCGCTCACCTGCACGGCGCCAAACACGCATACGACCATCATTGGCACCAAGGCAGAAGCGACTCTCATCGCTGAAGACGACACGTCTCCATTCGTCCCTCCATTCACGCCTGTCGCGACACCACTGGAGGCGGGCTGCACGATGTTGGGGCGTGAATGGAAGACGGCCTAACGGTGTGCGGGACCGTAGCCCAGCTTCATGGAGACGGTTGCGAATGGTCCTCGCCGATACCCCAGGAGCAACAGTGTCCCTAATTTGCTGGGAAGTGGCGGTGCGGTCCCCTACGGCACTGCGTAGGATCCTACGATCTTGGCGTGCATCCGTGCGTCGCTGCGGTCTGGTCCCAGGTCGACGGGCACGTGCACCTTCCGCCGACCACTGGCGACAACATCGATGTACTGTGGAGACCTCACGCCCCACTTGTTGAGCAATTCGGCGGTACGTCCACCCGGCCTCCCGCATGCCCACTATACGCCCTCGCTCATAGTCCGTCAACTGCACATATGGTTCACGTCCACGCTGTCGCGGCATGCTACCAGTGTTAAAGACTGCGATGGAGCTCCGTATGCCACGGAAAACTGGCTGACACTGACGGCGGCGGTGCACAAATGCTGCGCAGCTAGCGCCATTCGACGGCCAACACCGCGGTTCCTGGTGTGTCTGCTGTGCCGTGCGTGCTCTCGCAGTGTCCGGAGCAAGTATGGTGGGTCTGACACACCGGTGTCAATGTGTTCTTTTTTCCATTTCCAGGAGTGTAGTTATAGAAGCAAGATTACGCAAGGAGACTGTGGTGTGTGAAGAACAGTTTGGGTTCATGGCTGGAAGAGGAACGACTGATGCAATACATGCTTTAAGGCGGATCGAGGAGAGACATGGGGAGCTACAAGCCGATCTACATATGGCCTTCATTGATTTGGAGAAAGCATGTGACAGAGTCCCAAGGCACGAAATATGGAGAAGCTTGAGAGAGGAGTGTGTGCCAGAGAAGTGTGTGAGGTTAGTGAAGGAAACGTACAGAGGAGCAATGACACAGGTGAGAAGTAGTGTGGGCATGAGAAAGGAGTTTCGAGTAAAAGTAGGGTTACATCAAGGGTTTGCGCTTAGTCCCTACCACTTTCACCTGATTATGGATGTGCTGGTGAAAGATGTGAAGAAGGAAGCGCCGTGGAATATGACGTTTGCGGATGATGTGGTTCTTTGTGAGCAGAGCATCGACAGACTTGAGGAAAGCTGGAGGATTGGAGGAAGGCACTAGAAGAAAGAGGGATGAAAATTAGCAGGACAAAGTCAGAATATTTAGCACTCGAAGCATGTGCAAATGAGGTCTTGCAACCCAGGATGATGAGCTGAATTCGGCCTGCAAATTTAAATACCTGGGGTCGTACATACAGAGGGACGGAGGACTGGAAAGTGAGATACAACACCGAATAAATTGCGGTTGGAACAACTGGAGAAAATGAGTGGAGAGTTGTGTGACAAGAAGGTGAGCATTGGGTTGAAAGGGAAAGTGTACAAGTCGGTGGTAAGACCTGCTATACGGGGCAGAGACATGGCCAATCACAGTATCCCTGGAAATGAAGATGGAAGTGGCGGAAAGGAGGGTGCTGAAGTGGATGTGTGGGGTAACAAGGAAGGACAGGATTAGAAATCAATTTGTTAGAGGAGCTGTGAAAGTGGGTCCCATGGGGAAAAGGGGAAAAAGATGCAAGAGAGCAGGCAAAGGTGGTACGGACACTTACAGAGAAAAGGGAAAGAGTATATCGGAAACAGAGTTGGAGATATAAAATTGAAGGAGCGAGAAGGAGAGGAAAACCGAAGATGAGGTGGAAGGATAAGACATCCGGGGACCTAAGGGAGAAAGGATGGAAGAAGGAAGAGGCAATGGATAGAGTACTATGGAGGAGAAGGATCCAGAAGAGCAACGCCGAACCTACGTGATGTGGGGCAAGGCGACAATAAAGAAGAAGAAGAAGTTGTTCTGACAACGATTGAAAAGCGGAAAATGTTCGTAATTCTTATGAGCCAGAACAGTGAGCTACTGAGTCTCGGCGTCCGTTTCCGTGAACGAAACTAGCAAATAATAATTAGGTGGGTGGTAGTCCGTAGTTTTTTTTTTTTTTAGAAGTAGCTGATCCTATGATTAATCCCGGATATGGTATAGGTGAACATTCTCGGCTGCTTCACTGAAAAAATTTCATTTGGTTTTGTATACGATGTATTATATTTCAGACTAAAATATGTAAAAAGAAATTAATTTGTTAGTACTATGTAGGTACAGTTAAAATTCTTCTTCTTTTCGAAGTATTTGAAATTACGAAATTTCTGGTATACTTAAAATTCATATTATTAATTGCACAATCTAACGCTAATTATTAAATTTATTTCTGGATTCATTTATGAATTAATGTTATATCTTGGTGGTGATACTTCTTTTGTCAAGGAAGTCTGTAAGTTCTTTTGCTTTGTAAACTTTTCGGGATATTGAGAGAACCGCAGAATGTTAGGAGTTGTGGGCATACCTCTTATGGAAACGCACGTGTTTTATAATTTTGTCTACAATAATGTAATTGATGGTTGTATGAAAACGGAGATTGTAAAGTCAGTGTGATGTAGAAGAATGGGAATAATAAAATAAAATCATAGCAACAGATCGTACTTCAGTTATTTAATCATCAGGAACCCACAACGTTAAATCAAAATTTCAGTCGCAAGATTGTACCCCTAGACGCAAGACTTGGAGACAACAAGAGGAGGAAATGAAGATAAATAAAAAGTTTTTCTTTTTTATATCATACGCCTCTTGAAGCTTTTGAAAATAATGAAGAGACTAACAGAAGTTTAATGGTGGGAGGGTAACATTACAAACTGTTCACTCAAGTTTATGTATTGAAATCCGTTCAATGGTGGGAAGGATAAATCGGTTTAAAGGCAACTAACTGATAAACATCTATATCAGGCTACTTAGAATTCTGAGTGCCAAAGTCATTGGTATCCAGATAATAAGCAAGAGAGGAAATGTTTAGTTACTAGATAAGCTGTTTAGAAAACATAACTGGAAAAAAGGAGATCAAAAGCTCGGCAACTTAATTATGACATAAAGCGGCTGGAAACTTTGTAGCGCAATGATTATTTACGAATTTTTTTGTTGAGCTGTAGCTACCAATTTTGAAGTAGCAAAGAGATTTATGACGTTCCAACAGTCACACAAATTTTTCTCGTAAATTATTTCTCACGTTGTTCTTGGCAAAAGACGGCAAGCGCGCAGGTTAAGGAATACTGAAGCTATCATCAAAGCGATTCACTCATATTTTTCAGTTCGGTGAAAATAGCTGTGCGATATAGATGCAGCTACGGGTATGAGAAACGTAGTGACTGCCTGAAGAAGCAAAGAAAATTTATCTGAGACATGCCGAAAGAGGAGATCTTCCTTTAAGAGCCATTAAAATAGAAACGGCAGTAATAGCAGGCGCTTCTGGGAGAGCCAGCACTAGCGCCAGGTCGATAAGATTCCACGCCGGAAACATTTGCACGTGGCTCAGGAGTATCGCCTGGCATTCAACAGAAAAGAAACTTGCAGGATATTTTTATTTCGCGTTAATAGTTCATTATTTCACGTCGTTCGTACGAGCAACTGGTCCTAGTTTTTAAGACACGGTACTAATGCAGCTTCTCCTATTTTTCCTAAATCGCTTACATCCCTAGATGGTTCTATAGATATAGCAATGGATGAGTCTTTCGGCGAGCATAACAATCTTCGCGTTATACCATCTGCCTTCAGAAACGTCTTACACTAATGAACCGGCTCTTTTACCGAAAAGTCTTGCCCTGAGCAATCGCAGTGAAGTCAGCGACCTGGCAGTTCGGCGTTACGCTGTAAAGTTACGTAACGTAATTTTGGACGTATTCCAATTATCAGTTTTATTAATTGCTTTACATTCTACTAATTTATCTTTTTTTCATAAACACTCTACAGTTAACGATTTAAGTGCCAGCGTATTCGTTTTTTTTATTGTTTGCACGTAATTAGTATTTTTTGTGGCACTGATACGACGAAACTGTTGACGTTGTGGTTCCATTTACTCTCGTGTCTAACGTAGAATGGGGTGGCGCAGTGATTTAGACCTTTAATTTGAAATGACGCGTTCGATTTCGTTCCCTATCATTATCCTCTCCTAGCCAGTACTTACTCTCTAATGTATGCGGGATCCTCGGAACGTAAAACCTAACTTTCTTTCCTTCTCTTCAATACCTACTAGTACTGAAAGAAGTTATTTGAATGATAACGGGATATAAGAGTTTTTTTGATGAGAGGGGGGGGGGGGGGAGAGAGACTGGTGCAAGTTGCCAATGTTAGCTGTTACCCATGTTACAAGATTCTTTGGATAGCTTGTTTTTCTTTACATGTATTAGTAGAGTTGCTAGCTATATACATTTTTAGTCCAATACAATTACAACAATTTTTCCAATTTTAAAAGTTAATGAAAAACTATCACCTTTGAATGATAACGGGAGAAGGTGTTTGAATACAGGGCAAGACGATTAATGATTGAAGTTAATTATTTTGTTATTCTTACACAGTATAAGGCAGTGCACTAATTAATTGAACATTGGGATGTATTTTTCATAGTATAAAGTTTATTGAAAAGATTATTTTCGCGCTTAAAGCTGTGTGACTTTTTTGGATTTTTCACATGTAGCTAGGGTTTAGGCAATGGTTTAAAACCAAAAATATTTCTGCACCATTTTGACTTAATGGGAGTAGCAGTGTTTGAAGTTTCTTACTTACCCAAGCTCAAGCTGAAGTTTAGCAGGGCGTTAATAAGGAATTTCTGTGGGTTAAGTGTTTAGGTGCTGGAGACTGAGCAGGAATAATTTCACTTAGGCATCAACACTAACAACAGTACAATATTTGGTTTTCACCGCAGCAAAATTGTACTCGTTATACCCAAGGGTTCAGTCTCACATTTTTCGAACCGCATTAGCTGCAGTACCGACTGTAGCTGCGATGGTATAAAAATTGCTCAGGTCGTCAAGTTGCTCCTATCAACTTGCCCCCATCGGGCTTTGTTTTATTTTTGGTGTAGGATTAACAAGAATAAGAAATGAATGTAGTGTGTGAAGCGCATATTGGACGCGGCAGTGCAGCCTCTTCAGTATAACCAGCCTCCTGACAGCAGTGTTTATACACAGTGGGGCGAGCCAGTCATCATCGCAGAGCTGGGCTGTGCTATGACACCCACCACGTGTCGGACGCTACCGTGATGACAACGACGCAGCTGTTAACATGGTTATCTGCATTCTCCTGCTGCACCGAAATCCATCTGCGGTAGAGAATCTCTCACGCGCTCCAAGCCATCTAAACACACCGTCTCGGAAACAGTCACTTACAAAGAAGTAGAACTGGTAATAAAGTAATTTTCTGTCTTTATTGGACTGTCAGGAACGCAGCGCCAGCTGATACTGCCAGTAGTGATGTGACGAAGGCATCTGCTGCCTGTCAGGATTGCAGGAAGTGTTGGTGGGGGGAGTGAATCTCTCGTTGCTGGGTGAAGTGCGCCCCTGCGCGAAGATCAGTTTGAAAGTATAATTTTCTACTCCTGTAGGTTGTGATGAATATTGCATAACGTTCGCTGAAGCCAATACACTTATGTTGGTGTTGGAGGTGTGTACATATAAATTTAAAGCATGGTGGCCCACCGCAGCTGCTATCGTCGCTACACACTGGATTAAACATTTTTGCTCTTGACTTTTTTTCAAATGAAGCTCCTCCTTAGTTTTCGTGTAAAGAGAGATATTTCACAAACGGGTCGCAAAATATGTTCCAGTTTCTGGTAATTTTGCTATAAGTAATATTACTGACTGTTCAAAAATAAAGAACTAATAAAAGAAAACAGATAGAAACGTTGCTACTGTAAGGTGTGGTTCTACGTCTGCACTTGGATCCACACTCTGTGAAGCAGTGTGAAATGACACTTCCCACTGTAGCAAGAATTAGTGTCTCTTGTCATTCCAACTGTGCACGTAGTGCGGGAAGAACTACTGCTTGAATGCTTCTGCTCTTGCTGTAATTGGTCTTACCTTACACATGTTGTCTTCTTTGTTTTTCGGCCTCATTTCCGCAATTGCAGATATAAGTGTTATACAGTTTGCACACCATATTTTGCAACCGTAATGAAAGTCTTGTTAAGACCAAACACGTTTCGCTTTATTCTAAAGCATCTTTGGCGGACAGGATTTATTGTTGTTTACGCCATTCTTCCTGTTTTTCCACATATGTCCGTATGTGTTAGAGTTTAGCACACAGCACTTTCATTGCACTAAATATATTGACATTTCTATGTTGTGAAGAGACTCTATCATCTCGCAAAAGAAGGGCTGGGGGAGCACGAAATGGAAAGTGCTGTGTGCTAAATGAGATACATACATGTAGAAAAACGGGAAGAATGATATAAAGAACAACAAAATCTGACCACTGAAGAGGCTTTAGAATAAAGCAAAACACACTTGGTCTTAATAAGAATTTCATTACAGTTGCAATAATCGGTATTTAACCTATACAACTGTTGTTAATTTTGTTTTCATGATCCCTATAAGAGGGACACATTGGAGGCTGTAGTATAATCCTAGATTCTTCACTTAATACTGGTTCTTAAAACTATGCCGATGGGCTTTCGCTTTAGAGTGTTGTCTGTCTTCAAGTATCTGCCATTTCAGGATTTTCAACAATTCCTTTACAACCTCCCACGAGTCAGACAAAGCTGTCATAGTTAGTGCTGTCGTTCTTTGCAATTGCGCGGTATCCTAGGGTGGATCACTCGAGTGTTTTGTAAGCAATGTAATTGGAGACTCATTGCATTTACCCAGTGTTTGCATGCAACAACTGATGCTGTAGTAAGAGGAAACTATGTTTTGCGTTTGTAAAATGAAAAATACGTTGCCTGACAAAGAATGTGAAGAACCAAGAAAGGGAGGAGGAAATGAAACGAAATGTTGCTGATTGAGAGGTTATGTCAAGTTATTTTGGCGATTACAGGATCGAGTCAGATTGTCAAAGAAATTATGAGTATGAGCTCCTTTATCAGTATGTTGCTGCACCGCCTCTGGACTGGAAACATGCAGTGATTCACTTTCAAAGGTTGTCACAAAATCGTTGGATATTCTCCTGAGGCAGGCTGGCCAATCAGTTGTTGGAACTGGTCCTCGATGTCCTGGAGTTGGTATCCGAGGTGGTCCCACGTTCTGTCGGATACAACACTAGGAATCTTACTGGCCACAGGACAACATCATAACACAAAGAATATATAGAGATACATTCCACATGTGGGCGAACATTGTCATGCTGAAAATTGTCAGCACGGTACTGTCATACTTGAGGTAACACATGACGACGCAGGGCGTCTCTGATGTAATGTTGTGCCCTCAGAATTTCCTCAGTCTTGTGCTAACGTCGTACCCGACGCCTTCTCACATCAGCACTTCAGGATTAACACCGCCGTACCGCTCCAGGATAGTCCGCAGCTCGTGGTCGTGCGATAGCGTTCTCGCTTCCGGTGCCCGGGTTCCCGAGTTCGATTCCCGGCGGGGTCAGGGATTTTCTCTGCCTCGTGATGACTGGGTGTTGTGTGATGTCCTTAGGTTAGTTAGGTTTAAGTAGTTCTAAGTTCTAGGGGACTGATGACCATAGATGTTAAGTCCCCTAGTGCTCAGAGCCATTTTTTGAATCTCTAGAATATTGAAAGAATGGAACCTCTTCTCTGGTCACCGCCACATTCTCCTGCGATGGCCATAGGTGTACTGCAGAACTGTGATTCGTCGCCAAACACAATCTGACGCCATTCATCAAAAATTCATGCTTCCTTGTCAGGGCACCACTCCATTCGCAGCAGTTTGTATCCAAGTGTTAACAGCTGCCTACGCATGGGACTGTAATTCCCTAGCACGGCAGTGTTGTGGGTTGACACAGAATATTTTCTGGAACATTGTTCAAGGAAAACAGAGATCTCAGGTATGTCAACCAAATTTTCTAAAAACAGTCTTGATAACATAAATATCGCACCACAATAGATTGAAATCACATTCATTTTATTTTTAATAATTAACAGCCTCAGTTGCACCGTTTACCTAGAATTTACCTAGGTTAACTATTAAAATTAAAATTAATATGTGTACAGTTGCTGACAGGGCCACGAAATGTTGAAGATATTTAGATTGAAATCAGTGACGAGTTTACATTTTATTGATGCAGAATATTGCAGGGAGTCTACGAGTTGCTCTCGAATCGCAAACGCATATATGAAAGAATTTCGAAGTGCTTGGTGCACAATGCAACGATCCTCCATTCTGGTGGTCAGACGTGGTCGACCAGAACAATAAAGACGAATACGCCTGCCCTCAGTTTCCCATAGAGCTATCATTGGGTCATTGTCGCATCCGAATTCCCACAAATGCGATTGATGCCGCTTTCAAATGCTTTCAGGTGCTGACCGCTGTCTCTCATCAGAACGTGGCTTCTCCGTGTCTTTCACAGTGATAATTTAACATCTGACTCTGTTCACACACCTTACGTACACTAGCACGCCTAGTAACGACACGAAACATGAACAACAAAATTATCTCTGGTGCATCCGTTAACACGTCACAGAGAATTCCAACACAGCCGCAACATACACGCCGATGGTGTGTACGTATGCAAAGTTACACTGACATCCGATCATGTCTTCTGGATGCTGTCAGGCAGTGCTTTTTCATTCATTGACATTTGAAGCAAGTTGTCGATCTTCGCACTGCTTTGAACTCTAATCTGGCTGAATATTTGTGCAGCTTGTTTCTGGTAGCACTTCATTAAAGATAAACTTCTTAATGTGTATTCGGGAGGACGACGGTTCAATCCCGTGTCCGGCCATCCTGATTTAGGTTTTCCGTGATTTCCCTAAATCTCTTCAGGCAAATGCCGCGATGGTTCCTTTGAAAGGGCACGGCCGACGTCCTTCCCAGTCCTTCCTTAATCCAATGAGACCGATGACCTAGCTGTTTGGTCTCTCCCCCAAACAACCCAACTTAATGTGTAAAATCTCTGGCGTTAGCATTAATTTTGTGTTCCAAGTAAGTAATATAAAATAAGAACAGTAGAAGGTCTTACACATGTCGCTCTATCGATGACTCTGTAACCTGAGTAATATAATTACAACTGCAGATATTTCGGTAATCCAGGAAATTATGCGGAGCACAGAAACTACAGTTCGTGGTTGGAGACCCTCGCAGCTCCACGTCCGTGTTTCGTAGCATATTCTACCACGGCCGGCGTTTCCGTGCTATTAGCTCTGCTTCTGTATTTGCACAGATAATGCACCGTAGTTCGTTTGATCTTGGGGTAAGCCACTGACATTCTTCTGCATTGCAGTCCGTAATGACTTCGCCGTGGACGGCACTTTAAACATTTATCTTCCTTCTTGTTTACGAGGCTTCAAACATGTTTCACACTGTTTGTATACATCAAGTCTCAGTTTGTAGTGGTTTGCAAGATTTGCTCACTAGGAAAAGTAGAACAAGTGTGAACAGCAAATCAGTTTCACGAGCTAACAGAAGATTATTTAAATTCTGAGTTCTTGGCCAAAACGAAATATGTGTTCGTTGAACAGAAATGCGGCTATGTAGTCTACTGTTGAGCTGTTACTCCTCGTGCTGGTCATGAGAGCTTGTTCGGAGAATTTCTGATGCTGTAAGAGCTTAGTGTTCAAAGCGAATAAAACTTTAAAACCATTGACAATGGTGTCGAATTATACTATGCCTGTTTCCATAAACCAAACAAATGAGCGAAGAATGTGCAAGAAGACTAGAAAAGACTCGTGGAAATCAGCGTTACTGAGGGGGAAATTCAGCTCAAATGTAAGAGACTGAGTGTAAAAATCGGCTATGGTCTCACAGAGGAATACACCATGGTATTCGTGCTTGTGACTTTCGGAAAGCAAAGAGATCAAAATATGGTTGGGTAGTTGGATTTTTGAACGTTCTATTAATTCAAGCCGTGCACATCTTAAACATTGCTTTGGTGGGACAGTAAATATTATAATTGGTCAAAACTGCGATTTGCAAATAGTATGGAAAGGAAGGACTTTTTGACTAGGTCTGTCAGCTGTTAATAATAAGCAAGAGGAAAGAAATATTCACTATTGAACTTTATTTCAATTTGTGATATCTGATCGCAGAATAACTTCTTACTTAATGCCTACTTATTTCTATCTGTTTCTGTCTGGTAGAACGGTCCGACAACACGATGCAGTATCAGGATTATTACTTTACCATCCAGTTTGATGAATAGGGCCGAGGCCAAATATTTTAACTGTCGCTCTCGTAATTTATTTCCTGCGAGAAGCGTTCCATAATACTGTGTCACGGTGAGACTTAGTGTCCCTTTAAACACCAGTCTGAAAAAGTATCGAGAAGAAAACATGGGAACAAAAAATGTTATTATAAGAGACAGAGAACGTGCTAGATGTAGACTGGACGTGTTTCGAGAGTATAAAACTGTAGCCGGCGTCCAGGGAAACAGCGAGAACGAAACCTTTCTATTTTAAAAAGAAAAGACTAAAATTTCACATTATGTGTGCTAGAATATGAAATACCAAAAATTCCATTGCACGTACCGCACGCGGCTGTAATGACATTGTTGAAATTGTACTGAAGAGAACCTAACTCTTTAATTTTTTTTTTTACTCCTAAAGTTAAAGCTGTCTGTTGGAGGTCTGAATAATTGCCACAAGAGATGGTAATGAACCAGTGAAATCAAAATCGAGGTTTCCACATTCACTACGTCTCTACAGAGCTGGTGACATTACGTGACTTTACGTTAGTTTTAAGTACAGTCTTTAATGGATGAAGGTCGAAGTAGTAACTGAAAGTTTTTATTATATTAATGTGCTTATTTTTTCTATTGCATGTCTCGCAGAAGAGACCAGGGCCGCCGGCCGGTGTGGTCGAGCGGTTCTAGGCGCTACTGTCTGGAGCCGGGTGCACTCTACGGTCGCAGGATCGAATCCTGCCTCGGGCATGGATGTGTGTGATGTCCTTAGGTAGGTAGTAGTTATAAGTTCTAGGGGACTGTTGACCTGAGAAATTAAGTCCCATAGTGCTCAGAGCCATTTGAACCATTTAGACCAGGGCCGTATACTTCCTTTATAATGGGTCTGATTAGCACCGGTCGGGAAATACCTACCAGCCGACGGTCAGTCCACAGCAACAGATGCCGCTGGCCTCGTCTGCTACACTGATACTTAGTTATTACAATTTTTAAAGAAAAAGAAGTAATTCTAATATGATAAATGGATAAAATGTTGTGAGATCATAAGTGAGGTAGTGTATAATCAGCTGCCGAAGTGTAAAGTTACATCCGCCAGGCTACTAACGTCATAAATGTATTTATTTGATTACGGCAGCAATTTTTGTTACATATTGCTTCCAATTACTGGTGATAAATATAATAAAGTTAATTAATAAGAAAAGAAACACCTTAGAAATCAGGTGTTCGGCGTTTGCCGACGACATTGCCCTTTTAGCCACAAACCGGAAGGACGTGCAAAGAAAGCTGGAGATTTAGCATGAAATCGCTGGAAAAACGGGTTTCAAAGTCTCATATTGAAAAGACGGAATATATGGAACAGTGACACCAAGGAGAGAAATACTTGGAAGTAAAATATGTAAAGATCAGAAGGACAGATGAACTCAATCCAATGGTTTGGATAAAGAGGCAGTCAAAGGAAGTTCCAGAAAATTTGACCTATCTTAGAAACTAACACACAAGAGGTACAACAAACGAGCGATATCCTACAAGGTGTTAAGTTCTACGCTTTCCATAGTTCACCATATTCGGAAGAAAAACAAGTTGAGTAACAAGACTTCTTTTACTATGTACAGCGAGTGAAATATGTGTCGTTAAAATATAAAAAACTTGTTAGAAAGAACGCCGTAAGATTATTATTGAACATCTCTAGAGAATTGATTTTACGTAAACTGACTTGAGTAGTGAACAATTTTATAGCTCTTAAAACAATTTTAACCAAAGGAAGTGAACAGGCCAAAGTATGCATTCATATCTTCTCACTTTTGCGAAATCTATATTCAGTAATAACATTTGTGTAAGCCAAAATACACTAAAAACACGTCGTCTGCAATATAATAAAAAACAAGTCAGAATATCTTCTGTGCAGCAAAGTTGGGGAATCGCTATACGTTTCCATTCAATACGACAAAAGAAGCTTTGTAACGATAAGACGTTTTCCCCTACTATAATAAGATGTTTCTCTTCCTCTTAGCTTAATTACATGAGAGCCTAAGAAGAACCTGTAACGAGTGAAGAGAATAGGTCGCAAAATAGATTTGAAGACAGGTTACAGAAAACATATCTCTAGATAGAAACCACTCCGAAAAAAGGTAGTGTACACGTACTATGGTTTGCATCCACTCTCATTGCATTTTCCCATATACTGCTACTTCAAAGTGGCGGTTTCTGGCAGTGAACGAGAGGTACGATACACGGTGTTTGACATGGTTTACACAATTAAGAAATTTGATAGTATGTGTGCCACGCTTCACCCGCCCGGTCTGGTGCTAATTCTCGTGACAATGTTAACAAACCGGGTTGTCGCCTCCGTAAATGAAATGCAGATCCTAACACATGTCGTGAAAACAACCATATAGTCAGATTCGTTATTGTAAAAGTACACCAGGTAGAGCAAAGTGCTGAATACGCCATAAATAATTATTCAAAATAGAGCTGAGGGTGCTATTAATTTCATACATTACGGGAGGTGATCTGAACTTCATCTTCTATTATAGATAGAAATTCAATTCTGAATACTCAAAGAAAACACTTATGCAAGAATGCAAGATAACACTTTTTTGTTGTGTCCTAAATATATGTCGTGCCTGAACAAAACGACCAATCATCAATGACGTGTGTGTGTGTGTGTGTGTGTGTGTGTGTGTGTGTGTGTGTGTAAGAGAGAGAGAGAGAGAGAGAGAGAGAGAGAGAGCGAATGAACGCGACAGAGTGAACTCTTCAGCCTTATTGCAATTTACTTTATAATACGCAGTGAATCAGCGAGTGGATGGTATAAGCAGTAGGGAATCCATACGGTGGATGGCAGCCGCTCTAGGTAAAGATATCACTGCAGTGCCAAATACGCATCCGTTCGTATTTTAAATAACTTTTGACTCGTACAATCACGTGTGATACTAGATTAAGATTACACAAGCTGTACTCTCTATTTTAACACATGATTCATATCTGTTTTAAGAGTGATTTTAGATTATTTGGGCAAGAAGTGTGAATTATTACACCTCTAAGAAACAAAGTTTTGTGGTCACACTTAACATTCTACAGAATGTGAACCGTTAGAAGATAGTATAAACGCAAAACTCGTAAAAAAATCATGTATGGTATGTGAATACATTTACTTGACTGTCAATTCAGGTTATCTCCTGAATGTTATACCTGTATTAACGTATCTGGTATAACCACACACTTTCCACGAGCCTACTGATTTCATCCCACGCAAAGGGCATCCGTCATAAATTACGTGTACTTAATACGCCTTGTAGGTTGACAGATCACATAAAAAACATTCAACTGATATGACCCGTAACCAGTAATTTACTTAGTCTCGAATTAACAGTGGTGTCAAGCAGTCTACGCGTTTACTTGGGTCCATAAAAATGGTGCCAAAGAGGCAAGTGAACTGGCCAAGGAACAAAACCATTTGAGGTAGCATCTTTTGTTGTTGTTGTTGTTGTTGTCTTCAGTCCTGAGACTGGTTTGATGCAGCCCTTCATGCTACTCTATCCTGTGCAAGCTTCTTCATCTCCCAGTACCTACTGCAACCTACATCCTTCTGAATCTGCTTAGTGTATTCATCTCTTGGTCTCCTTCTACGATTTTTACCCTCCGCGCTGCCCTGAAATACTAAATTTGTGATCCCTTGATGCCTCAGAACATGTCCTACCAACCGGTCGCTTCTTCTAGTCAAGTTGTGCCACAAATTTCTCTTCTCCCCAATCCTGTTCAATACTTCCTCATTAGTTATGTGATCTACCCATCTAATCTTCAGCATTCTTCTGTAGCACCACATTTCGAAAGCTTCTATTCTCTTCTTGTCCAAACTATTTATCGTCCATGTTTCACTTCCATACATGGCTACACTCCATACAAATACTTTCAGAAATGACTTCCTGACACTTAAATCTATACTCGATGTTAAGAAATTTCTCTTCTAGGTAGCATCTAGTTAAAACAAATACATGCACTTCGTCCTCACAGTGTTGGTCCCATCATGTTGAACCTATAAACATTGACAGATATTGTGTTTTCTTGTCGTAAATCTGCATTTATTTTTTAAAATACAGATCTGAATGCCTTAGATAGACAATATGGGAGAAAATATGATTCTATATTTGAACGTTTATTACGCAGAGTGTGATGGTTTGTGGTCACCATCAGTAGCAGAAGTTCCAGACAGAACAATAAAATAGTATTTATGTAAATGACGACAGACTACAGCGCTACCAAGTTCCAGAGAATTACACTGCAGCAGCGCAGTGCCGCAAACAATCTCGTGACCTGCAAAGGGCTCATTTGTAATCGGAGGACGCTCTTTACTAGCACAGTGGACGAAATCCTTTCAGCTATCGCAACAACATCCAGGAATGCAATTACTTGCCCCAAACACCTAAGCAGCTAAGCCAATGGCGCTATGATTGCAGTTTGACACCACGCCTTGTATCAATAGAGTTGCGACGTCATTATCTTCTGAGAGCCTGGCGCGGATTAATTGGAAACCGAGCACAGCCCTACTCCACAAAGGCTTGAGCATAATTTCCACTCGACACGCCCAGTTTATGATTCAGTTACGCCCCGTCAGTATCCTATCACGTAACATAATTATACGTGCTCAGCCCTAATCTAGCCACTGAATTTGGCTTTCTAGTGCAACGACAGAAGAGACTGAATCTCAGGAAACTAAGCTGTGATACGGGAGCATCATAAACAACAGGTTTGTAAGGGATGATATTTACTTAACTGGTCAGTGACAAAAGCGTCTATGCAATTACACATGTGTTTCACGCTGGTTTAACTATCCCGCATGCATACAAAACACTCACCCTGTCATATTTATACGCAATATGTCCGGTGGTGGATCCTTACAAAGTAATAACACAATTATGAGTTACTAAGTTTGCTACCCCAGTTGCTTGTGTTTCACAACAGTGAAAAGGTGTAAATTCAGGGGAAGATCGCAGTCACAAAGAGGAGAGGGTGGAAAAGGATGAGGTGTACTGATGGCATCACAGAAGTAATGGATACCAGCCCGGGAAGTCTTCGGTAGAAAATGCAGGCCAGGAGAAATTGGCCTGCTTTAATTCATGCGGGCACGGAGAGTGGAGAGAGGGAGAGGAGAGAGAGAGAGAGAGAGAGAGAGAGAGAGAGAGAGAGAGAGAGATGATATTTTCAGTACAATACAGATACAAAGATGAAGGCGGATTAAAAAATCAAACGAAACTGACTTGCCCTTCAGCGAGTCGCCGCGGACTAGGCTCTTGTAACAAAACACACGGAAAATGTCCTTGAGCGAGCTACGAAATTTTGTCGCAGTTCGAGTTCACATTCCCCATTTCGATGTGCGGAGCAAGAAATAAAAATAATACAGAAGACTGTATTTTATGTTTCTCAAAAAGACTTTAAGATACTTTGCAACAGTTTTTATTCGTGACGAATAAATTACTCGGCAACATATGGCCAAGAGTAAAACCCTTGAGTGCATAGCAATAATGGCTGTTCCTCAGACCACAAATTCTTCAAAGAGTATAATACCTGTGATTCTATGAAGCCACCAGCTACACTGGTATCTGATCGACATATCGGTTTCTTAAGCGAAGGGCTTGCATGCCTTCATTCCATTTCCTGAAATTTTGGGCGCTAAGTAAAATTGAGGCGCCCATGTTACTTCATAACTATTTACCATATTACGTAATTGAGGATACTTGACAAAACAGACTTACCGACAGTCCTCTTCATCCTCTTTGTCAGCCCTTGGATGTCACGAGGAAGCGATAGTTCAGTACGCTAATAGATCCACAAATAGATTTAGCTCTGACTGAAAGAAAACACTGCTAGGTGTATCTTCCTCAGAATTTAAATCAAAGAATGGTCTATAACATGGTCACAAAATTATGACTAAAAACGTATGATACAGAGTGTAAGTACAGAATCATCGTGAAAGACTGGCAGTAGTTATATATTCTTTTATTTAAATTCTGAGGAAGTTACTCCTAGCAGTGTTGGTAACTATTCACGTCTTTGAACGTGCAGCCATGTACAAAATTTTGTGATGTAGCTCTATTAAAGAACTTACATAGATTGTTGACAGACACCTTCTTAGTGCTTTGAAATAAGAAACTTACTGTGGAACATTAGCAGTTGCATTTCTCGGGTGATAGAGTGCGCTTGCAAATTGACTTTTGCGCAATTTTTATCTCACCGTTTTCTGAATTTTAAAAGAATAAAATCAACAATAAAATCTTATTGGTCATCTCACAAAGAAAATGCTCTATTTGTCAGAGTTGCTTTTATATAGGAATGTAAAAGTAATTAGTTTTGCCTAACACTTCTCATTATCTCTACGGGAAAGCTTAAATAATGATAACCGACGTGGCCGGTGGTGTAACAGCCCAATCCATGAAGACCAAACACGGTCTAATAAGGGAAAGAAGGAGGGAGTGCCTCCCCCCTGGCCGGTGGGAAGGGGGAAAGAAGTTGTGAGGAGGGGGACAGGATCTGCGTGGGTGGGAGGCGGGGTTGCGTTTGTACATAGTTCTTGAATAACTCGAAATCAACGTATCCCAGTGCAAAATTAAGATAAATTAAGTTCCTACAAAAAAGTGTCTGTTCATTTTTTCTCGGACTAATAGTTCGCTTGCAGACAGCCACAGGACACTGAAAATCTTGCTCGTCGAACATACACTGTATGGGTGACCCAAAAGTCTGTCAACACTTGAAAATTCAATACTTCACGAAATAATCCAAGTTGTTGTTGTTGTTGTTGTTGTGGTCTTCAGTCCTGAGACTGGTTTGATGCAGCTCTCCATGATACTCTATCCTGTGCAAGCCTCTTCATCTCCCAGTACTTACTGCAACCTACATCTTTCTCAATCTGTTTAGTGTATTTATCTCTTGGTCGTCCAAGCGGAGAAGTAAAATTCACGCAGATACTTGAAATGACTTGGGGTTTTATTGAAGCAAAAAAAAAGTGCGCAATATGACCAACAGATGGCGCTTCATATGATAGAAAAGCAATAATCAGCATAACAATTTATTTTTCCAAAGACCACGTCTTTTACAACAAATGTTCAACATGTCGGTCGTCATAGTCGAGGAACAATGTTGTGATATAGCATATCAGGAGGTAAGGTGAGAAACTGCCGTCGGACGTTGTCTTTTAGCATCCCAAATGAGGTCGGAGAATCGTGGTAAACTTATGACTTCTGGTAACTGCACAACCACAGACTGAGGTCTGAGGACCTGGGAGGCCAAACGTGACGGATGTGGCAGGTCAACACGCGATCCTCCTTTTACGCGTCTAACAATATGGGGTAATTGGGCGGAGCGCCATTCTGCATAAAAGTCGCAGCTTGCAGCAAGTGTTAGTCAGTCAGGCTAGGGATGATCTGACCCCCTCTCTCACTTACAGCTCATTTTATACACGATTCTCATGCTGTCCAGCGCGATCTGTTGGCCCGCTTTTGGTGTCAATAAAACTCCATGTCATTTCAGCACGTATTTCAATTTTTACCTCTCTGTCTACGTTATTCCGTGAATTAGTGCATTTTCACATTTTAACAGACTTTTGGGTCACCCCCTGTCTCAGGTTGTTTTGTAGGTCAATATACGGTACTTTCCCGACATGATAAACCACAAATGTCCTATATCAATTGCTAGTCTCGAATTATCCTACCCCACTGTAGTACATTGTAATCAGTTATCGTTCACATCCTGTATACGGATGTTCGCTGACCATTAATTCTTGCATTTACCGGAGGACCTGCCACTGATTTTTCATATACTTATATATTTTCAATACAACGTGGATCTCGGTTACTTTGTTTGCAAGCTCCTTTGGTGTACAGTCCCGATCATGTGAAGTATCTAGTTTGTGAGGCACCCCTCAATACTATATGATCACAATATCTCGACTGCCACAACCACTGACTTGCATGACAAAGTCCTAACGATTGTATGATTTGTATCTACTGGTTAGATATCCATAATACGCAGCAAGAACAAATCCTTAGTTCGTCGTGAATAGCAGCATATCTCAATCAACTCCTTTGCTTCCGATTCCACAGCCGTTAAGAACTCGTTAAAGATTGAAATCATCGTCCAGACTGATATTAAAAGTTATTTGCATACAAGTCTAGCCAGTTTCCTGACAGGAATTCTTTACAGAAGAATAAAAAAAAACTGGTAGAAGCCGATCTCGTGGGAGATCATCCTGGGTTCTGGAGGAATATAGGAACACATCACGCAGAGCTGTACGGAGCCAATGGCTTATCTTAGAAAATGGGCCAAAGATCGGCAAACTTACTTTCATAGCGCTTGTAGATTTAGAGAAAGCTTTTGACAATGTTGACTGGAATACACTTTTTGAAATTCTGAACGTAGCAGGAATAAAATACTTGGAGTGAAAGGTTACTTACAACTTGTACAGAAACCAGACTACCGTTTTACGAATCATGGGATATGACAGGGAAGCAATGGTTGAGGAGGAAGTGAGGTAGGGTTGTAGTCTATGCCCAACGTTATTCACCTGTCTACTCACCAAACCATCAGTAAACCAAGCATAAAATTCAGGGAGGAGGATAAAAACTCTGAGCTTTGACGATGGCATTGTAATTCCGTCAGCGACAGCAAAGGACTTGGAGGATCAGTTGAAAGGTATGGATAGGGTCTTGAAAGGTAGTTACAAGAGAAAAGTCAACAAAAGTGTATTAGTGATGTAATAAATCCAGTTAGAGAGAGAAAGGCCAACAGACGAAATTGTCAATAATGATGGCAGGATTATTACATGATTCTTTGAAAATGAGTTCACTCTTAATTTTAAGAAAATGCACTCATTCGGTGCTGTACAGAAATTAGTCATAGTAACGATCGATGTGGGCGTGGAGTCAGTAAAAAGGGCAAACTATCCCAAATTTTTGAGTTCACATATTGATGAAAAGTCGAACTGGAAGAAACATGTTATGAGATTCGCAAACAGTTATTAAGTTTAGCTATTTTCGCTCTAGGAGGAGGAGATGAGTCTTAAACGTCGCGTCGACAATGACGTCATTAGAGACGGAGCACAATCTCGGATTAGGGAAAGCTGTAGAAGAAAAGCCGCCGTGCCCTTCCGAAGGAACTATCCCAGCATTTGCCATAAGTGACTGAAGAATATCACGGGATACGTACTGAGAATTTTGGTGTAAGGGACGCACGATCTCCGACGGCTCGTTACAGAATTATTGCATTTGATTCGGTTTCTTCTTCATATAAGCTTCGTATCTGTATTGCGCTGAAAATGGTGCACAACAGTGCAAAAGTCAACAGTAGGTTTTATGTGCATGGAAACAATTTTGTTCCATTCGCTTACTTGCGAGCCTCTGCTCCATATCACCTGAATCTAGTTGGTGGGATTATCGCAGCGGCGGAAGTAATGCGCCAAACTGCTGGAATTCTGGCGTTTGCGTCACTGTAGACTCTACCATGCTCATTGCGATCGAAATTTTGAACCGTACCTGTGAGAGAAAAGTTCTGCATTTGTTACGTGTTGTACTACACGCTGACAGAACTGAGTGAGCACACTGTGACAAAAGTGTACGTGTTTCGTTTGAAGGTCGTCGCATTATTCTGTGTTGTGGGTTTCGGTTACTGCATTTTATACGCTTGTTCACTGTTGCGAAGGTATTTTCACAACAACAATGGTTACTGCGGTAACAAACCGAATAAATCGTAATTACATTTTTACTCTGTACAAGAATAGATAGAGAATAGATTGAGGAAAGGCAAGCCTACGTTTCTAGCATTTGTAGACTTAGAGAAAGCTTTTGACAAAGTTGATTGGAATACTCTCTTTCATATTCTGAAGGTGGCAGGGGTAAAATACAGCGAGCGAAAGGCTATTTACAATTTGTACAGAAAGCGGATGGCAGTTATAAGAGTCGAGGGGTATGAAAGGGATGCAGTGATTGGGAAGGGAGTGAGACAGGGTTGTAGCCTATCCCTATGTTATTCAATCTGTATATTGAGCAAGCAGTGAAGGAAACAAAAGAAAAATTCGGAGTAGGAATTCAAATCCATAGGGAAGAAATAAAAACTTTGAGGTTCGCCAATGAAATTGTAATTCTGTCAGAGACAGCAAAGGACCTAGAAGAGCAGCTGAACGGAATGGACATTGTCTTGAAAGGAGGGTTTAAGATGAGCATCAACAAAAGCAAAACGAGCATAATGGAATGTAGTCGAATTAAGTCGGGTGACGCTGAGGGAATTAGATTAGGAAATGAGACACTTAAAGTAGTAAAGGAGTTTTGCTATTTGGGGAACCAAATAAGTCACGATGGTCGATGTAGAGAGGATATAAAATGTAGCCTGGCAATTGCAAGGGAAGCGTTTCTGAAGAAGAGAAATTTGTTAACATCGAGTATAGATTTAAGTGTGAGGAAGTTGTTTCTGGAAGTATTTGTATGGAGTGTAGGCATGTATGGAAGTGAAACGTGGGCGATATATAGTTTAGACAAGAAGAGAATAGAAGCTCTCGAAATGTGGTGCTACAGAAGAATGCTGAAGATTAGGTGGGTAGATCACATAACTAATGAGGAGGTATTGAACAGGATTGGGGAGAAGAGAAATTTGTGGCACAACTTGACTAGAAGAAGGGATCGGTTGGTAGGACATATTCTAAGGCATCAAGGGATCACCAATTTAGTACTGGAGGGCAGCGTGGAGGGTAAAAATCGTAGAGGGAGACCAAGAGACGAATATACGAAACAGATTCAGAAGGGTGTAGGTTGCAGTAGATACTGGGAGATGAAGAAGCTTGCACAGGATAGAGCAGCATGGAGAGCTGCATCAAACCAGTCTCAGGACTGAAGACCACAACAACAACAACAACAACAACAATGAGTAGCCACAGTCCATGGGTCGCTCATATAAAAATACTCAGAATGTTTCCCTGAACAATTGCTGAAAGTTGTCGGTGGAGTTCTGGTTCACCTTGTACACATTCGCTAATGAAATTAGTCATAAATAATCTGTCACAATTTGAGAAGAATAGCGATTTCCAGACTAAAATCATTAGATGAAAAATTACCTATAATATTTATTAAAGCTGCCAAAGGCTCAGAAAGGTTTAAGCTTAGTTGCGTGAGTAGTACTGAAAATTCATTGGGGAGACAAAAGCATGGGATAGCTATATGCACATATATAGATGGCGGTAGTCTCATAGTGGCCCACGATCTTCACTTAACGACTGACTGTAACAGCGATTACGTATAAGGGTCAGTGTTAACAGACAAGTAACGTTCTACGACATAGCTACAGAAATCAATGTTGGACGTACGACGAACGTATACGAAAGGGCACTGCTGCAAAATTTGTCGTTAATAGGCGATGGTAGCAGACAACCAGCACGAGCGCCTTTGTGAATAGCACGCCTCTCCTGGGATCGACACCAAAGCGATTTGACCCTAGACGACTAGAAAGCCGTGGCGTGGTCAAATCAGTCCCGATTTCAGTTGGTAAGAGCTATGATAGGTTTCGAGTACGGTGCAAGACCCAGGAAGCTATAGACCCAAGTTGTAAACAAGGCGCCATGAATCCATAATGGTGTGGACTGTGGTGTGCATGAAATGAACTGGACCCACTGGATATTCGACTATTTGTAGAATATTTGCATCCATTCATGGACTTCATGTTCCCAAACAACGATGGAATTCTTATGGATGACAGTGTGCTTTGTCACAAGGTCACAGTTATTCTCAGTTGCTTTGAAGAACATTCTGGACAATCCGAGTGAATGGTTTGGCCACTCAGATCGTCCTACATGAATCCCATCGAAAATTTATGGGTCATAACCGAGAGGTATTTTCATGCACAAAATCCTGCACCGGCAACAGTTTCGCTATTATGCACGGCTATGGAGGCACCATGGCTCAATATTTCTGCGGGGACTTCCAACGAGTTGTTGAGTCTATGCCACGTTGAGTTGCTACAATACGCCGACACGATGTTACGAGGTATCCCATGACTTTTACTACCTCGGTGTATATTCATCGTGTGCCATTTAGTGACTTGGAACTGGGAGCTAACCATGCATACATATCCAGTCAAATGCTTCGATCCACATCTTTTTGATAAAAAAAGGTAGTTGAAAACAGGGGAGTGGATTGGACGTTTTACGGCTTCTAACGTTATTTCTCTAGTATCCTTGTAGAAAGAAAACGCAGACCTAACTGAAGGTCATTCGTGAAGGAGCGGACGGGAGAACGGTATGGGCAGAGATGGATCGCCCCACTGCTGTGCTCCAGAGCAAAGTCCAGAGATAAGTCCGCAGCCAGCCAGTACGGTTTCGCTTTGCTACAGCAGGTGGGGCTTCATCTTGGCGCTACACCACGCAATGTATCTAGTAGACTCACTTCTGATGAGCGATAGTTATTGGTTCAAATGGCTCTGAGCACTATGGGACTCAACATCTTAGGTCATAAGTCCCCTAGAACTTAGAACTACTTAAACCTAACTAACCTAAGGACATCACAAACATCCATGCCCGAGGCAGGATTCGAACCTGCGACCGTAGCAGTCCCGCGGTTCCGGACTGCAGCGCCAGAACCGCACTGCCAACGTGGCCGGCGATAGTTATTGTCTCCGAACAATGTAGACGCAGCATGAGTTACTGTCATTAACCATTCCACATATCTAACAGATTCTGTAAAAGGCTAGTGCGATGACAGGTAGTAACAACTTTTCTTTGGCACCTAAAATGTGATTATCAAAGAGGATTTCTTAGCACCTTAGTTTGCATAATCACAATTATGATTTGCGCACTTTAGAGTATAACAAATTAAAACATTTAGCACTGTGTAGCTCATAGATGGCCAGTGAAGCAAGAAACTTTATTTCTGCAATTACTGTATTTTTAAAGTGTTTTTATTAGGTCGTTTTCTTATCTGTGTGTCTCTTCGGTATAAATTTTCGAAGTGATATTAAACTAATAACCGATGAGCTAGAGACCTGAAACTTTCAACGTAGCTCATAAATGTGTGACAGTGCAATATTAACTCGCTGTCTTATGTGGCATGTGTGGTGGAGGGCACTTGGCGCAACACTGCTGTTTCCTCCTTTTCCTGTTCCAGTGGCGATTGTTTTGCGATGAGAAAGAGTGGAGCTGAGTTTCCGTGTGAGCTCCACTCTCTCTAATTTTTACATTCGCGGTCTTTTCTCGAGATAAACGCAGGACGAAACAATAAGTTGGTTGACTCAGGTGAAGAGAAACTGAAATATACCTGAAATTTACCCCATGTCTGTTGTAATCTCATCAAAATGTATGAAACAGATTGAAAAATTTCACACTTACAATGTTAAAAAGTAGTGAAGATTTATTTAAATATAAATCTTTTTAATGTAACACGTTTTTGAAACGGACTAAAAAGTATAAAAGATTTTCTCCTAGCCCCACACAGATTCCTAACACCATACAGACAGTCCTGAAAATATGTATTTGTGATTTTTTAGTAGGTGTGACAATTTTGTAAAATTTTAATAAAAGGCATGCGGTGCATGGAGTAGATGATAGTAAGGAGGGTAGAGAATAATGGTCGTCGAGAAAAGATACTCAAAACGGTTGGTTTCATTTGCAGTGCTATAAAATTGTTAGTGACTTTGGTGATCTATCTAAGCATCAGTTATAAGTTGCACGCATCCCTCGTTTTTCTTTTAAATTTTTAAAATTATTGTCATGCCCATGAAAAATTCACAAGCACAAATTTTCAAAACTACCGGTACGGGATTTGGACTCTTGCATGTGGCTAGTAGAAATTATTTAACACTTTTTAGTCTTATAATTAAATGTGTCCTTTGAGACTCCCGTCTCGTTATTATCTCACGATAATGAGATAATGTTTCAAAAACGTGTTATCTTAAAAAGCTTTTTATTTAATTAATTTTTATAAAGTGAATATTGGACAGCGAGACAGTAGTACATTCACGAGTAATTTTTATGTTCCACACACGAAAAAGTTTCTCCCATTGTGGGACACCTTCAGAGAACCACCTACTTATATGTGCTGCATGCGATTCAAGTATTAATTACGCGTAAACTATTGCTGGAGTTTGGAAAAGAAGGTTTGACGACAAATTAACTCAGCTGCTCCGCCCTAATTTCGGTGAGATTAAATCTCTTCATTAATCTCCTTGCGAAAGATTGCAGCATTATGTTTGTTGGGCGTTGTAATTTGTTTTGTTTATTTAGAAATGGACAGCAGATTCCAGTGAAATGAAAAACAGAAATTATCTAAATAAGGAACGAAAATAAATTCAATTAGAGGTTTACAAAACTTTGTAGCAGCTTTCAAAGTAATCTTGGAGTAAGTTAAACGTATTTACTTGTGCGCATTGGTTGATACATATAGAATACCTGGCAGAGTGCGTTGTTTTACTAGACAGTCAAAATGTTAAGTTTAGCTTGACGAAAATGTCAAACCATTTGTTGGTAATATTTGCTAAAGCAAATATTTAAGAGCAAATTTTGTATTCACGGCGTGCTGCACCATGTATGAAATTGATGAATGTCATTGTGTGGCGTCACCGCCAGACACCACACTTGCTATGTGGTAGGTAGCCTTTAAATCGGCCGCGGTCCGGTAGTATACGTCGGACCCACGTGTCACCAGTCAGTGATTGCAGACCGAGCGCCGCCACACGGCAGGTCTAGAGACACTTCCTAGCACTCGCCCCAGTTGTACAGCCGAGTTTGCTAGCGATGGTTCACTGCCTACTTACGTTCTCATTTGCCGAGACGATAGTTTAGCATTATCAGTTACTATTGATATTGCAAATCATGTACCGTCAAGACCGACGTTCGTCATTAATGGATTAAAGTTAAGTATTCCACCAGCTACGTTCGTTTTTCTGAATTCTAATTCCCTTGTCATGTTCCAGACCTCACGCCAGCCTGCGTGATCTAAAACGCGTGCCTTTCGGCCTCCTCTAGTAACACGGTGTTGGCTCTCCTGCCAGGCACAACACATTGTTTGTGTATACATAGACAAGGCTACTTGGTTTATTGTTTATTTGTATTTTGGCCGAACCAGTACTGTGATTCATAGCATTTGCATAGATATTTTTGACTCGAAAACGGCTATTCGCCCGTCGATCGAACTCCCTTGTGTGAGAAACTACTGGAAGCTAATAACAACAACTAATAATGAGCACACAATGAGTAGATCATGTCTGCAGGTGTTTGTCGCACAGTATTTGTTTTGCCTTTGACGTCAAAGTACCAGTGCAGGCGCATGTGTGTGATAGTTACATGTCAGCTCTGTGTAAAGTTATAAACTAGGGTAGCATGGAAATGCATTTAGCTAGTACACCGATTCAGGTCCCATTGTGAAGACCTTGCAGGGCCAAAAACGAGACAGTAAAAATATCCACCCGAATATAAGTGAAAAACGGTATTAACTTGAGTATTACAAAATAATGAAAGATGTCGCCTTATATGAATCTCATATGTGTCCGGAGTTATAGAAAATGCAAGTCAAAGGAAAGCTCAAGTTGAAAGGAATCCAAAAAACCTGACAAGTCCTGTAATGAGCGAATGCGAGATGTATGGCAGCGTCGAGAAGGAAATGAAACAATGGAGCAAAGCAGTTACAGAATTGGCCCATCGGGCATACAACGGCCAAAAACAGTAAAAAATTTGCGACTTACGTTTCCTGTGGCCATTGAACTGCTCTGTGTGGGCCTTGTATTAGAAAGATTGATAATTAAATTACATTCTAATACCAAATACTTGTTACGCTCTTTTACCAACGTTTTCAGGACCTATGCGCACAGAATATTTTTCGGAATTTTAAATTTTTTGTTGGTTTGAGCACATTCTCATTGTGTTACGTATGAGACAACATGTTTTACACTTTGGTGGTGTAAAACATGCTGCCTCATCTGTAACGCAAGGAGGAAGTGCTAAAAACCTGTAACATTACTGTCACATATCGCTACGTGATATTGATTCATTTTTTTCTACCTTTTAATGGTTAATTGTATTTAGTGTGTACTGGGCACATTTTCCAGGAGAAAAGCTTTGCGATTTTTCATTGGGAAGTTGTTGTCTCTGGGTCCTCTTTGTAGACTGGAGGCAGTCAGTGAATCTCATTAGGAAGTACGAATGTTCACTGGAAGCTGGGTAGTTTTCACGGAAGTAAGGCTGTGCCTGCTTCGTACAGATGCCACGAGCGGGATGCAGCGCGGTACCACTGCCGTTCCCAGAGGATAATCGAGCATGACAGTTTCGCCTATTCCTTTCGGACATCAAAGGAAGGTACCCTGGAACGCCATCCAACATTTGGTATAGCCAGTTGAACTGAACTGCCCCACGTATATATACTTGACGTGAAGAAGCCGACCAATCGACGTGACTCTGTCCACCCCAGTAGCAACCTATTTCTTGTTTAGGTATGATTTGTATGCCAAAAGTCGCAAGTTTCTACAGTGTTCCCATATTTTCTTTCATGAAATAAGCAGTATCCTTGTGGTGCCACCGCCAGACACCACACTTGCTAGGTGGTAGCCTTTAAATCGGCCGCGGTCCGGTAGTATACGTCGGACCCGCGTGTCGCCACTATCAGTGACTGCAGACCGAGCGCCGCCACACGGCAGGTCTAGAGAGACCTCCTAGTACTCGCCCCAGTTGTACAGCCGACTTTACTAGCGATGGTTCACTGACTAAATACTCTCTCATTTGCCGAGACGATCGTTGGCATAGCCTTCAGCTACGTTATTTGCTACGACCTAGCAAGGCGCCATTATCACTTACTATTGATATTGTGAACTATGTACCGTCAAAACCGACGTTCATCATTAATGGATTAAAGTTAAGTATTCCACCAGCTACGTCCGTTTTCTCAATTCTAATTTCCTTGTCCTGTTCCAAACCTCACGCCAGCCTGCGTGCGCTAAAACGCGTGCCTTTCTGCCTCCTCTGGTAAAACGGTGTTGGCTCTCCTTCCACCCACAAAAATTCTTGTCTGCCACATCGCCAACAACGTTGAGTTATCCCTTTCATACAGAGTTCTTTTGAAAGTAGAGAGTTCGGAAAGTTCATTCAATCACCACCAACAATAAGAGTCGTTCATATTCGAAGTGCTATTTGGTGCTGACGGGTGCACAGTTTGCTCATTTTGGGGAAATGCATGAATTGCAAATGAGGCAGTGCGACGCTTATGCTGAGCATGTAGCAACTTGCTTGCTTTGCCTTGCAATTTGTGTTGCTTTATTTATAATTTGCGGCATCTTGTTGTAGCGTTAACTTTGATTTAATAAGCTGTTCAGTTGATCAGATCTTGTTGCACTTTCTTCACAAACTTTCCACAATTTTTGGTACCAGCCCACAGTTTAGTGTCACTTTCAAATTTGATAGGAGTCTTAGAAATCTTTGTTATGTGATAATTTGTATTGTGATTTGTCAATCAGTAAAGCTAATAAATATCTGAAACTTCCTGGCACATTAAAACAGTGTGCTGGACCGAGGCTCGAACTCGGGACCTTTGCCATTGGTGGACAAAGGCAACTGAGTTGCCCAAGCACGACTCACGCCACCTCCTCACTACTTCACTTCCGCCAGTACCTCGTCTTCTACCTTCCAAACTTCACAGAAGCTCTTCTGCGAACCTTGCAGAACAAGCACTCCTGGAAGAAAGGATATTGCGGAGACATGGTTTAGCCACAGCCTGGGGGATGTTTCTAGAATCAGATTTTCACTCTGCAGCGGAGTGTGCGCTGATATGAAACTATATCAGCGCACACTCCGCTGCAGAGTGGAAATCTGATTCTAATAAATATCTATTAAACTCAGCCCTCGCTTAAATTCCGAGATCCTTTTCAATGTCCTACAACTTTGCCATCTGAACCGACCCACCAATAATAAATACAACAGGGTGCACACCTAAGCTTGTTGTGACGGCGTTATCGTAGTAAACATAAGCGAAACTCAACGATCAGTTACATTAAGAATTCACAGAGAAGAACGAGCATAGCATTCGCCCGTCGTACATGTTTTATACAGAGCATTGCACTTTTAAACCAATTAAAAGCTAGACAGGCTAAAATAAAACAAGCAGCCTTGTCTATGTATCTATAATGTCATTTCTCAAACATTTAGGATTTTTTATGTTGTAAAATTCTTTGTGATCTTTGGCTAAACGTACATTAATGCCAATCGTGCAGCGATTAGGTTGTTAGTTAGACGTCAGTGAGAAATAAAATAATGTTGTGAATACGATCTGTCTTGTTTCAGGGAGTCTGCAATCATGTAGGATATCAAAAATAGCCGGACGGTGTGGCCGAGCGGTTCTAGGCCTTATAGTCTGGAACCACACTGATCGCTACCGTCGCAGGTTCGAATCCTGCCTCGGGCATGGATGTGTGTGATGACCTTAGGTTGGTTAGGTTTAAGTAGTTCTAAGTTATAGGGGACTGATGACCCCAGAAGTTGAGTCCCATAGTGCTCCGAGCCATCTGAACCATTTTTATCAAAAATACAATCAGTATACTTCCCTTACGATCGACATATAGACGATACTTCTCGAGTTTCCTTTTTCCGCCCTGACGTTTCTGACGCGTTTCTGTTTGAGCACCATTGTCATATGAATGACTGTTTGTGTATGTAAGTACTAATCGAGATGTTTGCAATCTGCCTTTAACATGAGTAAATCTTCGGGTGTGCACAGAAGGCAGCTGCACTTCAGATGCGTTTTCGTTGCTTCACTTCAATATGAATTACGGAAGCTAATCCTCATTAATTTTAATGAACTGACGAAAGTACTTTTAATACCTTATCTTCATCTCGTAGTAACTGTGAGTTTCTTATACGGTCAGATCTCTTACTTATCATTTGTACCACCACATCGTAGAAAAGTTGTCTTTGATAGTTACGGTGGCTAATATTCTTGCGTAACTAAAAATCAAGACATATCAGTTATTTGCATTGCTACTTCAGCGTAAATCATTTGTCGAAATATTACGAAATTGTTGCGTCATGTACTACAATACGGAGCAATAATGTGGCTGGACGAGTCTTTGCTTTCAATCTGGCGCTTTTGGTACTACCCCGCGGAACCAATTTGTGTTTGTGCTGATTAGAGGCTCGGAAAATAGATACGTTTAAGGGCTGCCATGCGAGTTTACCCAGTTTATCCGCCGTCTGTACGACCCGCATGCTACGGCTGCACTCGAGTGATAACAAACAGAGCCGTGTTTTGACAGGAGTGTGTTTACTGAATATGGGCCGTCACCCGTGTAACATAAACGGAAGCTCGTGCGGGCTGGAGGGAGATGTTCGATGGTCAATGTTGTCATCGCTCGGTTCAGTCACCAATTGTTCAATATAAATAATATAGTCTTACTATTTACCTTTCATTTTGTAAACAAATGAACCCGGAAAGAAGTTTTGCTTCATAAAAAATTTTACTGACAGATTTACACGACAAGGCCAGTTCGTAATATCAAAAAGCGGCTGTAAGACTGATGTATGGATTTGATTTCAGTTTCTGCAAACACATAAGAAAGTTTCAAAGTAACCGTAGCTTGAACTGGGATTTCATAAGAGTATCCAAGGAATAGTATCTGTCGCCGGACTAATCACAGAATCGCAGATGATTTGATTGCAACCTCAGGGTGAAACTAGGGCTGTTTTCCAAGGTTTGCAGAACGATCAATAGAGACAAATATAATAAATTTATTGAAAAACGTTAATTACTTTTTTCTCTGTTGTATTTAGTAACTGCCTCGTGATGACTGGGTGTTGTGTGCTGTCCTTAGGTTAGTTAGGTTTAAGTAGTTCTAAGTTCTAGGGGACTGATGACCATAGATGTTAAGTCCCATAGTGCTCAGAGCCATTTGAACCATTTTATTTAGTAACTTTGACAATGACGCTTTTATTAACCACTAAACTAATTATGCCCTCCTGATTCGAATAAAGTATTAGGTAATTCACATAGAGCACGAATAGCTAAGCTGCCGTCATCACACAACATGAAACACCTACTGCAGTTTTTCTCCATGTATAAAGAAAAATGTAATCTTCTTTTGTTATCTTGGAAGCAAAATAACTCTTGACGGACTAAGAAAGGAGGACATAAAAAGCAGACAGCACATGTAGAAAAGGACTCCTGATCAAGAGAAGTCTGCTGGTATCAAACATAGGCCTTAATTTGACGCTGCTACTACGGTCGCAGGTTCGAATCCTGCTTCGGGCTTGGATGTGTATGATATCCTTACGTTTTAGGTATAAGTAGTTCTAAGTCTGGGGACTGATGACCTCAGATGTTAAGTCCCATAGTGCCTGGAGTTATTTGAACCTTAATTACAGGTAGAAACTTCTGACAATGTACGTTTGGAGCACAGCATTGTAGGGTAATCAAACAGTGGGAAAACCAGACAAAAGAGAATCGAAGTATTTGAGATATTGTTCTACAGAAGAATGTTGAAAATTAGTGAACTGATAAGATAAGAAATGAAGAGTTTCTTTGCAGAATCGGCGAGAAGAATATATGGAGAACACTGACAAGAAGAAGGGACAGGTTGATAGAACACCCGTTAAGATATCAAGGAGTAACTTTCAGGTACTAGAGGGAGCTGTAGAGTGCAAAAACTGTAGAGGAAGAAAGAGATTGGAATACATTCAGCAAATAATTGAGGGCGTAGGTTGCAAGTGCTACTCTGAGATGAAGAGGTTGGAACGGGAGAAGGATTCGTGGAGGGACCCATCAAACCAGTCGGAAGACTGAGGACACAAAATGGCTACACTTTCCGAAAATCTTAAGAATCCGAAAAAAAGGCGTGAATCCCTGCGTAAACGCAAGTAAGTATACTGTGGCTCAGCGTAAAGTCTAAAGTCTATTTGCATAGAATAGTATGTGATTACAGGGATTGCTCTGGGAAACTTGCTCATGCAGGGTTACCTGAACTGCAGAGCTCATTGGCACTTCCGATACGATATCGTGTGGAGGGTTATGAACGCCTCCGAGTCAAGATATAAATGTGCCCTGTAGCCTTGTCAATTGTCCAAAATGGTTCAAATGGCTCTGAGCACTATGGGACTTAACATCTATGGTCATCAGTCCCCTAGAACTTAGAACTACTTAAACCTTACTAACCTAAGGACAACACACAACACCCAGCCATCACGAGGCAGAGAAAATCCCTGACCCCGCCGGGAATCGAACACGAGAACCCGGGCGCTGGAAGTGAGAACGCTACCGCACGACCACGAGATGCGGGCTGTCCAAATGGCTCTTGTCAATTATTATTTCGTGCATTTTTATATTCGTCATAATTTGCAGTAACCATACGAGAGAATTATGGTGTAAGGAGTCAGTGACGTGTGTACTCCGATGCTCATGACTGCCAACTCTCTACTCGCATATTATTATTCAGCGAAATATCTCCATTCCCTAGCTGGAAAGCTATGGCTGCATATCATACGGGGACTTGTTGAAAAGTACTGCCTCTCAATTTTTTATTTTGTTTTCAATATATGTGGAGGTTTCACATGTCACGGAAATTACTAGGGCGACATTCCCACTTCGCTAACGCAAGTTGTCACCCTCTGCCGCTAGAGAGTTTCGAGTTGAGGCGTATGGCAAGGTGTTGTGTAACGTAAGTATGAGAACGAGCTGTAGTAGAGATAAAATCGCAGAAAAAGTTCGTCAATTCATGGAGCACCTTCTCCTTCAGCAAGAAAATGAAAGACCACACACGAACGCTACATCTGCAACGATCCGACGGCTTGGATTCACTGTCACCGATCATCTTCCATGGAGTACCGATTTGGCCCCCCTGGTTTTCATCTGTTTCCAGGATGTACGGAACACCTTCGAGGACTTCACGTTAACGGTCAAGAAGCGATGTAAACAGAGGTGAGGTTGTGACTCTGGCAACAAAGCAAACATTCGAAAGTGGTGCTATCGACAAAGCGATCTCTGGTTGGGAGAAATGTGTTCGTTGTCAGGATAGTTATGCCGAAAGACAAATATGGAGACACGAAGAAGAAATATCTAGAACGTTAATAACATTTGTTTTATTTGAAAAGCTTTAAGAGTTTTCACGTAAAAAAAATTAGGAGGCATTTGTTTTTAGCACGTGCTCGTAGTGTGTTACGTTATCATTGTAAGATGTTCACTCTACGAATTTTACCATAAATAAAATGAGTTGTACCTGTACTTGATGTGTTTCTATGCATACACACAGTCCGCCTGGTCCGAAAGCCAATTATCATTCCATTTTGGAACTCAGATAAATCGTTTCCATGATTCAAAACATCAATGAGTGAGAAGTGTACATGTAGCCTGTAGAATTCCCTTATATAACAAGGTGGGGAAATATCTTACGAAATTCATTTGGGTGGTAGCTGCGCCTAGGAGGCGGTGACGATAAGGTGACTCGAGGGCGTAACAGATTTCTTACACACGTTTGTCCTGTGCCTCTGGGCTCTAAGACGGACGTCTTATTCGGCGTGGAAACTTGGCCACACAGCCATTGTGATTGGCACTTCATCTCACTCTGTCTCTCTATCTCTCTCTCCCTAATTTGCGTTACATTTTCTTTACTTAAGACTCTGTGTAGTTTCATATATACAGTATTATATGTTGTAATAAAATTGTTGTAATACTTATACCAGCTACTATCATCACTGAAGGAAGCAATTTTCAGCGTTACTAACTGGTCTATAACGGGACGAGTATTGGTGGCGTAAGATTTTGTTTTGGGCTATGATTCCAAATTTCTCAATTTTTTTGTTTTTCATTGAGTGTAGGCAGGTGATGGTGATGCTCCATGGAATGGGGATATAAAGTCATTCCCCCCTTCCTGGCGCTGTTAGAGACGAATACAGCATGAGAAGCGTGCCTTTTTTTAGTGTTGTCACCAGATGACCATTTGATCAGACCTGACGGAAGATATAGCGGGTGTACTCTGCATCAGATTGCCTCAAAACTGGCAAGGACTACGGACAGTGCCAAGCACTTTTGTGAGACAACGTTACCAACTTTTGACGGAATCTAAAAGGGACATTATTATAGGTCTGCATGGGGATGGCCAATCGAACAGTTTAATATTGAGACTGAAGAGGAGTTCGTTTCTGACAGTGCCCAACGTTGGACAATGAGAAAGTGAACGCAACCATACATGTCGGGAAGGTTGTGGTTGTCGAAGACCAAGTCCGTCAAGGGAGGGCGACTACTGTGCACCAAACATATTGTAACCCCTTCACATGTGGGTCTGCCATCCAGATACTGGTAATATACTTACTACAATACCCTGCGTCATGCCTCACCGCTGAGCCCTGCAGAAGCGTCTTCCTATGCGTAGGCTACCGTTAAGTGTCCATTCTCCTCAGTCAGCCTATACAACAAGGCGAGTACTACGATATTTTTTGGAAAAAAATAATGAAGCACTCAGTATAAATCATTTTACACATTGTTAATCGATTCATGGACAACATTTTCTGATTTTCTCAAGAAATTCTGTCACCGGTAAGTCCCTCCATCGGACGATTTGAAGAAAAAAGCTCTGTCCAAGATGAGGTGTGTTCATTACGGAAGTCCTGCAATCAGCAAATCTTATCTGAAACTCAAAGAAAAAAAAAATTCTCAATCTATAGGATATTGCTCAGGGAGTGATAGCATAGTTTTGGGAAATTTTACAAATTAATAAAATGCCGGTGAGCCGTGCTGTGGCTCGCGTTGGTGCTGTTTGTAGGTTTCCGCTCTGTGTTGGAGGCCAGACGGTATCGTTTAGTTGGCTTGGTTGAGGTTGTTTGTCTTCTCGTGTTGTCTAGCGCAACTCGGTTTTGCAAGCGGTGCCTGTCCGCTAGTGGCAGCAGCGGCTGTTTTCGATATGTAGTAACTGTTGCCCTATCTTTGGGGCGACGTCTTTGTTTTTTCCGGGCCGTGTGAGTGGGCCATTTCGGTTTGGGATTCATGAGGAGCCAGGTTCGTGCAGTGCCAGAACGCACCGGGACCGCTGGCAGTACGCATGGGCTGCCGGATGGAAGAGCTGTGGTCACGAGGGTGCATGACCTCGTCGTAAACCGGATCCAGCAAGCTTTAAGATGAGTACATTTCAATCCAAGTAGAAAAACCTCTACCATTGTGATACCTCGCGATTCTCCAGTGACATGGGTTCGTGTTTCTGCTCATAGTGTCGCCGAGGCGAAGAGCAGCGAGTGGAATGCTTGGGGAAGGCGGATCTGATTAGCTTTCCTCGACTACTTATTTCTAGTTACTGCATTCAGCTTGTTACAATTCGTTTAGTTCAACCAGGAGTAATTTTTCTTGCCTGGTGGTCGCTAACGCCCCAGTTACCTACCCTGGGGGTTAGTGTATGTAATGGCAGGGTACGTTTCCTCGCCTTGCCACTGCTGTTCGGTAAGGCGTGTAGCTTTGACAGTTTTCTTGATTGTAGACCGGTTGGTGATTCTTCTACTCTGGTGCTAGTGATTCCTTTCTCGTTCCGGGCGCTCTATACACAGTATTTTGGGGACGTACTGCAGACCGCTGGTTCCGCCTTTACCAAATTGTTGCATCGCTGCATTTGGTTTATCGGAAGTCAGGTAGCTTCAGCAGGATTATCATTAGTCATACGTTAGACTGCCACTAGTCTGAGTTACCATCTTGGCTGCGCACCTCATCGCTCGCGAAAGTGTTTGTTGCCGGAACTTCTCAGAGGTCGATTTCTTTAGCACCGTCTGTGGCTCCTTGGTTCTTGTAAGACATGTGTGTTCTAAAAGGAGGTCTGATGGCCAGTAGTTCAGTGTAACGCTACTTCAGCCCGCGCCTTCTGCGGGTATAATCTGCCTCAGTTCCCTGGTCCTTGTGTTTTATTATTGTATTATTGCCTTCTCTTGACTATCAGGTTTCAGGCGGACGTTTGAAACAAACATGTACCTGTGGTTACGATTGAAGTGCAGCCTGTTGACACGGGTCCAGTGTGCGGTGCAAACATCGCATAGCAGCGAAACATGGTAGATATTGTAATGCATGAATGCAGAATCTATTGGTGATGGGAAAAAATTAGTTCTCATTTTGGCCACCAGGTACAAATCTAGCACTTTGAATGCAAGAAAGACGTAAATAAATGGGGAACATGCGGTGGATTAGGAACGGGACGTGAAAATGTCAAACAAGTGAGAAAGGCGTAATGTTGATTTTATTATTAGCTGCTGCTTACTGTTTTTTTCGATATGAGCATTGGAGACGTCGATAGGACGCTCCATCCGTGCCATGACGTGACCAACAGTTACTCGCAGCAGTTCCGGTAGAATCTGAGCAACGTGTTCGCATACACTGGCCTCCAGATCAGGTAGAGACCAAATGTGTTCCTCATAAACGGGTCCTTCTAGATGTCCCAGAACCAAAAGTCACATCGATACAGATCAGATGATCTTGCAGGTCACGGATCTGTAAAATCTCTGGAGATAACACGTTAATGGTAGGTTCATTAAGCAGACCTTTCACTAGGCGATAGATATGAGGTGTTGTCTCAGCTTGCATGAAAACAGTGGTTTACACATGCGCTCTCCCAAAGAAGGAATCATAAGCTGTACAAGGCGGTCTCGATAACGCGCAGATGTCACGGTACACCTGACAGGCCCTCTGGGTGTATCCTCATCAAAGAAGAACGGACCAAGAACAAAGGGCACTGTGAATCCAACCCACGCAGTTACAGACAGTGAGTGCAATGGCTCGTCGTTTAAAAGCACTCAAAATTCGGCACGTTTGTGTATTTACTACAACCTGTAGCGTAAAATGTGCCCTGTGTCTCTAAACGAAATTACCCAGTCACATATTTGATTTCAGCTCGATCCATCCCAGAGAGCAAAGAGAAAATTCAGAAGTTTGGCGTGTCGTGAAATTTCACTTGCTGCACGTCTGAATATTGATTGGGTACCAATGTAAAATAGACCGCAAAACTTTCCGAACTGTTGGCCAATAGACGGAAAATTCTCGTCACACTGCACGAGCACTAGCAGTGCATGGAGGTGGACGGACAGCAACAGCAACCTCGTCAATAACTTCCTCCGGGACAGTATTCCTTCCTCTTACATGCGCCACACTAAGCTCACCCAAATTTTGGAATTTCATTATTATCTTCTTTAAACTATTTAATGACGATGTGACTCTTCAGACCATTCGGTGGGCTATATTCTCTCAATGCAGGATTGTAATTGCCGCCGTTCACATAAAACAGATTCAGTAACAGCGTACGTGCTCTCTTCTCGATAGTCATACTGTTCACTAACGTTATAACTTGTCAGATGACAGGGTGGAGGCCATGCCGTCATACAAACACAGTGACAGATTTGCACCTGGTGGTCACAACTGGAACTAATTTGTTATCCAGTATAAATCGTTTCCGCATTAACGCTTTAGCATTTACACCAACTTTCACTGTCGTAGTTACAGTTCACACTTCACCTCCGAGAGTAGCTGCACAATTACTCCATTCCATTGGGACAGAGTGCTACAGCAAGCACTTTCGAATTATTCGAGAATATGGCGGATGCCTTACATATCCAGGTACTTTTACACACTCTGATGATGCTCCAAAAGGCTGAACAGGGTCATGGATATTAAATAATTTGGAAAACAGACTGTTTTTATTCTGGAGTAATTATAACGACCCACAATTGGTTGTGGTGTGTTTTGGTCACGTTTTTTGCAGCAACTAATGAATAAAATAAATAAACAAAATTAGCATACTACTCCTTGCCATCACACCCGAAGAGTAATCCAGCCAAATCTCAGAAAGCTATCTTAATTAGTGTGCCCGCAATCCGTTCCGTTAGTTTGCGATATAGTGTATATGTGTAAGGAGTAATAGGGTAATTTTGTATTTTAATTTACTCATTATTTATAGCAAAGAACGTGACGAAAGACCACGAGCAAACTACATCTTTGTTTGAAACGTCCGCTATTTAATTATTCTGTCAAATTTCACAAAAGTGTGCTATTACACTGTGCGCAGTGTCCTATAGACTAAGAAAATCGTTGATTTATTGATTTTAGATAAGATATCAGATTGCAGGACTTCCGTCATGGATACACCTCAATTTGGACAGAGAAATGTTAACTCCTCGGATGGAGAGCTTAATGATGACAGAATTTCTTACAAAAAAATCAGAAAATAATGTCTAAGAATCAATCAATAGTGTGTAAATAGATATATTTATCCATTTATTGGTCAAAACATAGGAAGAACTGCTACGGCATTGTACAGAAGGTAACTGAAACAAATATAGATGAGATGAACAGAAATGACACATTGCAGTCACCGAGATTTATGATGTTCACCCGCACATTACAAAAGGCGGGACATGATTCTTAATAGGGTGTGTGATGACCCCGCATCACAGTGCAACTCTCTGCAACTTGCTCCCACGCTAACCAAGAAGGTGGTAAGGAGTTCATGTGCTAGGGCGTTCCATTCCTCCACTAGCGCAGCTGACAAACCGATCACTATTTTGTGACACTGTACTCCTTTCCGACGTGGGTCCTCAGGGGTGCATTAGGCCCTGACCTCAAATTTTATGAATGACAATGAGTGCGCGTATCAGACTGCACAGATGGGACAACTGTTGGAACGAGAAGATGTTCTGCGAATGGACTGGCATGCTCGTTCCCCAGACTTAAATCTGATCGAGTATGTTTGCTATATGATGAGAGACATATCGAAGCACTCCCACATGCACCAGCGACCATACAGCAGTTGTGAACCATGCTGGTGAGGAAAACTACACACAAAAACTTGTGGGAGCACAGTGCAGACCATGGTGATCAAACACCATATTAACAACCATGTCCCACCTTTTGTAATGTCCAGGGGATCATCATAAATCGCGATGAGTTAAGTTAAATTATTGCCTTTGAAGAAAAGTGTCATTATTATTCGTCTCTCTAAGTATTTTTCACCTTTCTTCTGAACTATGCAGTAACAGTTATTTCTGTGTGTGGTCCAAGTTTTGTCGAGTCATGTTACTTGTCAAAGACACGGTAATAAGCCCGCATTATCACGCTACAGAAATCAAATAAGGAATTACAGTCCGATTTCCCTTCATGCTATCAGATCTAACGAAATTTCTAAAAGATAACACTATAATCACCAAAGAGCAATTCGGGTTCAGAGAAGAACATAATACTACTGACCAGGTCTCCAGGCTCACTGAGCAAAGTTTGCTCAGCCAGAAATATTCGGCACAGCACGGAAGCAGTGTGAGTGGACTTCCAGAAAGCCTTTGACAGAATGTGGCACAAGGGTCTAATTTATAAGGTAATACAACTGTCCTGGGCACATAAGAGAGATAATAGCTCAATTCCTCAGAAACAGAATTTTTTATATCCATGTTCCAGGAGCTAAACGTAACGTTAAGACTCGGGAGTCCTCTAAAGCTCTGTCCTGGGCCCAATTCTGTACACATTTTGTATGAATGGTTTCCCAAAACAAGGACATTTTTTGATGTTTGCAAGTGAAACGACACTTTACCCTAGCACCTAAATCCGAATTACATATTTATGAAACTTGAACAACATTTAGAACGAGTACAACAATGGGCCAACATGGTACACAACCATAAATGTAGAGAAAACTCTTTACATACAGCTGACCTCTAATTAGATTTAATGAAAATGATCTACCCTAGAACAATACTATTCAATACCTTGACGAAAGATTGACGTTTAAAGTCTATGTGACAGATATTTGTAACAAGATTTCTAGATCAATGTACAGACTACACCCATTAATAAACGATAGAAGACTAACCAGCAAAGCCAAAATCAACATATTCAAAATTATTCAAATTCAAATTTAGTCAGTGGCAGCAGATACCGACGTATCAAAAATACAAAGAATTCAAAACAGCGCGACAGAATTGCAGCGGTTGGTAGCCGGCACCAGTCAAACCGAGAAATCTGCGTGACAAATGACATTAGTAACAAAAAAAAAAAAAAAAATGGTTCAAATGGCTCTGAGTACTATGGGACTTAACTGCTGAGGTCATCAGTCCCCTAGAACTTAGAACTACTCAAATCTAACTTACCTAAGGACATTACACATATCCATGCCCGAGGTAGGATTCGAACCTGCAACCGTAGTGCATTAGTAACACATCAGAAATCATCCAATCAATATTAATTAAATTTTTCCAGCAAACGTCAGACTAAGACCACATCTTCATTAGGAACTTGGGCACCAACCCACCAAACACAAGAACAAAATTCCTAATTATGACAAAAAGCAGAAATTTCAACATTCGATAAGTTACTTCAAAGGACACTCCCACAATCAAGACATACACACACACACACCCACCCACCCACCCACCCACACACACACACACACACACGCAAAATAAAAAAAATAACACTACTCATGCAACACTCATTCCATAATCATCAATGTCTGATAGAGGGTAAGAAACACTACTGTTCCAGTCCTTTGGAATCACTGTGGTTATATCCTATGAGACAATCCCGTTATGCATAGTTTTAAACATGGGTGCTTGCTTCAGTGACCGTTTCTAAATTAAAATTGAATCAAATGAGTCCTCGGTCACAATTATTTTTAGTCTTATTGACCAGGTTTCAACACTTCTAAGAGAGCCTTCATCAGAATTAAAACAATTAAATTGGCCTGTAACATAGTTGCAAATTTATAGGAAAAGACATTTTTTATAAAACGTATAAGTACTGTCTAACAATAAGAGCCGGAGGCACTACTTACATGTCACATATAAAATAATTAACAGGCCAGAAGGTGACAAAAATATATTAAAAGAAACGCGTGAAACCGAGCCATTATGGGCTGCTCGTACCTGTACAGACACAGGTTGAACGCACTGTGGCGAAAGCCCTTCTAGCTTGTTAACTATTTTATATGTGACATGTAAGTACTGCCTCTGTCTTTTATTGTTAGTCAGTACTTATACTTTTTATATAAAAAATGTCTTTTCCTATAAATTTGTAACTATGTTATAGACCAATTTAATTGTTTTAATTCTGATGATGACACTCTTAGAAGTGTTCAAAACGTGGTCAATAAGACTAAAAATAATTGTGACCGAAGCCTCATTTGTTTCAATTTTAATCTCGGCGTGTATGTTTCTTGGTAGTGACGCATATTATGCGTACTTTCGACCTTAATTTTTGCACAACAGTGCATAGATAATTTCAGCGATGGTAAATTAAAGGGACTGGGATTTAACAAAGGTGTCCTCGAGAAGAGGACAGTGCTCTGGTGAAGCAAACGGCCGGCGGAGGCAAAAAATGGCTCTGAGCACTATGGGACTTAATTTCTGAGGTCATCAGTCCCCTAGAACTTAGAACTACTTAAACCTGACTAACGTAGGGACATCACACATATCCATGCCCGAGGCAGAATTCGAACCTGCGACTGTAGCGGTCGCGCGGTTTCAGACTGTAGCACCTAGAACCGCTCGGCCACTCAGGCCTGCCGTCGGAGGCAGAAGTCGTCTTTGGGGAAGGGAAAAACTTAGCGTGTGAAGGACGAAGCTATGCGACATTTGCCGACAGCTTGTCCGACGCTCTATCGGTCCTTGAGTTTTTCTGCCGGGTGGGTGGTGGGAAGGCCTTCTGCCCCTCCACTTCGGCCCCCTGTGACGGCAGCGGCCACAGCTGCGCCGGTGCTGCCATGGCGGTTATGGACCACCGTAAGGCCGCCGTGAGCGCCCCCGCTCGTTTGTAGACGTCGGCCGCTCTAATCCCTTTAAGGGGAGTTGGAGTTCTGTTAGTTAGGCGCCTCTTCCACGTCTCTCGAGTCCATCGCGTTTATCAAGGGTGGGATAGGGCTCGTAGCCAGCGTCTGAAGCAAAACTGGCAAACAACAAGCACGGCGAGCTGTCCACTAACTTCTGCGGCATAATACAACTGTAAGGACATCCCGGACGCGTCTTTCCAAATACTGGCTGGCACCGGAGAAAGGAACGACGGTAAGTCACAAATTGAAGATAAATTTTTAAAACTAGTCTTTTTGTTGGGTAAAGACACGCTGCAAGTAATGTCATTTCTCTACATAGTCTCCCTCAACGTGGTTTGATAAGCCTTTTGACGAGCGTACGAAATCTGCCGTGGAAGTTCAGTCGTTCAGCCGCTACAGACGTCCTCTTTGCATACCGTGCTGAGATGGCTTCTGTTACGGCTGTGCAGACTGTATCATGAAGTTTAGCTGTATATGTTATATTGTATATGAAATCTGTAGTTACTCACACCTCTGGCTAAATGGTTATATGAACCTCCCACGTAGGCTGAGCACCTGGTTACCTACCTGGTTCGGCTACTGAACCACAATTCGCCATACCACTCAATCATGCCCTCTGTTTGGGAAGCCCGCTGTTTCGGAACGGAGCTGAGACCACACTTACCTCGTTGCTGGTTTGTCACTTAACGATCGACCAACATAATTACGACGTGCTACAGCACGAAGAAATCGAATTATAACACTTCAGGCCACCCGAAGTGGCCGAGTGGTTCTAGGCTCTACAGTCTGGAACCGTGTGACCGTTACTATTGCAGGTTCGAATCCTGCCTCGGGCAAGGATGTATATGATGTCTTTAGGTTAGTTAGGTTTAAGTAGTTCTAAGTTCTAGGGGACTGAGGCTTCAGAAGTTAAGTCCCATAGTACTCAGAGCCATTTGAACCACTTTTTATAGCACTTCATACTTGTCCGCCCCCTGTAGGTGAGTGGTCAGCGCGACGGAATGTCAATCTTCAGGGCCCAGGTTTGATTCCCGGCTAGGGCGGAGGTTTTCTCTGCTCAGGGACTGGGTGTTGCGTTGCCCTAATCATCATCATTTCGTCCCGATCGACTCACAAGTCGCCGAAGTGGCGTCAAATCGAAAGACTTGCACCCGGCGGGAGGCCCTGGTCACACGACATTTACATTTATTTACTTCATACTTGGTGGGAAGCTTTATTGTGCTAGGCAACTTTACTTGTTCACTGTCTGCTCCGAACTGAAAAGTGCGACATGATTCGATCGACGGGCATACTAGAGACACTGCGCAGCGCAAAGATTTATCGTATTTTCACTGTTGTTTTAATTTCGCGACTGATCGGACCTCAAGAAAAAAATAGTTTTGCACTAATATCAGACTCCGCAAGCAGAGAAAGAGAGTTTGGCTGACTTGGAGGAAATCAAGTGACAAACCGAACTTTCACCTGACTCTTTCGGTGGATTTCTGAAGCAGCCAGGGTAGTGCAATTGCTGGAACACTACACGGAAAAAACTGGTAGTTGGGCTGGAGTCTCAATTTGGTACACAATTTTGTCATGCACTCTTTTCGCTGTATAATCTCCACTAAAGGTCAGAAAAATCCTTAGCAACTGTAGCAGACGCACCGCCTGTTCGATAAGGACTGCTGTGATGCGCCTACTTATTTGCCCGAAATTAGACTTTTCCTTTGAGGAAGGTCCCCTTCAATCTGATAAACATTAAATCTTGTTTCTCCATTTATTTTTCAGCCTGCGTAGCTTCCCTCTTCTCGGGCCCTGCCCGCGAATTCCTCGCCGCGGAATTCTCAGTTCTTAATTAAAACTAGTGGCACGCAAGAGACGAGATTTTATCTGTGACGCTCCACCGGCCGCTTCGAGAGAACGTTTTAATGGTTTACTTTGTCCTTTCTCCCCAAACGAAGGCTTCTTTCATGTTCCGCCGCGTACTTCTTTGTCGCTGCGGAAGACAATGGCCTCGGTAACCGGCAAAGTGAGATAATGATAAAAAATAAAGCTAGCTTCTGGAAATCTTCTACGCCGACAGCATGATCTAATATTTCGGTAAACGTAAATTTCTGATTAAGAACAAAATATTTGCGAGAGAGAATTGACTGCCGTATTTTAAAAATCGCGTTGGGGTATTCTAATTGAAAGAGTCTTTTTTCTTTGTGGTGGGTGCAGAAGAATGATAAAAGAAAGAAAAGGACACAAAAAGGAAAGCAAATACGTTCTACCTTCTCCAACTGCATTAAGGACCGTGAAGCTACTCTCATGATTCGAGAGCTCAAATTTCTGTGAGTAAAGCGCTCAAATGCAACTGTCTATCCATGCCAACACTATTTTTTAATCATCGTCCGGTAAACAAAAAATATGTAAGGATGAACTGTTTCATATTATGCACATTTAATGCGCAATAAAGCTATCACAATAAAGAAAAAAAATTCTTGCCTTCAAAAGCGTGTAGGCCCGGTTTCCCTTGGTTGATAGTTGTAGAGTTTACGAATATTTCTCCAATATTACTTTAAATTTACCAATATTAAGTATTCGATAGATTGAACATGCAAAGAATATTACAGATCAACACATGCAGGCGTTTGTTACGGGATCGTTCAACGTCACGGGTTTATCGCAGAAAACCGTGAGCGAGTATCTTTTGTGGCATTGGAAAATTTCTCCTATTTATGAAGTAAAGTGTTTAAAATTGTTTCTCCATATGTACCGCATAAAAGCTGACAAGCCCTGTAATCTAGATTCATACTGTTAGCCCCATAGCACGGAGCGCTGAGTTCGAAAACAAGATGAATAATTAATCTTCGTGAGATATAAGCTAAATCCAGGGACATTACTATCATTATCTTGTCATGTAAAGAGTACATTGGGCTATGATGCAGTCACTTCCAGCAGTTTCAGACTTCGTTCATCTGATATTTATCATTCCAAATTCTCTGCCACTTCGTTTCCCATTGCCAGCCTTATTTCAGATGTAAACCAGCATAGAGCGATGTTTGGGTGAGTGCTTTAAACCGTGTTCATGCTACAGTAAACTGTTTCCGGCGTTCATAGTTTATTGAGGGTTTTGGATGGTAATTTGTCTAGCTCCTTGGCACACAAGGCAGTCTCCAATTCTCTACGCTAGTCTACCAACTCGTTGTCTGTGGCAAAATGCTGTCATCGTAACCAGTGATTCATTTGAGCAGAGATGAAACACAGGGGGAGCCATTTACGGGCTACATTGTGGGTGATCAGACACTTCCCATTGAAAAAGCTGAAGGAACATGTTCAATGCCCCTGCAGAGTGCGTTCGAAACTTGTCATGAAGAAGGAATTGCATGACAGTTGTGTTATGTGGGCTGCATGGTATCAGCCTGAATCTCTCACCAGGCCTTCGTACTTAATGGGACACACTATTTTATAGGCATCTTTACGTGTTTACTGTGGGCTCAGAACTGAAAAGAGCAATGTGGCGCGATGGGCGATGGATGCCCCAACACATCTGTGCAAATCTTCATGGGATGCATAGAACAACGAACTTGTACATCAACAAAATTCACGTCCATTTCCTATGTCTCCCTGTATCTCCTCTCTGGAAACAACATTGCCTACGAATCGTGATAACACTGCCAACAAAATGCCATAAGACAAATAAAATAATAATTTACCCTCTTAGAACGCTTTTTTAACAGATCTTTTTCTGCTATATAAGTCCCAGTGTATAAACAACAGCGATTTCAGAGATACGAATCCAGTTTTTTCTGATCGGTTCCTTTCGAGACACGTTGTACATGCACTTGATCTTCAGGATTTTGCGCTGTGTTCATGGATCCTGTATTTCAGTTTGGTTTCCTCTCTTTTCTCGGTGGTTCAGTTTGTCGTGAAATGCTGTTTGGCAGTAGAGGATCAAAGATTTATTGAGTTGAAATACTAACCAGGAAGCTAGTCTTTTTCAGGCAATGCTCTTTGATGATCTGGCGATCCAGGCATGACTCCACACCTTCCACCACATCTCTCCTATCATTAAAGTTTCACAGAGATTATCCTGCATACCTTGCTGAACTAACATTCCTGGAAAAGAGAAGCGCAAGTATAGCGAGGTATACTGGATAACTTCTTTTGCCGTTTGGAAGAAATGGGGGAGGTACTGTAGGAACTAAAGCTTCGAAACGGGTCGTGAGTCCTGCGCAGATTACTGGTCCGGTAAGAGCATTACCTGCGAAAGGTAAGGTTCCTGGTTCAGTACGGATCCGCAACACGTTTTTCATATACCAAGAAGTTTCGTAACAGCGATGACTCCATTGCAGAGTGAAATATTAACTCAGGGAACATTGTTCCATCGTTCATCTTTTGTGGCCGAACCCATTTCGCAGGACAGCGGTAGTGCTCCGTATTTGAAGTGATACGAATATTTTAACTGAATGAGGAAGTTGACAGCGGAACAGAGAGTAACATAAATTTTTAATTTTGTTTAGTACAACTCCGAAATACAATAACACGAGATAATCATCTCGAGGTTAAAGTTTTTTGCTCAAGGCGGATCCCCACCAAAAACAAATCTAACACGGAGATCTGAGATAGTTTTATTTTGTGCCCGTACTGCTACGAAAAGTACAAGCAGATACAATAAAAGACGTCGAGAAATCTAAGGAGAGTGATTTTATAATTAGTAATAAAGAAAGAATCTCTTTGTCTTTTTGGGAAGATGAAAGGAATAATATCTATTTGATGTTATTATCCTCTCAATTGTCGCACAGATTAACGTGGACTATTTGTAATTTTCTGTTAAGTGTTAAATAATTATCCATCTCAGCATTAGCCGTGTAGTGATAATTATTCCAAGCTTACGTTCCAAAAAATATCACCGAGAAAAGTAAATCAATAATGTTAGATGCAGCCATATTTAAAACAGAATCGATTCGTTTCATGTAAAAGTTTTGAGCACCATTTGGCTCCAGTGTATTTACTACCACTTTTACAACGGAACCTGCAGATTTAAGAAACCATGGTCGAATATTACACAAAATGAGAATTTCATTTAAAGAATACCGTTTGATAATCGAGCTGTCGCGCAGTTATTAAACGGACCGATTCCATAAAAGGTTATGAATCTGGCTGATATTTTCTAATTTCATAAAAGCTATATGGAAACCTCACTGATATTTAAAAGGATTAATATCCATTACAGTCATTGCACTTGGACTTACGGTGAATACAAAGATTTATTTCATTTTTCGGTGCAGACTAATCGTTCTACCGTAACTTTTGATTTATTAAAAGTAGCAACAGGCAATATTAAAAATGTGGCGCACGTTTGGCGACACGTGGCTCTTGGTTACATATCGGTAGGACTTAAGTACAGCGGCCGCTCCTAGTGACAGCGTGTGAGAGCGAGGCCGTTAAGTTAAAACACGGCGAGGAACACAGATATATTGTCAGTCTGGGCGATCCTGCAAAATTGACTTTCCCTGGAAACGTAACACAGACAAACTCTTCTGTAGTTTCTGTGGGAAGGAGCGCACCTACTGTATCAAACATGTTGGTAACACCAGAGAAGCCAGTGCAGAAGTTTCTCTGAAACCAACAGCCGAAGAAAGGCCAGCGGTTTTCGAGATGGATCAAGAATCCTCTAGCAGACGGACCATGTTAGAGAGGAGACATGTCGCCCGGTCGCGCCCACAAAGCATTCAGTCTCCAACCCCGTCTCCGTGCGTCACTGAGGTCATAGCCGCCGCACCAACCAACGCTGCAGTATGAAGATGAGTTCTACACGCGTAGGAAACCCCAGTATCTCCATCAGTCATCAGATTTCTGTTAGGTATTATCACTGTAGCGCGTAACCTGAAATTAGTTAACATATAAGTAGTTTTTAAATGGATTTCTGGACGTATAAATTCTTTGCTATGACCAGCACAAATAATTGACTGTGTGTTGTTACCACCATATATCTACAACACTCCATCTATCTACAACACTCCACAGTCACAATATTGCTGACCTACCATGCAAAACGTTACAGCTGCAGAAAAATTGGATGGTTTATTCAAGAGAGAGAGCTTCATAAATTGAGCAAGTCAGTAGCGAATTGTTGCAGCTCTAGTCCTTATGAAAGCAATTATTCGGCTTGGTATTGATTGATAGAGTTGTTGGATGTCCTTCTGAGGGATATAGTTCGAATTTTTTTTCCAATTGGCGCGCGTTACAGCGTCAAAATCCCGAGATGGTTGAAGGCTCTGAAGCGGCGCTGTTCTTTCCGTCCCTTTACGACGGACCTGCACCTACCTGTGGACATTGTCTCAGCAGATGGTCAGTAGGAAAGCCGAGTGAAACCTACAGTACTTCGACGTGAATCAGGCTGCAATTAAAGTCACTAATCTACGTTTCGGGAGAAACACGAAATGAAACGTTGGAAATTTTGTTCTCAATTAATGTATTCTGAAAGTTAGGTGAACAAGTATCACTGCCAAGCCCGTGCTAGTCTTAACACAGTCACTCATAATCCTTTTCACTCACGTTTGCAAGTTTATGGTGTTGCATTTCCCGAAAACGTAATAGCTACAAGTGTACTGATTTATTGATTTATAATGCTCGCCAAATATTAAGTCTGTCGGTACCAAATGCAGTCACAGTTTTTAGCCTCCGACCTGCTCAATACGCCAGGCGGAATGTATGTCTTTTCTTGTCACAAAATTCACTTAAAAATTCCGAAATTTCTATACACACATCGGAATAATTATGCCGTCACTTTCCAACACTTTTGATGTATGAAACACTGCTAGATCCAGCAACTTATCATTTCCATCGGAACTACCACTGTACACGTCTGACCTCTTTCATGGCTAGGCTTCGACTCCTCTGTAGAATACTCTTTCTCTAACTGCAGAGAAAGGCGCGCGAGGAATATTGCTTTACCATTGATCAATTTACTCAACAGCCAATAGAAAAACAACATTCTCCTGCGTCAGTCCGCGCTTTTCATCAATAACCAATCGCAAAATAGTAAACCAACGACTGCACTTTTTACCGACGTAATTATCTAACATGCTGAAGTTTTGTTTATGCATACATTTTTTTACCACTGTTATTTATATCTGAATTAACTTTTCCTTTACCGTAAACTTACTTTACAAATCTATTCTACAAAAATCCCCTTTGTTCATATCCATACTTCTTCGAAATGTTCCCACACTAAATCCCACTACATAATTCGTTAAACAATTATCTTCATATTAACCTTAAACCATACTCACGCATCATTCATACTGCTAAAACACATTTATAACATTTTAGATACACAAAAAGGCATAATAACACTTTATGAAAATACTAGAACAGTTTACGAAAAACATTCTATTATTTTAGTGCACTCTAGTGGGCACAATCGAAACTAAAATCAAAGTCCCCCTATCCAATACTGTCCTCTATCGGCTGATACATAAACTACTTGCGCGTCCCGTCTTGCGTCACCATCTGTCACTCTCCAGCTCTGAGACACATGTCCCACTTAACTGCCTCCAAGGCAGGATCGTTATACGGCCTTACGCCTCAGCTCCTGCCCATAATGCTGCAAACGTTTCCAATTAGGGAGAGACACGTGGACCATGTAGGCTAAAGTAAGATCTGGCAGGCACAAGGCAAGCAGTAGATACTCTAGCCGTATGTTGACGGGCATTATCACACTGAAATATAAGCCCAGAATGCCAGAATGGCTTGCTGCCGAGGGAAACAATACGTGGTACAGAATATTTTCCACTGGGTGTTGTGTTGTCCTAATCATCATCATTTCATCCCCATCGACGCGCAAGTCACCGAAGTGGCGTCAAATCGAAAGACTTGCACCAGGCGAACGGTCTACCCGACGGGAGGCCCTCGTCACACGACATTTCATTTCATGTACAGCTGTGCAGTAAGGGTGCAGCGGATGAAAACCAAAGATATTCTGCTGTGAAATGAATCGCTGATCACCGGGGCTCAGTTCGCAGCATGGCTCGTTACGTACCAACCTGACTGCCGTGCGCCATATTGTCCGACAGCCAGGAGAGATGGCGAGGAGTGCCATTCTCTTTCATAGCAGGACCCCTCTGGTTGACATCCGCTGCACCCTTACAGCACAGTGGTACGTAGACGATATAATAAGCTCCGTTTTGCTGCCCTTCGTGACAAACCATCCTGGGGCTTACATTTCACCGAGAGTTTCCTTGCCTTCCTGTTTGCCAAACCCCATCTTGGCCGGCAGATCTTTGGATCACTCCCGAAATGGGATCGTTTGCACCATTATGGGCAGAAGCCTCAAACCATTTCGTTATTTTGACAATGTAAGGGTCAGAGGTGGACCAACGCGATATTGAATTTCTCAATATGTCAAGCTCTCTCTCTTTAATAAATCAATCAAATTTTCTGAAATTCTAATTATTTGTTAGTCTGTACATGTGCATGATACCTACCTATTTGCGTCTCATTCGACGCGCATTGCTTTTTTTTTTGTCTTAGAGTGAATCTCAGCCTTACAGGCGCAGTCGGTGCCATGAGTAATTCATCTTAGGTGGTAACTGACAGAGTAAATGACGAGCGACGGTGCTGCGCTTTGGCTACAAGCATCGCAGTCGCAGCGGCCGCCGCTCAGCTATTCTGGTGCTAACAGGTGTCCGTCAGCCGGCGAATTACGTCCGCACCACCAGCCACACAACACCCGACAACTTTCCGGCCGCTCGCAGATCAGACCGCAAGCGGAAGAGGCGAATCCATAGAGCACTCCAAAATGTACGCAACAATAAAACGTGGTATTGGGAGTTCAAATTGCTGACGAACACAGGGAAGTAGTTGTACTAGTGTAGCATAGCGAGCAGTGCCACGAGAATTATTTAACAGCAGAAACATCAGGCTTTCAGTTCTGTGTGTGACTCTGGAGTTGACTGAAAAGAATATACTTATTTATTGCCTTTAACATACTCGGTTTTGTATCTGCCAAACAGCATTTCCGGGAAGTGTTACTCTTTTCCTTTCATCTCAAGGAATTTGCTGTACAAAGTCATTGTTTGCTAGTGGAAGCATGTGGAGAACATTCAGAAACACCCAGACCAGATTGAATTCCGCGATTTAAGTAAAAAAATTGAAGTGACTGACGAAATTGATCTTGGTTGGTGTTGTCCATCATGAGGTTCACCTAAACAGCTAATGTTGAATGCACAATTAATAAATTAGAATAGCGCACATAAAGACAGAAGCCATCAATGTGCTCAGAGTCAAGACAAAGTCATTCTGCTTTGTGACAATGCCAAGCTACATGCTCCAAATCGATTGCAGGAAACCTTGATGGCATGTCTTATCCCGCCCGTCATATTCGCCAAACATCGACCCTTCCTATTACAATTTTTCGATCCATGAAGCATTGCCTTTCTGAACAAAACTTCACATCTTTTAATGATCTCGAAAACTCGCTCTGTGAATGGATCACCTTTAAAAAACGCGAATTCTTTATCGCAGAATTAATTTGCTATCCGAAAAGTGGGACAAGTTTGTAGCTGCTAAAGGACACTAGTTTCGGTTAAGTATCTTGTACCATTGTATTAAAATGATCACCTATTTTCTGCACAACATTCAACGAGAATTAATTCGAGTGCCCAATAAATGCTGCAGCAAGAGGATATGTGGAGAGCATTCACTACTTTTCGTAGCAAGGACAAATTCTGTGTAATGACTGTAAACATGACAGAAAAGGCACAGAGTCCGATTATAAAGCTGCTGATAAACTTTTGCATTTACTCATGCTACAGAAGACGTCTGAAGAGTAATGACCACATGAAATCAGTTGGGGGTCTGCTCCAACGGCGACTGTCTAATCACGGTCGTAGAATAACTTTAAATTCGGCGAGGCATGATATATCCAATGTTTTTGTGGGTGGTGTCTAAGGAAGTTTACTATCTTTTCTTTATTACACACTCACGGAACATGAGACGACACGAATTATGTACTTAAAGCTTAAATGTGAGGACTGTCGACCCACACTGAATATGACTGGTCAGATTTATTATTCGTAAAATATTCATCATGCCTATATCCATCGTGGTTCAAATGGCTCTGAGCTCTATGGGACTGAGGTCATCAGTCCCCTAGAACTTAGAACTTCTTAAACCTAACTAACCTAAGGACAACACACACATCCATGCCCGAGGCACGATTGTAACCATAGCGTATATCCATCGTGATGATTGCCTCATCTGTCTCGGCGGTTTCCACATATTCGGATAACTCTAACACTATTTATTTTTCTGCTGCTTTTGAACTCAACTCCTAAATACGCTGAATGTACCCTACACAGAAAATATCTTTTTTTGTGTAATTTATTAAGAGTTTTCTAGAGCTCATCTGGATACTCAGTCCCAAGTTCTCAGTACTCATTATCACCGTTGCTTAGCAGCAAAATTCGTATTCCACATTACGATATGTAACTGATTCTTTTTTCTTAAAGTAACTGCTATTAGATCCATGTGCGTACACAATTGTTTCATTTATGATGTCCTCGATCTCATCTGACTGTTTGGAAACGTATTTCAACTGCGATATCTTGATAGTTCTTTCTATGCATCCAAATAGAAGTCCATATCTTCTTCTATGTTAGTTATTAGGAAGCCAAAGATGAGAGTTTTATCAATGACACCAATCACTACGTCTATATCTATGACGAAAGCCATTTCTTTGTAATTCATACGTAATTGCTTGAAAGAGTGTGCATGGCAGCAAACTTTGTATCGACCGTGCCATGCTCGAATTGTTGTTATTAAAAATTAAGTGATAGCTTTCCTCATTTTCTATAGTAACACAATTAGTCATAAAATGGAAATTTTCCGAATAAACATTATTCGTTTCTTTAAAAGAGTTTTATTTAAAAACCAAGAACATTTTAACTGCTGCTTTGGCGAAATGATAAACTGGATTTTTTTATCCTGTTGTCAGTAAAAAATAAAAAAAAACTGTTATAACTGCGACGAAACAAATGTTGTTGTTGTTGTGGTCTTCAGTCCTGAGACTGGTTTGATGCAGCTCTCCATGCTACCCTATCCTGTACAAGCTCCTTCATCTCCTAGCACTTACTGCAACCTACATCCTTCTGAATCTGCTTAGTGTATTCATCTCTTGGTCTTCCTCTACGATTTTTACCCTCCATGCTGCCCTTCAGTGCTAAATTTATGATATCTTGATGCCTCAGAACATGTCCTACCAACCGGTCCCTTCTCCTTGTCAAGTTGTCCCACAAACTTCTCTTCTCCCCAATTCTATTCAATACAAATACCGAAATGCCAATTATTCGGGACTAAAATACCAGTATCGATTTTAAAGTGTCTTTTTTTCCCATCGCTAGTTTTATGGACACACTTTGATTAGTAGCAAGAGATTATGGGACTGAATCTTGGTGTTAACTGGAATGTTATTCATCTGCCCAAATTGTCTCGCCCCTTGTGCCTCGTAATGTGTAGTTTGGACGAACTTGGACCTAACTTCTCACCTTACACACAGGACGCGGCCGCACACTAGCACGCTGCTATCACCGTAGTGCAAAGGCCGTGCGCTCTCTCTTACGAAACTTGAGTCTCATTTCAAATAGGTACCCCACTCATAGAATTATAGTCGGTGGCGAGTTCAATCTATCCTCGATGTGTTGGAAAAATTATATGTTTAAAACCGGTTGTACTGAATGAATTCTCAGAAAATTATTTTGAACATTTAGTTCATGAGACTACTAGAAGCGAAAATGGTTGCGAAAACATACTTGGCCTCCTAGCAACAAATAATCCAGGACAAATAGGGAGTATCATGACGAATACAGGGATTAGCGACCACAGGGCAGTTGCTGCTATGCTGAATACCGTAACACCCACAATCATAAGAAAAAACGCAAAATACAGCTATTTAAGAAAGCTTAAAAATGTTCTTTACACATTTTTTAAAGAAAGTCTCCACTCCTTCCGATCTGATCACATAAGCGTAGAAAAGATGTGGAATGATTTCACAGAGATAGTATCGACGGCAACTGAAAGATATATGCCACGTAAATTAATAAGTGATGGCACTGATTCCCCATCGTACACAACACGGGTCAGATCGCTGTTGCAGAAGCAACGAAAAAAGTTGCCAAATTTAAAAGAACGTAAAATCCCGAAGATTGGCAAAGTTTTGCAAAAGTTCGAAATATAGCGCGTGCTTCAATGCGAGATGATTTGTATAATTTCCCCAACGAAACTCTGTCTCGGAATCTGGCAGAAAATCCAAAGAGATTCTGGTCATATATAAAGCACACAAGTGGCAAGACGCAATCAATATCTTCACTGCGCGATAACAACGGTGAAGTCATGAAGTCACTGATGACTGTGCCACCAAAGCAGAGTTATTAAACACGGTTTTCCGAAACTCCTTCACCAAAGAAGACGAAGTAAATATTCTCGAATTCCAATCAAGAACAACTGCGAAGATGTGAAACATAGAAGCAGATATCCTCCGTGTAGCAAAGCAGCTTAAATCACTTGATAAAGACAAGGCCTCTGGTCCAAACTCTATACCAGTCAGGTTCCTTTCAGTTTATGCATATGCAATAGCTCCAAAAGCATTTATAGACAACCGCTCGCTCACAGAAAGTTCCGTACCTAAAGACTGGAAAGTTGCTCAAGTCACACCGATACCCAAAAAAGGAAATAGGAGCAATCCGCTGAATTACAGGCCCATATCACTAAGGACAATTTGCAGAAGGGTTATGGTACATATACTGTATTCGAACATTATGAAGTACCTCGAAGATAATGAATGACACACAGTCAGCACGGATTCAGAAAATATCGTTCTTGCAGAACACAACTAGCTCTTTATACCCATGCAGTAATGAGTGTTATCGACAAGAAATATCAAATTGACACCGTATTTTTAGATTTCCGGAAGGCTTTCGACACGGTTCCTCACAAGCGTCTTCTAACTAAACAGTGTACCTATGGAACATCGCCTCAGTAGTGCGATTGGATTTGTGATTTCCTGTCAGAAAGGTCACAGTTCGTAGTAACAGAATGAAAGTCATCGAGTAGAACAGAAGTAATATCCGGCGTTCCCCAAGGAAGAGTTATAGGCCCTCTATTGTTGCTGATATATATTAACGACTTAGGAGACAATCTGAGTCGCCCTCTTGCATTATTTGCCGTCTTGTAAAGTCATCAGATGACAAAAATGAATTGCATGAGTACTAAAAGAAATCCGCTAAATTTCGATTACGCGATAAGTGACCCGAATCTGAAGGCTGTAGATGCAACTAAATACTTAGGAATTATAATTGCAAATAACCTAAATTGGAACGATCACAAATAGGTAATGTTGTGGGTAGAGCAAACCAAAGACTGCGATTCATTGGCAGAACACTTAGAAGGTGCCCCAGATCTACTAAAGAGACTGCTTACACCACGCTTGTCCGCCCTATTCTGGAGTATTGATGTGCGGCGTGGGATCCGCATTAGGTGGGACTGACGGATGACATCGTAAAAGTTCAAAGAAGGGCGACTCGTTTTGTATTATCACAAATTAGGGGAGATAGTGCCATAGACGTGATACGCGAATTTGAGTGGCAATCAATAAAACAAAGACGTTTTTCGTTGCGACGGGATCTTCTCATGAAATTTCAATCACCAGTTTTCTTCTCCGATTGTGAAAACATTCTTTTGGCACCCACCTACATAGGGAGAAATGATGATCACGAAAAATCAGGGCTCGCACAGGAAAAGCTCGTTTTTCCCGCGTGCCGTTCGAGCCTGGAATGATAGAAAGACAGCTTGGAGGTGGTTCATTGAACCTTCTGCCAGGCACTTAATTGTGAATAGCAGAATAATCACGTAGATATAAATGTAACACCGCAGCCCCAAGAGAGGTTGCTAGCAGTTTACTTTCCTCTTTGACAAGCATATATGACTCAATTTCATCTAACTTTCCCTATCATTTTCGTATTGGAAGCTGAAGCCGAACAGTTCATCTACATCTACATTTACATAGATACTCCACAATCCACCGTACGGTGCGTGGCAGAGGGTACCCCGTATCTCTACTTGCCATTCCCTTTCCTGTACAGCCTGCAAATAGAGAGAGTTAAAAACGACTGTCTATATGTCTCCGCATGAACCCTAATTTCTCGTATCTTTTCGTCGTGGGCCTTACGAACAGTATATGTTGGAACAGTAGAATCGATTTGCAGTCAATTTCAAATGCCGGTTCTCTAAATTTTCTCAATTGTGTCCATCATAAAGAATTAGCTTTCCCTCTAGGGATTCCTGTTTGAGTTCTAGAAGCACGTCCGCAACACTTGCGTGCTGCTTCAACCTACCAGTAAGAAAACTTCCATCCTGCCTCCGAGTGGCGCCGATGTCTTTTTTTTAATCCTACCTCGTGCTGATCCCAAACACTCCAGCAATATTCAACAATAGGTCGTACTAGCGTCTTATATGCATTCTCCTTTTCAGATGAACCACACTCCCAATAAACTGAAGTCGACCATTCGCCTTTCCTACCACAATCCTTACATGCTCGTTCCATTTCACATCGCTTTGCAGCGTGTCACGTGAGACATTACTAATGCTGTATCCGGACATTACGGGTCTGTTTTTCCTACTCATCTGCATTAACGTACATTTTTCTACATTTATGCCTAGCTGTCGTTCATCACACCAACTAGAAATTTTGTCCCAAGTCATATTGAATCATCCAACAGACACTCAATTGCAACACTTTACCGTATACAACAGCATCTTCAGCAAACAACCGCAGATTGATTCCCACTCTGTTCGTAAAATTATTTATGTGTACAGGGAACAACAGCGGTCCTATCACACATCCCTGGGGCACTGCTGATGATAACCTTGTCTCTGATGAACACTCTCCACCGAAGACAACATTCTGGGTCACAACATAAGAAATCTTCAAGCCGCTAACATATCTATGAACGTATTCCATATGCCCCTACCTCCTTTAACAGCCTGCTATGTGGCACCCTGTCAAATGCTTCCCGGAAAACTAGAAATATGAGACTTGTCAGTTTCCCTTCATCCGTAATTCTCAGTAATCATGTGAGAAAAGGTGAGCGTTACACGAGCAATGCTTTCCAAAACCATGCTGATTCGTGCACGTAAATTCTCGGTCTCAGGAAAATTTATTATACTCTACCTGAGAATGTGTTCAAGGATTCTACAGGAAACAGATGTTAGGGATATTCGTCTATATTTTTTCTGGTCCGTCCTTTTGGTCTTCTTATGTACAGCAGTAACCTGCGCTTTTTTCAAGTCGCTTGGGACTTAGCGCTGGGCGAGAGATTCGCGATAAATGCAAGCTAGGCAATGGGCCAATGCTGTAGAGTGCTCTTTGAAAAACCAGATTGGGGTTCCGTCCGAACCTGGTAACTTTGTTGTTTTCAACATTTTTGTATGTTTCTTTGCGCCAGGGATGCTTATTACCATATCTTACATGTGTTAGTCAGTTCGATAGTGAAACGATGGTATGTTTGTATCATTTTCATGCGTAAACGATTTCTTAAAAGTGAAATTTAAGGCTGATCAACTAGTGGCTGGATGGAAATGTTAGACCCACTTAACGACTCTACATAAGACCAGAATTTTCTCGGGTTCTCTGCCAGATCTTTTCCTAAGGTATGTTGGTGGTAGTTGTAAGCTTCAATCATATTTCTTCTCACAGACGCACGAATCTCTACCAAACTTTGTTTGTCGTCATTTGCGCGTTCTCTTTTGAACTTAGAGTGTTACAGCCTCTGCTTTCCCAGCATCCTCCGAATTTTTTTTATTAAACCATGGTGGGTCTATTCCTTTACCCACTTACTAGGTCCATAGCTCTCTAGGCCACGATTTACAATCTGCTTAAATTCTGCCCATAATTCCTCTACATCATTCTTACTGGAACTAAGTGATATCGATTCACTGTCTAAGTGATGTACTAACAACTGCTTGTCTGCTGTTTCTAGTAGCAACACTCTCCTAGCCTTCCTAACTGATTTATTAACTTCCGTAACCGTACTTATTATAATGACATCACGATCACTAATCCCCGTTTCTATACTGACGCTGTCGGTAAGTTCCGGCCTGTTTTTAGCTACAAGGTGTGAGATATTTCCATTGCTTGTGGATTGCCAAATTAGCCTTTTAAGACAGTTTTCAGAAAACGTATTCAAAATTACTTCACACAATCTTCTGTTTGTACCCCCTGCAACGAATAAGTAGACATCCCAGTCCATACTCCGTAGCTTAAAGTTTCCTCCAACTAATATTGGATGTTATGGGTATCTACGCGCTGCTGATTTTTTCTCCAATTAGTATTGCATGCATGCGAATTTACACGATAGTGACTGTAAACTTTGCTTCATTGATTCAAGAACTGTGACAGCAGAATCGGATGGCTGGTAAAAACATCCAGCAATTAACTTGGTTTCACCTAGACCTTTTACACTTGACCAGATAACTTCACAGTCACACTCAGCTTTGACCTTAATAGAGACGATAGGTATCTTTCTCAACCCATTGATATCCTGCTGATCTTTTCTCCAATTAGTATTGCATGCATGCGAATTTACACGATAGTGACTGTAAACTTTGCTTCAGTGATTCAAGAACTGTGACAGCAGAATCGGATGGCTGGTAAAAACATCCAGCAATTAACTTAGTTTCACCTAGACCTGTTACACTTGACCAGATAACTTCACAGTCACACTCAGCTTTGACCTTAATAGAGACGATAGGTATCTGATGAAATTTTGACAGTCGAAATGTCTTTACTCTGAACGTGGTCTACTTGCCTTGCTATGTATCGATTTTTGAGTATTCGTCAGAGTACCTCAAAATACAGTCTAGCCTAAAATATGAAAACGTCGCCGTGTTTGACGTCGGCGATTGGTGCTTTGAAAGCAGCAAATTGTGGTGCCAGTAGGTTTAAAGTAGTTAAAAAAAAGTAATTTCCATTTTCATTTATGTGTTTTGGCCGTAAAAGGATGGGATGTGGAGAGTGTGTGGTGGTACAGTTACATGGGGACTAAGCACGCAGACGAAGGGATAGTCGTTGTATGAACCAAGGGTTACCTGAGTGGCATTGGCGTTATTTGAGTTACGAAGTTTAGTGGAAGTTATAGACACACACACCCTAGGCGGCTGAAATGCTCCAGCGTCGAACTTTGTACAGGTCGGTGCAAGTTTGGGTTTTGCTGGGATTTTCGTGGAGTGGCACCAAACTTTAGCGTTTTAGAGCGAACAGACAGGACTCTGAATTTTATTTGACAGTTGGTGAGTGACTTCAGGTTAGTTTACAGTGCTCAAAGTGCTCAAAGCTGATGAATTATTTGCTAAAGACAGTAGCTTAAATCTGAAAGGTAATTTCCCTCGTGCAATCATGGGCTGGACTGAAGTACTCATGGGATCACTATAAAGTGCTTACTATGGTTTTTGTGTTTGGTAGCGTGTGCGGTGATATCATGGTAAACTAGTGATCCTTGCTGAAAATAAACAAAAATGTGACAAAAGTCCCCTTGTTACTGATTCTTATTGCTCTCATAACACTTCAACTGGTGACAGTATACCCCACAAAGTGAAATGGCCAGACTGTGGTTATTTAAAGCAGGAGAAATTTCTACTCTGAAAACAAGTAAATCGTTTTCTTTATCCTAACGCAACGGGAACGAGCAGATCAGTATGGTCTTATGTTGCCAAATGTAATGTTTAGCCGGACCTCGCATATTTCTAACTCTTTTTCGACTGATGAATCCGAAAATGATCTTGGGAAACTGGAAGTAGAAGACTGAATTCAAACCTCTGGATTTATTAGCAGTTACTTTCACATAGAGGAAATTCGAATTGCGTGGCAGGCGATGTTCTTAAATGCTACTGTCCCTTCCGAAATGGAGATATGCCAATAAATTAGCAGACAAAATGATCAGCATGTGGGGTGGCTTTTTTGGGAACCAGGGGAAGGGTTTTTTAAGATTGTGCTTGATCCACCGTTCTGCAACAGACACAAGCGTTACTGAGGGCAAAGAACAAGAGAGAATGTTGCTGTTACCCATTTACAGAGAATCGCGGGGCTGATAAACTCACAATTTCATTAAACTAATTTCCACGGGACAAGATAAGCTCGAGAGAAAAAGGATATAAGTTCCAGTCACTGAAGCAGGATAGGAACATACTGGTCAATATAAAGTAGGACAGTGGAAAAAATTAGTTTACGACACACGAAGCAAAGCTTTCAGCAATTCCGAAAGATTCTGGTAGAAAGAATTATAACTACGAACAAGTTCTGATCGCGACCTAATTAATAGTGCATCAGCAAGCAGTTGCATTACGTCTTACCGCTATTGACTCGTGGTACAGCTGCTCGGCGTGTCCCCACCAGCCAATAGTCTCCAACACGTCCAGACTGCAGCTCGCCACATCTTCTGTTACACACTCCTCATCACTAAAGGCCAAATCGACTCGCATCAAACGCACCTTATGCATCCCTTGATCTTCCATTTTCTAGAAAGAACTCGAAGCTTCTACCACGAACTTCCATCAACCAATGGAAACACTCATCCCCGAATTCGGCTGGATAGATCATTCCATCTACGCGCGTCAAGGTACGTCAAGACAGACAGGGCTGGGGTCCTCTGCGATCATTTCTCTCCTTGCTCTTCAATTCCCACTCCCCCTGCTATTGTCCTGTGCATTCTTACGGTTCAGCCCTCCTAATGGATAGGATAAACTCTAATGAAAGATGAAACTTCCTGGCAGATTAAAACTGTGTGCCGGACCGAGACTCGAATTCGGGATCTTTGCCTTTCGTTGGCACTTGCTCTACCAACTGAGCTACCTAAGCACGACTCACAACCCGTCCTCACAGCTTTACTTCTGCCAGTACTTCCTCTCCTACCTTCCAAACTTTACAGAAGCTTTCTCGCTAACCTTGCAAAACTAGCACTCCTGAAAGAAAGGATATTGCGGCGACATGGCTTAGCCACAGCCGAGGGGATGGTTCCAGAATAAGATTTTCACTCTGCAGCGGAGTGTGCGCTCATATGAAACTTCCTGGCTGATTGAAACTGTGTGCCGGACCGAGACTCGAACTCGAGACCTTTGCTTATTAGTCGGCACGGTAGTTCAGCGTGTTCGGTCAGAGAGCCGGTTGGCCTCTGTAATAAAAAATTGAGTAGAAGGATCAACCACCGAACTTGAACAGGATGTCTTGCGACGTCCGCAACGACCAAACACAACGATCAATAACGAAAAAAAAAAAAAAAAAAACATTTGGTAGAGCACTTGCCCGCGAAAGGCAAAGGTCCCGAGTTCGAGTATCGGTCCGGCATACAGTTTTAATCTGCCAGGAAGTTTCATAAGAGCGCGCCCTCCGCTGCAGAGTGAAAATCGCATTTTCTAATGAAAGATGTACTCAAATAAACCTACGTCTTTCACTACCGTATGCAATAGACTGCCGATGTATACTGACGATTTCATTTGATTAAACGGAACATAAGATACATACCTCGGGTATTTTGAACTTAAATAGAAAAAAGCGTGTGAGAGCATTCCCTTAGAGTCCAGACAATCAAGAACCAACAATTTAGCGCTCACATATCTTTGCAGAAGCCTTGGTACTCATAAGAACTATATATTTCTGTTATTCCTTCGGTATTTTAATCGAGAACATAATTATTTTTATGTTATTTATTTATTATTTATCTAATTGGACTTAACTGCTAAGGTCATCAGTCAATAAGCTTACACACTACTTATCCAAAATTATCCTAAGGACAAACACACTCACCCATGCCCGAGGGAGTATTCGAATCTCCACCGGGACCAGCCGCACAGTCCATGATTGCAGCGCCTCAGACCGCTCGACTAATCCCCCGCGGCAACGTCGTTATTGAAATGTTTCCAAGGCATTTTTGCAAAGTCATTCTTACCATTACTAATTATATATTGTCACTCCAAATTACACAAATGTACACTCTGAATTATTATATCGTTGACAAGTGCAAATTATTGTACTAATTATAAATGACAGCTGTATGGTACTCGTGATTTATTTCATACATTTAATCATTAGAGATAAATAAGCAAAAAGTGACTAGGTGTCGCTGTGAATACGAATAGCCATTTAATGAGTTATTTTCTGCAGACGATGAGTGCGGCAGTGCTCGGCGTGCCAGGGCAGAGGCATTAGTTAACCACTGACTGCCACTAATGGTTGAGGCGGGTCTAATGGTGCGAGCGCGCAGATTACCCAGCTGCGCTTACCCTGAGCCCAACACACGGCCGCTTGGCTGCAAGCAACAAAGTGTTTAAACTGTCTTCACTGGTTTTATAATTCCCAAGGGAAATGATGTCACTCATTATTTGGTGATGGCACTAACCGTCTTACCAGAGCGAACGTTTCCCTTCTATTTATCGTGTTGTGGTTAAGGCATTGTAATTGTGTCTCAAATTTACAGATATTTGCCTCATTGAAGGCTATATGATTACTCAAAATACACGGAACTTACGTTACGACTGCAATGTTGAAATTGTCACTGAAATTCGTGTATCGTTACTTAGTTGCATCACCTTTGAATTTTTATTCTGTGGTATAAGGACTTTCTATTAAAGTTTTGTCCTTGTAAATATCAATTGTTTTACTATATATATTGTTTGGAACAGTTTTAGGTAAAAATAATCAAAGAATGTTAGTGAGAGAATCTGCGATAAGCAATATTTATTTTTGAGCCCTGAATCCCATCGTCTTTATGTTAAAAAATGTGTCGTCGTCCGCCTTCAAGTGTAAAAGAGATCGCTTCCAGAGCCTGCCAATCTGTTAACTATGTGCTCTCTTGTATCTACAATAAGGCGGTGAGCCCAGATCGAATCTGTCGTTCTTTTCCTGGTGAATACGATCAAATAAAAGAAGAACTCTACAATTAGTCGTTTTGAATTGTAAGTTACTAGTGTTCACTTCACTTTTTCAGCCACAACTGTAAATAAACAAAGTTATTTCAATTACACAACCATGATCAATCTAGCGTCATATCCTGTCACTGGTCCTGCATCTCTAACGCTAAATGAATTGAGCTCGCAATTCTTCTTCATTCTCTTTCATTCCTCTTCTCTCCGTCGTTTCTTGGCTGCAACTTAGTCACGTTTCCCATGGTCTTCCTCATCTTCTCCTTGCATGCGATTGCCACGTAAGTAATCTCTTGGGCCATCTGTCTTCATCCATTCTTCTCTCACACTCAAACCATCCTAGCTGCCTTTCCTCTATTCTGCCGTAATACCGGGTGATCAAAACGTCAGTATAAATTTGAAAACTGAATAAATTACGGAATAATGGAGATAGAGGGGTACAAATTGACACACAGGTTTGGAATGACATGGGGTTTTATTAGAATCAAAAAACACAAAGTTGAAAAAATGTCCGACAGATGGCGCTTCATCTGATCAGAATAGTAATAATTAGCATAACTAAGTAAGACAAACAAAAGATGATGTTCTTTACAGGAAATGCTCAATATGTCCACCATCATTCCTCAACAATAACTGTAGTCGAGGAATAATGCTGTGAACAGCACTGTAAAGCATGTCAGGAGTTATGGTGAGGCATTGGCGTCGGATGTTGTCTTTCAGCATCCCTAGAGATGTCGGTCGATCACGATACACCTAAGACTTCAGGTAACCCCAAAGCCAAAAATCGCACGGACAGAGGTCTGGGGACCTGGCGGGACAAGCATGACGAAAGTGGCAGCTGAGCACACGATCATCACCAAACGAAGCGCGCAAGAGATATTTCACGTGCCATCTGTCGGAAATTTTGTGAACTATTTTTTTTTGTTCTAATAAAACCCCATGTCATTCCAAGCACGTGTGTCAATTTGTACCTCTCTGTCTACATTATTCCGTGGTTTATTAAGTTTTCAAACTTATACTGACTTTTTGATCACCCTGTACTATAATAAGCCTGTAAACTTTATCTTATTTCCTCATTTCTTGTGTGGTCAAGTCAGAAAATTTTACATGTTCTCAAATTGTCTGTTTCTGTAGCTCTAGGTCTCCTTCTATTTCATTCTGTCATTTTCCATCACTCACTGTCATAGTTTCTTATTGGTTCCACGATGGATTTGTATAAATTCACTTTAACCTTTAAACTCCTCTCTGAAGACCTAAATATAGGATTTAATTTTTGGACAGCCACCCTTCCCCGCCTGATCCGTTGTTGGATCCCTCACGTGACTTCCCTCTTCTCCGCAACTTAGATATTTCGTCTTCTCGAAATTAAATCAAATCCCACTTTTTATACTGTTTCAACAGCTTCCTACGCATGTAAGATAAACCTGTTCGTCGTTTGCTGCAACGACATAATCATCACCATAGAAAAGTGTGTACATACACTGAGTCCGCACTTCAGTCTCCATACAGATGTACTTTCTACATCATCAGTAATTAATCACGTTGGACATTTTGACGCACCTTGACATCACTTTTGTATTTGATTCATTATTATTACTTTCAATATTCATGTCTCTCCTTGCCCACTCTACATTCTATTCCAACACTTCGCAAGCAGCCACATGTCATACGTCGCCGCTCTCTTCACAGACTTAGCGTCCTAACCACCGCTTGCTTCCTCTTGCGTCGTACGATGTGGTCGTGTAAGCACCACGGAGAGGTTGAGAGCAACAAAAAATGCGATCCTCTGGACAGTCCCGTTTTCTTTATTGTAATTTTGTAAGAAAGCAGCAAAAAAGAAAGTTCAGAAGTGTGTGAAATCTTATGGGACTTAACTGCTAAGGTCATCAGTCCCTAAGCTTACACACTACTTAACCTAAATTATCATAAGGACAAACACACACACACCCATGCCCGAGGGAGGACTGCAGCGCCAAAGACCGCTCGGCAAATCCCGCGCGGCAGAAAGCAGCAATATGAAAGGGAAATTGAGTTCAGGGACCAGTTCAGACTTTCATTCACATATAAAGACTTTTGATCATCTGATTGGAAAGTGCGACGGCCTGTCATGACAAGGCGCCCGCGTTCGATTCCCGGCTGGGTCGGAAACTTTCTCCGCTCAGGGACTGGAATGTTGTGTTGCCTTCATCATCATCTCATCCCCATCGACGCGCAGGTCACCGAAGTGGCGTCAACTCAAAAGACTTGTGCCAGGCCACCGGTCTACTCAACGGGAGGCCCTAGCCGCACGACATTTCAATTCATTTTTGAATCATCAGGTGTGGTTTTGATGGTTACAAATAGTACATGGTTTCATTATCACAGACAGCTTTCTCAGTGAAATAAGCCATCATTGTTTTCGAACTAATAACATTAATAGTCACTCGCAAGGAATTGTTAAATACATAGTGGAAGTTTTCACTCGTCTAGTAAGTGCATAGGTAATGAAAGTGAATGTCAACTTTGAATTGTCAGGTGCTTGTTACAAGAGAGTGGAACTTCATTACCATGCTTCGTACTAATAACTCTATATTCGTATTCCTCTGTCCTCCTCTGTATTCACTACAGCATTACAAGTCAAATCCCTGTTATAAGACAATGACAGTAGTGGGAGCCATATTTGTATTTATTTATTTCAATCTGTAATAAATGAAGTCTGATTACTTATCCAAAATTTGCATAACACTTCTGCGATGAACATTATTGCAACATCAGTGAAGTCGGTAGATACAGTTTTAACTAAAACAACACCATTAGTATTATGATCGTATGCCTCGCGCCAGGCGGGTTAAAGGCAAATTTCCAGCCTGGCTTATTACACGTTCCTTCTAGTTTAAATTCCCAGACTTTTTTGAACAATTTCAAGTGACTATCGGGATGGTTGCTGTTCTAGGGTAGAGTACTTGTGTCCACCGTCATTTTAATGTCCTAATTAATCATCTTTGTAGTGATACAGACGTGGACCGCATGTAGGACGATAACTTTCCCTTCTGTTATTTTCGATTATCGCATGGACTACACCATCAAAATTGCGATTGATGCCACAACAAGGAAAAAATTCCATACTAACTGCCCTGTTTCAAACGAGGGATTTCCTGCGTCCTTGGTAGCTAATCTGAGATCTTATCTCTTGTCCACTGCTGTAAATGGAGATAAGAAGCCGTAAAATTTGCAGTTGGCAAAAAATAAAGTGACACAGCCATCAGAGTAATCTGTAATGGCTTTGAGGACTGCAATGACTTGAAAAAACAGCTCTTTTGACGTTTGAAGTAGCTTCATTGGAACCACATTACTAGGCTAAGTTTTGGTGGGGTGGGAAAAATACCTCGAGTTTTAAAGAAAGGTGCTCTCTGTGAACTAGAAGTTGACTGGACTTGTATGTTGCGTGCTTCAGAGCTTGTGTGTATTTGATAAAGGACAACTAGTTTTACAGTATGAGCTACTCACCAAAAGCATTTTTTGCCGGATCTGTATTCGGGAATGCAACACAACAAAAATGGCATCTGGTATAGAGTATAAACACACAAACGTATACATATCAATTTCGACGCAATTAATCTTATATCTCTATTTTAGTGTATTACAAATGTTCCTGTATTACCAAAATTGATGTTCGTACATTTGTTTATTGATCCTCTGTATCAAATGCCACTGATCTTAGGCTCTGCGGCGAATACAGGTCTGACAAGTATATAGTTTTGAACTGCAAATCAAGATGTATAACAATATGTCCTTTATGATGTTTAACTCACCACAGTGGATTCGAAATAGGTGTTCAAGTTCTTAATGTGCTCTTCAAACATTCATTAAGGTACAAAAGAGAAATAGCTGGATCCAAGTCAGCACTGGCTTGCAGTATAATATCTAGTATAGCGGATTTGGCAACTCTAAAATGAATTCAGATGATTTTTAATAATGATTTAATAAAATAAAATCTTATCTACTCCAAAACTGCAGTAAATTACGATATGGAGTGATGTCTGTTCGTTGTTTTTACGGTAACGATGGTCAGGCAATAAGAATCGTTAACTGGAAATATATAACACTTAAAAGTAGTACATGATAGGAAAAAGTAACAAAAACCATTTACGTTACAGAAGCAACATTTTGTCTCTGATAGCCGAAATTATTTATTTATAAGCTATGTAGAGTGTCTACATTCTACAAAACGGGTATTTATACTGCAGATTTAGACAAATCTGCAGATTTAGACAAATAACTTTTCAAGATTTTAAACTGAACACTTATTTGTACCGTGTATTGGTGGTCGGGAATTTCGCTGTAACGTATACGAGTATTTGTTAGCCTGATGATATGTAGCATGTAGGATACTCTTTCGATCATGGAAACATTCTTTTATTCGTGCAACGTCCCTAGACCATACGTTATGACGTTATGGGCAATTACGACCATGCGGTCGTAAAGAAAATAAAAAGGACGTATTTTCAGGAACCCTCAGCACTCCAGTAAACAGTTTTATTACAGCTCATTTCTGCAGCCTCCAGAGCAAATTCAGTTTCATAATGTTCTGTCTAATTGACTTTTTGTATGACTGTTTTTTACCACTATTTTATTTTACTGCACGTAATTTTTACGTGCGTTGGTTTTTTTTTAGTTTTGTCAAAGCACAACAGCTACGGCATCACTAATCTACCAACGACTTATTAGGTACTGACACAACAGTACCTAATCTACAAAATTTGTTTTGGCATAGTACGTTCATTAATGGGATACATTCCGTTACATTTCATTTAACCTGTGACCAGCGTCCAAATCATACCTATAGGTTATCATACTTCCTTTACCCAAGAATTCGAATCAAGACCAGCTGTCAACGTGAGGAACTTAGTAGACACCTTCAGTATAGCAAAGCAGCTTAAACCACTTAATAAAGGCAAGTCTTCAGGTCCAGAATATATATCAATTAGGTTCCATTCAGAGTATAGTGAAACAATGGCTCTAATCATAAAAAACTGCTCGCTTGAAGAAAGATCCGTACCTAACGACTGGAAAGTTGTACAGGTCGCACCAGTACTCACGAGAGGAAACAATAGTGATCCGCTGAATTACAGACCCATATCACTAATGTCGGTTTGCAGTAGGATTTTAGAATATAGGCTGTGTTTGAACATCGAGTAACACAGATGTGATATCTGGCGTTCCCCATTGAAGTGTTGTAGGTCCTTGTTGTTTCTAAACTATATAAACGATTTAGGTGATAATCTGAGAAGCCCTCGTAGATTGTTTACATATACAAACTTATGCTCAAATGATGTAGACATGATATCTGGAAGGCGTGAAAAATGGAAATTAACTCTAAATAATGGAAAGTGTAAAGTCATCCCCATGAATACTAAAAGATTCCGCCAAATTTCGGTTACACAAATCTGAAGGTGTTCAGTTCAACTAAATACTTAGGTATTACAGTTACGAACAACTTAAATTAGAAGGATTGTTGGGAAAGCTAACGAAAGACAGCGTTTTATTGACAGAATACTTCGAACATGCAACAGGTCAACTAAAGAGAGTGCAACGCTTGTCCGTCCTCCTCTGGGGGACTTCTGCGCGGTATGGGATTCGCATAAGATCGGATTGACGGAAAACATTGAAAAAGTTCAAACAAGCTCAACTCGTCTTTTACTATCGCAATGTAGCAAAGAGTATGACGCGTATGACAGTAGACAGAAATCCAGAGCTTGCAGGAAAGATTTAAGTGTTCGTTTTTCTCGCACGCTTTTCAAAAGTGGAATGGAAGAGAAGTAGTGTGGAAGGTGTTCGATAAACACTCAGCCAGGCACTTAATTGTGAATTTCAGAGTAGTGATGTAGATGCGGGTAATAAAGGTGGCTCTTCACTTACTATTTCTTTAACAATACAGGTTGTTGTAATAAAGGGTCCTCCTTTTATTTTATTAAAAATTGGTCTCCTTGTACATCTTTATGTCTTGACAAAGCACTGTATCTTTAAATATTTGATGTAAATGTAAGGAACACATCCAGTATAGATTCTTACGCACAAGTCTATACACATCTTGAAAAATATGATCCATTATTGAAACACCTTAGAATACACGAAACAACTCGCAAATTAATTGTAGTTAAACATTCACGTGTCATAGATGTTTTGCGATGCGGTGTAGATGCGTCATACGCCACTTTGTCCTAAATGCTTTCTCCGAAACTTATTTCGAGCAGTTAGTCCACGAACCCACGCGAATTGTAAATGGTTGCGAAAACACACTTGACCTCTGAGCCACAAACAATCCAGAGCTGATAGAGAGCATCATGACTGATACAGGGATTAGTGATCACAAGGTCGTTGTAGCTAGGTTCAATGCAGGTTCTTCCAAATCCATCAGAAACAAACGCAAAATAATTTTATTTAAAAAAGCGGATAAAGTGTCACTAGAAGCCTTCCTAAAAGACAATTTCCATTCCTTCCGAACTGACTATGCGAATGTAGACGAGATGTGGCTCAAATTCAAAGATATAGTAGCAACAGCAATTGAGATATTCATACCTCATAAATTGGTAAGAGATGGAACGGATCCCCCGTGGTACACAAAAAAGGTCCGAACGCTGTTGGAGTGTCAACGGAAAAAGCATGCGAAGTTCAAAAGAACGCGAAATCCCGAAGATGGGCTAAAATTTACAGACGCGCGAAATTTGGCACGTACTTCGATGCGAGATGCCTTTAATAGGTTCCACAACGAAACATTGTCTCGAAATTTGGTAGAAAATCCGAAGAAATTCTGGTCGTATGTAAAGTACACAAGCGGCAAGACGCAGTCAATACCTTCGCTGCGCAGTGCCGACGCCGGCCGCGGTGGTCTCGCGGTTCTAGGCGCGCAGTCCGGAGCCGTGCGACTGCTACGGTCGCAGGTTCGAATCCTGCCTCGGGCATGGATGTGTGTGATGTCCTTAGGTTAGTTAGGTTTAAGTAGTTCTAAGTTCTAGGGGACTGATGACCACAGCAGTTGAGTCCCATAGTGCTCAGAGCCATTTGAACCATTTTTGCAGTGCCGACGACTGTGACGCCAAAGCGGAGTTATTGAACGCAGTTTTCCGAAATTCCTTCACCAGGGAAGACGAATGGAATATTCCAGAATTTGAAACACGAACATCTGCTAGCATGAGTTTCTTAGAAACAGATACCTTAGGGGTTGCGAAGCACCTCAAATCGCTTGATACGCGCAAGTCTTCAGGTCCAGATTGTATGCCGATTAGGTTCCTTTCAGATTACGCTGATACTATAGCTCCCTACTTAGCATATACAACCGCTCGCTCACCGATAGATCTGTACCTACAGATTGGAAAATTGCGCAGGTCGTACCATTGATCAAGAAGGGTAGTAGGAGTAATCCATTTAACTACAGACCTATATCATTGACATCGGTTTGCAGTAGGGTTTTGGAGCATATACTGTATTCAAACATTATGAATCACCTCGAAGGGAACGATCTATTGACACGTAATCAGCATGGCTTCAGAAAACATCGCTCTTGTGCAACACAGCTAGCTCTTTATTCGCACGAAGTAATGGCCGCTATCGACAGGGGATCTCAAGTTGATTCCGTATTTCTAGATTTCCGGAAAGCTTTTGACACCGTTCCTCACAAGCGACTTCTAATCAAGCTGCGGAGCTATGGGGTATCGTCTCAGTTGTGCGACTGGATTCGTGATTTCCTGTCAGGAAGGTCGCAGTTCGTAGTAATAGACGGCAAATCATCGAGTAAAACTGAAGTGATATCAGGTGTTCCCCAGGGAAGCGTCCTGGGACCACTGCTGTTCCTGATCTATATAAATGACCTGGGTGACAATCTGAGCAGTTCTCTTAGAGTGTTCGCAGATGATGCTGTAATTTACCGTCTAGTAAGGTCATCCGAAGACCAGTATCAGTTGCAAAGCGATTTAGAAAAGATTGCTGTATGGTGTGTCAGGTGGCAGTTGACGCTAAATAACGAAAAGTGTGAGATGATCCACATGAGTTCCAAAAGAAATCCGTTGGAATTCGTTTACTCGATAAATAGTACAATTCTCAAGGCTGTCAATTCAACTAAGTACCTGGGTGTTAAAATTACGAACAACTTCAGTTGGAAGGACCACATAGATAATATTGTCGGGAAGGCGAGCCAAAGGCTGCGTTTCATTGGCAGGACACTTAGAAGATGCAACAAGTCCACTAAAGAGACAGCTTACACTACACTCGTTCGTCCTCTGTTAGAATATTGCTGCGCGGTGTGGGATCCTTACCAGGTGGGATTGACGGAGGACATCGAAAGGGTGCAAAAAAAGGGCATCTCGTTTTGTATTATCACGTTATAGGGGAGAGAGTGTGGCAGATATGATACACGAGTTGGGATGGAAGTCATTACAGCAAAGACGTTTTTCGTCGCGGCGAGACCTTTTTACGAAATTTCAGTCACCAACGTTCTCTTCCGAATGCGAAAATATTTTGTTGAGCCCAACCTAAATAGGTAGGAATGATCATCAAAATAAAATAAGAGAAATCAGAGCTCGAACAAAAAGGTTTAGGTGTTCGTTTTTCCCGCTCGCTGTTCGGGAGTGGAATAGTAGAGAGATAGTATGATTGTGGTTCGATGAACCCTCTGCCAAGCACTTAAATGTGAATTGCAGAGTAGTCATGTAGAAATAGAAAAAATATTTACTTTGTGATATGCCGTACGCAATGAGCCAGTTAGGTCACTGCTGCGAAGGAAGAATGTTTACAATGGTTTAGCTTCTACGTATCAAATGGTTCAAAAGGCTCTGAGCACTATGGGACTTAACGTCTGAGGTCATCAGTCTCCTAGAACTTAGAACTACTTAAACCTAACTAATCTAGAGACATCACACACATCCATGCCCGAGGCAGGATTCGAACCTGCGACCGTAGCGGTCGCGCGGTTCCAGAATGAAGGGCCTAGAACCGCTCGTCCACACCGGCCAGCTGCTACGCATCAATTAAGGTATGTAACTCCATTCGTTGCTTCATGTCCCGACAACTGTTTCTCCAGCTAGACTTATGTTACATTTTGCATATTGCGTCAGTGTACATGAAACTGTTTCCCGCCTTTCCTCAAGTTTTGAAGCACAGATTTGATGATGTTTAGAGCGAAACGCATCATAAGGTGTAAAAAATACAAAGAAATACTGGCGACTGAGACAAGAGTAATTTATCAGTACACCTTCGACAGGTGACAATAACATTCAATAGTTGGCAACAACATTAGAAACAGAAGACGAAGAAAAATGATGTTCATATTTTCATTGCTGTGTTAATGGAATTTCGAAAGGCTGAAAGCAGAAGAACTGGTTTTAAGGATTCAGGGCAAGTACTCATGTACAGCAGCAGCTACAAATCTTATAACTACAAATTCGAACTGTTATTACGTTGTAGAAACAAAGTGCCAGAACTGTTTATAATCTGAAAATACACTGCCTAGTATGTTAAAAATAGATATGTGTACATTTCATGCCAATAATGCTTTTGAAAAAATAAAAGTGAGATGCTTATGGTCTCATAACACTGGTTTTATTCTATTGCATATAGACAGGCCTAACGTGAAAATTATCAACAAAAGCTATTATGTAAATGTAGTGGTCTATTACTAAAATATACTATATGGTATGGTAAGACGAGTGTCTACGTACGATATCTTAAATCAGTTTTTATTCAGGCAGTAGCTGTGGTCTGATTGAATGGCCTAAAATATTTGCTTTCAATGTAGGCAACAATTAAATTCATTCGCCATATAATGGCTGTGTTATGCATTACAGTGTCAACTGATCTCTCGGGAGGAAGCGGGTACGGGTGTCCCAGCGTTTTCTAGTGAGCTACACAGATGGCAGTTGTCATTTGTTGTTGCGGTCGACCAAGCACATACAGTGCGACATCTTAAAGCAGTGCAAGTTACAAGGGCAGTCTGTTTGATCCAAAAAGGATGGAACTTGGAACGTATTGCTGTAGATACTAGTGCCTCTCCATGTGTCATCCATAGGTTGTGGACACGCTCCAGGGAGGCGAGTTGGAGAAGGCCCGCCCGGCTAGCCGCGAGATCTCACGCTCTGCTTCCCGAGCGCGAATCCACCCGGCGGATTAGTGGCGAGGTCCGGTGTGCTGGCCAGCCTGTGGATGGTTTTTAGGCGGTTTTGCATCAGCCTTGGCGAATGCGAGCTGGTTCCCCTTATTCCGCCTCAGTTACACTATGTAAGCGGGGGGACCCACTGGTGGCCCCGAACCCCCGAACCGCACAGTAATCCTGGGTTCGGTGGGCGATGAGATGGGTGGACTACTGCTGTCGCATGTTGTGGGGATGTGAACCACTGAGGGCTACGGCGAGAGGAAGCCGACGAAGCCTCTCCGTCGTTTCTTAGTCGCCGGTTCAATACACAATACACCCTTATGAGCTGTCATAGGGTCTGTGACGTTGCGGGGAGGCTCCAGTGAAGAATGGGAACGGATACCACAGGGTGACCTCAGCAGACGTATGCTAGGTAGGTTTACAGAATGAAATTTTCACTCTGTAGTGGAGTGTGTGCTGATTTGAAACTTCATGGCAGATTAAAAATGTGTGCCGGACCAAGACTCAAACTCGGAGCCTCTGCCTTTCGCGGGCAAGTGCTCTACCCACGTACGACTCACGCCCCGTCCTCACAGCTTCAATTCCGCCAGTATATCGTCTCTGTTTCATGCTAGGTAGGTGGAAGGCAGTGAAGAACGGTCACGGAAGGCATACTCTTCTTGGAAGCTCTCGAATTCCAATGAAAAACATCCAGGATAAGGGGATGAATGACTGTTTCCGACACCTGTCCGACATTTCAGTTCTTTCTATGTAATGCTATTTTGTCATGTGCTTGATTTGTGAAAGATGAAGCTACCATTCGGTAACATACTCAGTCCGATTAAAGCTTAGTGCAGTATGGGAGATGCCCAAAGTCATATTCCGCTAATTCTTTGAGCGGTCTGTAAGTGATGCAACTCATTGTAACTGCTTGGTTTTGAGACAAAGAAAACTTTACAGCTTAGTGGTTTAGACTATGTGATCAATAGTATCCGGACATCTGGCCGAAAATGACTTACAATTTCGTGGCGGCCTACATCTGTAATGCTGGAATTCAATATGGTGTTGGCCCACCCTTAGCCTTGATGACAGCTTCTACTCTCGCAGGCATACGTTCAATCAGGTGCTGTAAAGTTTCTTGGGTAATGGCAGCCCATTCTTCACTGAGCGGTGCACTGAGGAGAGGTATCGATGTCGGTCGGTAAGGGCTGGCACGAAGTCGGCACTAAGTAGGCGTTCCGAAACGTCCCAAAGGTGTTCTGCAAGGTTCAGGTCACGACTATGTGCAGGCTAGGCGGCCGCTCATAAGCCACACATCACGCCGCTAAATGGCAAACGATGCCTCGCTTGATGTAAGGAGCGTAATCAGAGGACGATTGAACAGTGGAAAAACGTTATGTGGAGTGACGAATCACGGTACACAGTGAGGCGATCCGATGGCAGGGTGTGGATATGGTGAATGCCCTGTGAACGTCATCTGCCAACGTGTGTAGAGCGAACTGTAAAATTCAAAGGCGCTGGTGTTACGGTGTGATTGTGTTTTGCATGGAGGGGGCTTGTAAATGTGGGTAGCAAGAAGGTGCTTAAAACATCAATGTAGGCCTGTGCTGTGATAGTGCCACTCAAAACAACAAGGGGTGCAGAGCCGTGATGTGGGGGAAGAATGATCGCTTAAATCGCTTTCCTCACACTGTAATTAGTCTTGTCTTCGCGATCAGCTTATGTAGGCAGCTGCTTTTTATTCTTAGGAGGCGGCTGTTGTGTGTCCTTATATTCCATACTTAAAGCTGGTTCTTGAAACTTTTTAAGTAGGCGTCGTATCGTCAAGGGTCTGTCAGACCCGTTTTTCTTAGCATTTCCGTAGCGGCCTCCCCTGGGTCAAGCAAACGTGTGACCTTATGCGGCCCCCTTATGGGGTGAGGTGGGGTGGGTTGTACACCTTCAGTACCTCTAGATAGTCCTATTTGGTACTGGTCCTACATACTAGAGTAATAATACTCTAGGTTATTCGCGTGAGTATTTGTAAGAAATGTTTTGTTGACTAGTTACATTTTTCCATTATCCTACCAATGAATCGAAGAGTGGTACGTGGTTTACCTACTTTACCTACTATTTAGCCTACATGTACCTTGAATTTTATACACCTATAAATTGTTACACCCTCGTACTTTATGAGCTGAGTTGTTACAATTGTGACTCATTCATACCGTAGTCATAGCATGCCACTACAATCATAGCCTACTACCTCTCTTGTTTTGTGAATTGCACGATTTTATATTTCTGAACACCGAAGAGGTGTTACACACTTTGCACTACTTCTAAATATTATCTACAGGTGACTGACTATTTTTTCTAATAGCGTACCATCTATCCCGCCAGTTCATTAATATACAATATGAACAACAAGAGTCCCAACAAAGTTTCCTGGATTACGTTTTAAATTACTTCTAAAGCTTTCGATGCCTCTCCATTTAGGATAATACGTTGCACCGTCTCTACCAACAAATCCTCAATCCAGCCTCAAATTCCGCTTGATACCCCATATGATTGTAGTTTCATTAATAAGAGTTTATGTGCTTTGATCTATGAGTTTTAGGATGTGATTTGACGAAAGCGGATGCTGGGTTTCACGTGACAGACGTTTTCCGGAATCCGTGATGGTTGGCCTGGAGAGGGTCATTCTGTTCGAGATATCGCCTTGGGTTTCAGCTCAGAATATGCTGTAAGATTCTGCAACAGCTGGAGCTAGTAGTTTCATGGATCACTTCTGCTACCTTTTCCTTCCGTCTGCTTCCTTCAACTACTGAACACAGTTCTATTTTCATTCACACAGTTCTACACTTCTGTGGCGCGTTTATGGCTGACGTCTCCCATTAGAGTGACGTCTGCATTTTTCTGTGGCTTCCGATATTACTGAAAAGTTCTGATTCTCTCTGCATTCTGGTGATGCCACCCTTTCGCCCTTTTCCCGGTATTAAAAAAGGAAGCTCAATGATATTTTCGCGTTTGTGGTGGTCAGGCATCCTTTTTGTTAATTTCATCTACGTGACAACTTGACGTGAGGTCCGCTCAAAATGAACACATTTATAACAAAATGTTCTTGAAGACCTGAAGATGACAGCAAAGTGTGTCGAAAGCTGTTGTTTGTAATTTAAAAAAAAAGTATATATGTTATCTTGCCTTTAGAAAGCTCTTACCAAGTACAACAGATCGCTCCCTTAGAATTCTCAAAATGAGAAAATTCAATCACTTGATTTAAAACAAATAACAGTCGAGAAGCAGAGAAATCTTCAGAGGGTGCTGCATCTGGTCACACTTGTAGGATCGAAGTCTTCGACGAATTTCTCAATGTACATTACGGTTTTCAGGGTTCCTTCGCATCCTGCGACATGTGGGTATCTTCACAGTTAATTACCCTTCGGGTCATCTGACGTATTTACAGATTATAAAGGCATTCCTTGAGAGCAATAACTTCCTCATCGGCATTCGAAAATTTCTTGGTGCACGAAAATACACAGTACGTCGTCCAAGGAGATACTGCTCAACATTTTACAGTTCATGTCCTGTTAAAAAAGAATAGTTTAACAGTTGGATTATCTTCACTAGTCTGCCAGTGGATGCCACGTATTCCATTGATATACAATATGTTGTAAAAATAACACACAGGGTGATTGAGCTGTCCTTACCAATAGGTATTACGCAACCCGCACTGCATTAAAAACCACGCACAAGATTCTCGTATTCTCTCGCTCTCAACGTGCAAACTAAAACGTATTCCAGCAAAAAAAATTAAATGCATTAAATTTCCTAGAAGAGAGTCCAGTTCATTTTTTCTGTAGGACAAATAATTTGCAGGTAGCAAGCGAGGGAATATGAATCTGAAGGCGTTGGGGTTGCATAAAAGCCATATACAGCTGAATCACTTAGTACATGTTTCTTATGTGAAGGAAGAATCCCAATCGAAAATGAGTAAAATATTTTTATTTGCAAAACCAGAAGTAAAAAATAATCTATTCGCTACAGAAACCTATCTGTTATGTTCTAAAGCTCTTTGCATAGAATGGGATATTCTAGTACTCATATTTCGAGTTCTATTGGTAATAAAAACTTAGGGTCAAGTATTCTGGGTAGCCTTTGGGTTAGGAGCATTTGTGTACCCAACATAAGTATCTCTTAGTGCCACTATCCTATAGAAAAGGGTGAAAGTACGAATATTACACACTTCCTCCTTCCTAGGCAGATGGAGCAAATCGGTTGGTTCTTTTTTGGATTTGATGTACTCTACGGTGGGCGTCATGGGACTAATGCAGGCACCATTAGTTCGTGGACGGTTCCTCGGCAAACATAAAAAAGAGTTTTTTTACTACCTTTCCGCCGTCAACAGTGGACCGAAACTTAGCCTAGCGTTCCAAGACAGCTAAGCACAGCACATGGCTGAAGTTTTTACTATAGGTTCCTAAGATCCCGACTGCGAACAACTTCGAAAAGTTTCTTGATAACTCCGTTTCCGAGGTACAAGGATTCAAATTTATTTTAGTACTCCTCAAATACATATGTAAAATCCAGTGTGAGGCGATAACTTGATTTATGAAGTGATGTAAAACGGAGAAATGTCCTGTAAAGTATCTCCGCACTCATCTGGAGACCCTATGTTGTAGTACTGAAGCACATGCAAAATTTTTTTGCACATAAAATCCGGTCTGAGATGTAAAATTAGTTTAGCGTTATTTCAGTTTCACGTAAGTAAACTATCAAAATTTAACTGACAATACATTTCTTTCCATATGAGTTACATGCCCTGCTGCACCAGGAAAAAAAAAGCGAATCAGCGGGAAAATTCAAAAGCATCTGAAAAAATAGGTACCAGCTGTATAACACCTATTTCAGCGCCTAACTCGCGCTCCCAGAACGAGATTTTCACTCTGCAGTGGAGTGTGCGCTGATATTAAACTTCCTGTTTTAATCTGCCAGGAAGTTTTATATTCACGCTTTTCTATACAAAGTAATAAATACTGGAAGGTATCAGACAGTGACTGAGTTATAGAAAGAGAGAAGGAGACAATGGCAACGTGAAAGAAAGAAAGAGACACAGTGGTAGTGGAACATAGTTGAAAGTGACAGAACAGTGCTGGGGAAATAGTGAAAGGGGGGGGGGGGAGCAGGAGGAGGAGATAAAGAGAAAAAGAAAGTGGAAGTGGGTGAGAACCAATGAAAATGAGAAACAGAGTATGACAACGACAACAAGGAAGAGAGAGATATAGTGGCAGTGAGAAGAGACATCAGCTAAGGGAGGAATGGGATATTAGCAGTAAGACAGCAAGAGGGAGACTGTGACAATGACAGTGACAGTGAAAGGAGGCTGTGGAAGCAGGACAGAAAGAGGGGGACTGTGGCTATTGCAATGGGGACAATGACAGAGACAAGAAAGAGACAGTGACAGTCAGTTGGGCTGAATCATAGAGTGAGATAGGGCAGCTATGAGTGTATTTGTATGAGCCACGTACAGCGATGGACAAGTGTGTGTGTGTGTGTGTGTGTGTGCATGTCTGTGTGTGTGTGTGTGTGTGGGGGGGGGGGGTTACTACTGTAAAAGGAGTTTCTGGGACTTGGAGGTGTGTTGCATTAAACACAAAAAAGCGCGAATATGTTCGCATGCCAGAATTTTGGGAGGGCTTTTAAAAGGCTCTGAGGAAGGAAGAATGAAGCAGCTAGTACCCTGCTTTTAAATAAACACCAACTTATGCGCATTTTTGTTCTCCAATAACAGCATTTTTCCGCTGGTCGTTTAATGGGCAGGGCAAGAGTATTAATTAAACATTAGGATATTACGCCATTCTGCCATTTTTGAGTCATCAATCTTCTGACAGGTTCGATGTGGCTTTCCACGAATTCCTCTTCCTCAACAATTTCCACTGAAACTTACGTCCTAAATTACTTGCTGGATGTATGTAAGTCTCCTCCTTCCTCTGCAGCTTTTACCCTCCTTAGATCCCACTAACACCATGGAAGTTATTCTCTGACATCTTAAAACAAGAGGTATCATGCTGCTCCTTGCTCTGTCAGTGATTTCCGAACGTTGCTTTATTCGCCGATACTGCGGGAACCTCCTTATTTCTTGTAAGTCCACCTAATTTTATACATTATTTTGTAACTTGTAAATAGGCTGTTTAGGTTCTTATACTGGTAACGCCATAGCCACGTAGAGCTCTGTATGAAAATCACTGGCTGTGCTGTGTGCAGTCAGTGGCTGGTTGGCATTGTTGTAATACTCGCCATTGTAGTGTTGGGCAGTTGGATGTTAACAGCGCGTGGCGTTGACCAGTTGGAGGTGAGCCGCCCAGCAGTGGTGGATGTGGGGGGAGAAATGGCATAGTTTTGAAATTTGTAAGACTGGATGTCATGAACTGATATATATATATATATATATAATGACTTTTGAACACTATTAAGGTAAATACATTGTTTGTTCTCTATCAAAATCTTTCATTTGCTAGCTATGCCTATCAGTATTTAGTGCCTTCAGTAGTTTGAATCTTTTATTTAGCTGGCAGTAGTGGCGCTCGCCGTATTGCAGTAGTTCGAGTAACGAAGATTTTTGTGAGGTAAGTGATTTGTGAAATGTACAGGTTAACGTTAGTCAGGGCCATTCTTTTGTAGGGAGTTTTGAAAGTCAGATTGTGTTGCGCTAAAAAACATTGTGTGTCAATTTAAACACAGTCTTGTAAAATTTTTCTAAGGCGACGTTTCATATGGCGATCCTGTCAGGATACCTCACTGGAATCTTCTGACTTTTTCTTGTAGTTTGTGTAATTAGTGTAGATTTTGTTTATTGCTGGTGTGTAACTGTAGAGAGAATCTCCTTTGTAGTTGCAGTCTTTCATTGATGTACAGTAAAATAGGTGTGTCATGCATGTAAATTTGCACCAAGTATTTTGCAGCTGCGCTTGCAATTAACTAGATATTATTTTCAGCGTCATGTTAATGTGTTTTCTTATTTTTGCTCTTCAAATAGTGCTTTTCTGTGTTGTCGTGTGAAATATTGTGACAATAATGGCGTGTGAAAAACGTAATACTAGTCTCCAAAGTAAACTGAGAAATGACAGTGAAGACGAAAGCAGTGCGTTAGCGCCACCATGTAATGAATTAACTAATGTAATTTGCTAATTGAGCATAGGGAAATGGAGCGGGCTGGAAATAATGGTGTGGGCAGTGAAACAATTAGTGAATAGGGAAGCATTATCGATCGATTGGTCGGCAACAGCTTGCCTCAGGATTCTGAAATGACAGGACACAATCTTGCAAATACTATAGATTCAGGTTTTGCGTCTCACCGTTTTCTCAAATAAACCAAGTGACATTTTCTGCTTTTCAAAATACGAATATTGCTGGTTCAAATGCACTGCCGGATAGCACTGAGGAACATGTTTCAGACACCAGTGCATTGTTATTACAATTAATGCAACAAATGAGACAAAAGCTTCAAAATTTAGACACAATGGAACAACAGCTTCAAACGTTAGACTCAGTGAAATATACGCTTTAACAAACACGTGAAGATTTAACTACTGAATGACATAAAATAGAATCGAAATGTCAAAAAGTCTGTAATGACGTAAAAACACAAATTTGTGAGCATTTCCAACCTATTTTTTCGCGGCATGAAAATACATTACAGAATCACGAATCAGCCATAAAAGAACTGCAAACTATTGTTCATGACAATCATGAGACCTTGAAAGCTAAAATTGACTCATTTGCATCTACTGATTCGGTTACGCAACTTGCAAAAACTCAGGAAAACTTAAAGGATACAGTAGATACGATTTCAACACAAATGGACACACTGAAATTTGGTTCAGAAAGACACACCGAGGAAATGAGTACACTATCGGAGAAAGTATCCGAACTTTCGGATCAGTTCACTAACTTATCTGCAAAGGTAGATGATGGTCTGAATGACACAGAAGAGTGCGAACAAATTAGGAAATTCAAACAAAATCAGAATGAAATTAATACTCAACACCATAGAGAAATCCGGGAAGTACAAGATCAGCTGGCACAGGTAATACAAGAATTACGTATTTAAGAGGACACTCGCTCTCCAACACGGGAAGAGGGACTTAGAAATACCACAAAATAATAACACAGGGCATTTCGGAAATTATGAAAGAAATTGGCAAGGTACACCGAATTTTGAGATGGAACCGCCGACGCGAAGTAACAATGATCGATATGCTACTCGCCGACACGATGATTTTGACTATAAGCTGTTCATTACTGCACGTAAATTCAAAACATTTAAGAATTCTGGCAACGACATTCATCCACACGAGTGGCTCCATCAATTCTCTCATTGTTTTCCTCCCAACTGGTCATTAGAGCGCAGATTAGAATTTATGTGTGGCTACTTAGAGAATGAACCAGCTGTAAGAATGCGATCGGTCATTCACGATTGTCACAGTCAAGGAGAATTTTATCATGCCTTCCTCTCAGCATATTGGTCTCAAGCTACAGAGGACCGAGTAAAACATAGCATCATAACGATGAAACATTTCCAACAATCTGAATTTTCCAGTCTTGTGAAATAATCTGAAGACATGTTTCACAAGAATCAGTACCTGTCAAACCCATACAGCCCCTCAGAACTCATCCGCATTTGCTTAATCAAATTCCCTGAACATTTACGACATATTATTTTTTCAGGACGTTACAAACGGCATTGAAGCTTTTCAGGGACTCTTACAAGAATTGTAAATCGACACTGACAATCGCGGGACGCGAAAACAGGAACACAATAATAACAGGTCACATCCGTCACAATTCCTCGATGATAGAAATAATAACTGGACACGACAAGGCTATTCTTACAATACAAATCGTGACCAAACCAGACACCACCCGTATGACAACCGTTGGCAGAATAATAGTTACAGAGAGAGATCGCACTTCCGTTGTAATGAATATGACATATATAACCATAGAAACAGACGATATGGGAACCAAAACAATTATTATCTGGGGAGACGAAATAACTCCAGACGCAACTGTTCAGCGCGCAGTTACGATTCAGGGAGAAATTCTCCACTACGTGATGGACAAGAAAGAAATTATGGAATCTACCGACAAAGCGACAGACTTGAATTCCATCAGAACTGGCGAGCTTCAAACAGGGCAGGGCCTTCTCGTCAAGGTGAATTTGTAGAAGTTAGGTCTCCTAATCCCAATAATGACGCGCGCCAACAAAGAAACAGACAATGACTCGCACCGCAGGCAGCCACGTGCGCTGGCTGGCTCAGGGAGAAACAACATACACGCTAACCTTGAGAAAAATTCCGGTATTCTTTACCGACGTATACCGCATGATAATTGCATTCAAGTTCAAACTATGAGTACTGTGAAGAGTAAAGGATTACACCACACTTCACATGGAAAACCGCTTGCTGAGAGATAATCTGTTTTTTAACTTAGTCTTCGCCATAAAACTTTTCACTTCACGCTACTAGTACAATTTGTCACACTCAGAAACTGTTCACATGCAACAATGTTTTGAAGTTAACTATCCAGTCTAGATGGTGGTGGTGGTGATTAGTGTTTAACGTCCCGTCGACAACGAGGTCATTAGAGACGGAGCGCAAGCTCGGGTTAGGGAAGGATTGGGAAGGAAATCGGCCGTGCCCTTTCAAAGGAACCATCCCGGCATATGCCTGAAACGATTTAGGGAAATCACGGAAAACCTAAATCAGGATGGCTGGAGACGGGATTGAACCTTCGTCCTCCCAAATGCGATCCAGTCTAGAACCTAGGGAACATATTTAAACAGTAATTACGAATGCATTGTTATAGTGAATAGACGACACAGTGTTACTGTGTGTGTACATTCTTGCTTGTTAGTGGCACGATTACGTAACGACCATAAGGCTCACATACTTAGAACATGTATCGGTACTGCTAATGAGATTTTAATGCAACATTTTGGTTTACTCGAAAATACATTCTGGATTTAAAGTACTTTCTGAGAGATATCAGATGACACAGTGGTTAGTTTATTTGACAGCTACACGATTATATCACGACGCTACTAATGAGTGACACAATTTTTATTATTGCTTTTGCGCTGTATCTGTTTTATATCTGCACAGTTTTTCTGTATTATTCTGGAAAGTAAAACATGTTTTAGTAGTAACTTTTGTGGTATATCTACAATGAAATAGCCTTCTCCGTAGCACAACAATACTTTACATTATAGTACTTTCTTGATCACGGTATGGTACGTAATAACTACGATATCTATACGCATAGCATTTTACTTTTGTTTATCATGAGGTAAGTACATTGATTTCTGCAGAACTTAGCTTTCGGAGGACGATAACTACGACACTTCCACAGATATCATCTTGCAACAAGACGCACAGTTTGGCGCTACAGTACACGTATTTGAGTGATTAATTTTGTACTTAAAACATTTATTTTTAGAGATTTTTGAATTACAATGATACAAAGGTTTTCCGTGATACATTTCATTCCATTGCTGTAATCTGTAACACCTGAGGGTATAATTACATTAATCCTCAGGGGTACACGCTTACTTTGTGTACCATGTATCTGGCAAACACAAGGAGCCCTAGCTAATATGGTATTTGCTTATACAACTTTACACATCGGTACCATATTTCTCTAACACATAATTACACAGCTATCTGATCATTTAACTGAGAGAGACAAACATTTTTTTTTACTACGTCAGTGACAGATGTTTACGCAATTACACAGTTGGATAACTTCACACTTACGGAATTGTATTTTGTCTGTACTTTGTGAACTGTTCATATTTTTTCGGGATCATTGTGATATTATGAGAGCTTTGAATGATGCTTTTGGTAAGGATCATGAGTTTTAAAGTACGTTTGAGGTAGATAACACTATTGAAATGAGCAGTGACTTTTTTAGGTTTTGAAATTATCGCAGAAAGCTACGACGTTTTTGAGATTTGGCTGAATTTTTATGATGTTATTATTACGACGACGATGTGTATTATGCTGCTGAGGTATGTTTAAGCTGATGCTACATGAGTTATTTGGTTATGCTACATATCTGTTATGATGAAATATTGAAGAAGTGTCGACGAATATGTATATGTGTAATAAGGTAAGGAATAATGAGTAGTGGTTAGGGTCTCTGACTTGCGAAAAATGATGTTGGAAATCAAGAATCGTACTTTAAGAGTTACGAAATGAGTGTAAATGCTTGAATGTATCACAATGCCGGCGAAAATGTTTTAGGCACTGTTATATTTATAGGATTTTGTTTCTACATTTTGTAACGCAATTTCTCAACATGTGAATTTTTTTTATATGAGGCTGCCACTGTAGCAGAAACTGATGTAAATATTTCGGTAAGAAAGGTAAGTGACCTTATTGTAATGCGTTTTGGGCGCCCAGCTGAGAGATAGTCGTCTGACAAAAGAAAGCCATTAGGTGGAGAAAAAAAGAGGCCATTATCCTCGCTATTGACATTCCTTTGTAGAAAGCATCGCAAATACGACACCTTCATTACTTGGAAAGATACTTTCTTACATCTGCACAACTGATTATGACAAGCTTCTTTCTACGAGACTTGAGAGAATTTCTACTAACTTATGAAATGTCACATGACTATTGAATGATATTTTTATGCTTTGCTTTTCATAGTTGCTTATTACATTTGATATCTGGTTTCCATCTGTGTTGCAGGATTGGTTTTATAAAATAAAATTTAATGCATTTACTAATGTGAACACTTTCTGTCAACAGATATATTAAATAATTATTTTATGACCCACATTCTTCGAAAAAGGAGCTCTTGGAATGGAAAGAACAATAACAAGGGACTAATAATAGTAACTGCATATATAATTTTCTTTTCAAATACTTGGTAATTTTTTGTAGAATTAGCTTTTGTGGTGCACCACTTTAATGACATATAGATATTAAGATGTGAATAGACATTTCTCTTATCTGCATTGTTGTTTTTAGTGTACTATTTTTTCTGCTTGAGCTATGTCATGTTTAGGTATAAGTCATTGCATTTGCTGCTGCTGTTTGCCAGGCATAGTGCTACTAAATTTCACTTTGTATTACTCTGTTAAGTTAGTTTTACTACTGATTTATTTTCTTGTTGCTGCACATTGGTTCATATTAGTTGTAATGTTGCCTTGGTTGGTAATTTAGTTTTACTGTAGCTTGCTTTGCCAATTGCCATTTTTTGTCATTGCTGTTTGTGTTAATTGTTTTGCACTGCTGCATTACCTCTTCCATTAGTTTAGCATCTGAGCTCAGTAGATTTAAGTTAGCTTAAGGGGGAGTAGACTATATAAGAGAATAAGTTGCTATGCATTGGAATAAATGCATTGAGAATTTATACGAAAAAAATTCAGAAAGCAGGTATAGGTAGGATTTTCTTGGAAATAAATGATGAGGTAAGATAATGGAAAATAAATAATGAGGTAAGAAATATGTGAACATAAAAATATAAAAAACATGCTTGGATAGGATTTTTTTGGTGGAAACAAATGTTGAAATAAGAGGAAAGATCTACAGAACGAAGTTTTGGGTTGGACTGCACTACCAAATGTCACACTGAAAACGAATCCTGTCTTTCCTTTTGTATTATTCTGCTATGTGTTTATGTACCCTTGTGTATTTGTCTTTTTCCTGTCTTTAAGTGTTTAGGTAATTAGATTTATGTTGTAGAATTTTTCTAATACTATGTTATTTACTTTGTAAAAATGTTTAGACATTATTAATTCTGTTCTGTTTCAATGCTCATGTGTGAAATTAATGTTTCGAAAACTATTCTCATTATTTTATATATTTACTTATGTCATAATTCCTGTAACACTGTTGTATATGTTATTTCGATTCTTTTGTAAAGCCAGTATTACTGCAAATGTTATCTGTACTATTATGTTCTTTAATGATGTATTTCGTCCCATTGTCATTGTATTCTTATGTTGTAAATTTATAATTGTGTAGACACCAGTTCTTCAAATTAAGTTACATTTCACTGCACACGTTTCTGTTGGTCATAGTATATGGACAATATGTGAGAAGTAGGGACTGATAGTGTTTTCACGTGTGTTAATAATTCAGCAAGGGACTGGATAACAGCATTGCTGGTTCTAAGGACATTTCAAACAAATTTTTTTGTGAGTGGACAAGCGGTGGTTTATGGACTTGCTATATTGTCCACAAGACTCTTCGATGGTGATTGTGCACCTGCACAGTCGCAACATATGGCTGCTGGCCATCTCTACAAGGACTGCAGTGGGTCTGCATCTCTGGTGGCCCACCAATACCATTATTTCTACAAGGACTACAGTGGGTCTACACCTTTGATGACTCACCAATACTATTATTTCTACAAGGACTGCAGTGGGTCTGAACCTCTGGTGGCCCACCAATACTATATTCTTTACCAGGACTACAGTGGGTCTGCTCTGTAATGACCTACCTTCGAATATTCTTCAAAACTTCGAATGACTCTGCTGTGGGTTTGCTCTGTTGTGGACCATTACCTGCCTACATGTCAAGAGTCAGCACTGTCTTTCCGCTGGAAGGACAACACTACTTCTTCAAGACTGCATGGAAATCCACTACTTCCGTGTGCATTTTCTTTTACTGCTTAGACTTTGAGAAAAACACTGCAATTTTACTGTGATGAACGATCAGGACTGTCTTTATGGACTGTGAGAAAATTTTAGCTTTTGACCAACATTGTATCGATAAGTGTGTGCATTTCATTTCTTTGTTATTGTAATTATGAAAAATTTTTTCAAATCTGTATTGGCCAGTGCCCAAAATAATTTGTAAAATTTTTTGTGGGGAGCATGGGGGCTATGTAAATAGGCTGTTTAGGTTCTTATATTGGTAACGCCAACGTGACGTAGAGCTCTGTATGAAAATCACTGGCTGTGCTGTGTGCAGTCAGTGGCTGGTTGGCATTGTTGTAATACTCGCCATTGTAGTGTTGGGCAGTTGGATGTTAACAGCGCGTAGCGTTGAGCAGTTGGAGGTGAGCCACCCAGCAGTGGTGGATGTGGGGGGAGAAATGGCATAGTTTTGAAATTTGTAAGACTGGATGTCATGAACTGATATATATATATATATATATATATATATATATATATATATATATATATATATATATATATATATATAATGACTTTTGAACACTATTAAGGTAAATACATTGTTTGTTCTCTATCAAAATCTTTCATTTGCTAGCTATGCCTATCAGTAGTTAGTGCCTTCAGTAGTTTGAATCTTTTATTTAGCTGGCAGTAGTGGACATCGCTGTATTGCAGTGTTTCGAGTAACCAAGATTTTTGGGAGGTAAGTGATTTGTGAAACGTATAGGTTAATGTTTGTCAGGGCCATTCTTTTGTAGGGATTTTTGAAAGTCAGATTGCGTTGCGCTAAAAAATATTGTGTGTCAGTTTAAGCACAGTCTTGTACAATTTTTCTAAGGGGACGTTTCAAAATCTGCACCTCAAACGCCTGTATTCTGTTCTGTTCCGGTTTTCCCAGTCAATGTCTCACTACCATACAATGCTGTACTCCAGACGTACATTCTGACAAATTTTCTCCTTAAATTAGGACCTATTTTTGATCCCAGCAGACTTTTCGTGGACAAGAATGCTCTCTTTGCTCTTGCTTCGTCCAACAAGGTTTGTTTTGCTTCCCAGGCAGCTGAAATCCGTAACTTCGTCTGATGTTAAGTTTCCCGCCATTCTAATTTCTGATATTTCCTCATTACTTTTTTTCCGGCTTACTCCCAATCTATATGCTATATTCATTTTTGTGTTCAACCTATTCAACAGATCCTATAATTCTTCTTCACTTTCACTAAGGATAATAATGTCATCAGCCAATTTTATCACTGATGTATTCTCAATGGCGAAAACGGGATGGATTGGAAACCCCCTTTGATGGAACATGTTATACGCAGCTCCAAATCTCGCTTCACGTCCAAAGTAAAGCAGTAGTAAAGGGGAGTGAGATTGAACAAAGAGAACTGACAGACGGTGAGGAAGAGAAGTGCGGCCTCTTAGTCTCCAAGAAAGGGCTGTGATTGGTTTCCGTAAACGTGTTAAGGTCGTCACGCGATACACAGAGAGGCGGAGCCTTTGAAACGTTGGAGCTCGAGGCGAGAGGGCGCCACTCCAGAAGTTCTCGGGCCCTTTTAGCTGACGCTCCTCCATTCGTGTCAGAGTCGTGCTGATTGCACTGTGGAGGAGGCTATACGTACCCTGAATTAGTAAACTGTAGTAAAATTTACAAACAGCAGTAGGGTATAAAATAACGTCTTCACAATGAAACTAATATGTGAAAAATACACAAAATTTGGACTAGACACACATTTTGCACTGATTGGCCTAGAAAAATCATATGACAATGAACCCGCCAGCGAACTGTGGGCAAAGTTGAAAGAGAAAAAGTTGTATCAAAAATTGCTAACGGCTCTTATGAAATTATGTGCAAATAATACACCGAGAAAAAGGTTTGCGAATATTTGGACAGAGAATTCGTGGTGAAAGAGGATTTACTGCAGGGATTTGGGCTGTGACCGACTCTCTTTAAACTGTATCTATGAGCAATCCTGCAGACTAGGCACAGAAAATGCCAGATTATCGTGGTGGCAGTAGAAGACAGCAAAATATTGAGCCTTTCTTTTGCAGCTGAACAGACCGATCAAGCAGAAGATGATGATCTGTGCTTTACCATAAGAAAGCTTAAAGAGGAACACAGTAAGGATGGCCTGAAGATGAATATGAAGAAATGTGAGGACTTGGCCTTTGGAGCGGGAATAGTAAGTAATTTGGAGGTTTGGTTGGTTTAGGGGGAGGAGACCAGACAGCGAGGTTATCCGTCTCATCGGATTAGGGACGGATGGGGAAGGAAGTCGGCCGTGCCCTTTGATAGGAATCATCCCGGCATTTGCCTGGGGCGATTTACGGAAATCACGGAAAACCTAAATGAGGACGGCCGGACGCGGGATTGAACCGTCGTCCTCCCGACTGCGAGTCCAGAGTGCTAACCACTGCACCACCTCGCTCGGTAATTTGGAGGTAGAGGGAGAAGTAATAGAGGGCGTGGCAAAGGCAAAATATCTTCAAGTATTATGTAATAAACAGGCCACAAATAATGATTAAATCGCGAGCAGGCTTAATAAGGGTTTAGCTGTAACAAGGGCAACGAACTCTATTCTATGTAACTGCAAGATAACAAGAAAAGCGAAGAGGAGAGTATATAAGACTACAGTCATGAGTCTAGTTTTGTAGGGAGCAGAATCCTGGACGTTAGAGGAAAAAACTGCTTGTTACTTAAAACTGCTTGTTACTGCGACGGATTACTTAAGATAAAGCTGAAGCTGTACTAGAAGTGTCCGGCCGCTGTGGCCGAGCGGTTCTAGGCGATTCAGTCCGGAACCGCGCGACTGCTACGCTCGCAGGTTCGAATCCTGCCTCGAGCATGGATGTGTGTGATGTCCTTAGGTTAGTTAGGTTTAAGTACTTCTAAGTTCTAGGGGACTGATGATCTCAGATGTTAAGCCCCATAGTGCTCAGAGCCATTTGAACCATTTGCACTAGAAGTGACAGGATAAAAAATAACGTAATCCACGAAGGATGAGAATGGATCGGGATATCTGTAACGACACTCAACAGGATGAAGACAAGGTACCAAATAAAATACTTCGATGGATACCACTATAGAGGAAGAAAATTGGTACCCACGACGTAACTGCCAAGGTGAAATATAGAACGCAATGGAAGCAAGCAATGTGAACGTTGAGGGATGTCAAGACAAAAGAAGATGGTGACTTGGCGGAAAAGCAGCGCCAGCTAGATAATCTACAAGGAGAAGAATAAGAATAAGAAGAAATGAATGTACTCTACCATCTTTTGATTCAATAAATCATTTTTTTTAAATTTTCTTTTTTACATCCATGAAAGTGCTTAGAATCCACTCTTGAAACGGTTTTTCCGAACACGGAATAGAAATGTTTGTTATTCGCGGTTGAACAAAAAATGCACCTGCCTGAAATCGGTTTTTTTCGGGCACCAGTTTTTTTCTTTCGGTGGACGAGTTATTTTACAGGTGCTTGGGAGGAAACACACAAAATTCAAATGAAAGTTTGAAGGCGTGTGTTTGGAAGCTAACTCCCAAGAATTTGCATTCTGGTGCGAAGACTGTGGAGATTGTGACTTTCCTGGTAGTGAGCAGCTTCAACGAAGGGTATTCAGCAATTCTGAAGACCATGACAACGATGGACGTCACCCTGGGACTCTATCCGACGCACTTCGCCAAGCATTCGGACGACCACCGGATTCAAGCGGCCGAAAACCGCTTGTCACCGGCCGTACGAGCGGCTCTGGAGCAGCGCAGGATGGCTCGAATCGAGCAGAACGCCCTCTATGAGGAAGAATAAGGACTAGTTTATTGGCGCGGAATAGCAGATTGAACGTAAGTTACATAATATTGCATTCATATGTAGTCAAAACTTCAAACGCGTTTTTATCGAAATGACATTTTTTTATCGCGCGGTATGGTAACTTCAAATCTACTGAACCGATTGGCTTGATTCTTTGTTTCCGACGAAGCTAACTAAATTGTCTAGGCTTTTATTCCGATCCATCAACTATATTTTTTGCCGACGAAGTAGAAAAATTGATGTAAAAACCGTATTTTTTCAAATGGACCCCATTTTGTTTCCTATGGTCCAAATAGCTTAAGCGTGATACAACTACTACAGAGTCTTACATACTTCGCTCATGTCAACTCAGTTTTGATTTCAGACGAGCCGGCTGACCTGTGACATACTGCGCGTGGAGGTCTACATCGAAATTTTGTTTCGTGCCGACTGCACTTCCGCCTTTTCTCTTCGACATTTCCGGTCGAAAAAAATCACAGTTTTTTAGAGGAAATACCGATAAACATTTAGACCAAATTTTACATTGATGTCTGTAACACATCTCGAGAAAAAAATTCTCAAAGAACATGCTTTTTTCGGGTCAAGGATAGTAAAACTCACTTTAACATCGCTTGGCTCTAGAATTCTTCAACATGTTCTTAGTTCGAATGAATTTCCTTGAGACGGTAAAGCTTCCGTCCACAAATGGGCATGGATTTAGAAAGCATCGCTCGTGTGAATCTCAGCTTGCCAATATCTTGCGGCCCATGAATGAATGACAACAGAAAAATTTCATACCCTAGACTTCCGAAAAGCATACTGTTAATTGTTAACGATGGTAGGAGCGTACGAAGTATGTTCCCAGATATGTGGGTAGCCTGAAGACTTCTTAAGAAATAGAACCCAGTCTGTTTCCCTCGTCGGCGAGTGTTCGTCGGAAGTGAGGATGTCGTAAGGAGTGCCCCGGGGAAACGTGATAGGACCGATATTATTCTCCAGATGCGTAAATAATTTGGCAAATATCATGTGCAGCAATCTGCTGCTGTTTGCTGATGACGCTTTGGTGTACGGGAAACTGTTGTATAGGAGGATATAAGATAACTGAAAAAAAAAGTTTTACTTGTTGTGATGAATGGCAGCTTGCTCTGTGTGTAGAAAAACGTAAGTTAATGCAGGTGAGAAGGAAAATCGCTTCCATAATGTTCGAATACTGCCTTAGTAGTGTGCTGTTTGACACAGGTACGGTAGTAGGGAAGGCGAATAGTCGACTTCGGTTTATTGTGAGAATTTTAGAAAGCGTGGTTCAGCTATAAAGAAGATCGAAAATAGAACAGTAGTGCCACCCGTTATTAGGTAACGCTTGAATGTTTGGGATCCCCAAAAAGTCGGTTTGAAGGAAGGCATCGAAGCATTCAGATACGGGCAGGCAGATTTGTTACCGACAGGTTCGATCGACACGCAAGTGTTGCAGAAATGCTTCGTGAACTCATTGGATCCCTGGAGGAAAGACGGCGTTCTTTTCGCGAAATACTATTGAGAAAACTTCTCATGTTCGGCATTCATAGTGTTGTATAGTCTGAAGATTTCTTAAGAAATAGAACCCAGTCCGTTTTCCTCGTCAGCGATTGTTCGTCGGAGATGAGGGTGTTTAAAGGACATCATGCTCGCCGTTGCTTGTAGGAATTGTGAAATAAATAATTTCTACAGTCAACAGCTAACATGATGTTCTTTAAAAAACTGTTGAGAAAATTTAGAGAACCGATGTTAGAAGTTGACTGCAGAACGATACGACTGCAAAAAAGCAGCGAAGATATGGGAAATTATTGCTCGTACAGAGACACAAAGATAGTCGGTTTTCCCTCGCTCTGTTTTCTAGTGGAGCAGTAAAGGATATGACTAATGCTTGTACAAGGTACTCTCCGCCATGCACCATACGGTGGCTTCCTGTGTGTGTATGTAGATGTAGACGTAGACTGTGGAAACATTTCTATTTACTGGTGAGGTTTCCATTTCCTTCAACTGAAATTTTTCCTCAAAATTCTTGTCATAATAAAAGCGTGTGTCGTTCTAGAAAAGTAATGCGGGCTCTTCGTCCTTCACGGGTATCCTTTCGTCTGATGATCTCGAGACTACATTATGTCAGTTGTCTGGCAAGTCAGAGATTTCATTATGTAGTATATTTCAACGAAAAATTTCAGATCCATGTTCTCCGTAATGTATTATCATCGTCTGCCAGTTATTGACAGATTTTGAATGACCTCTACTGAAAGAACAGTACAATTGTCGATGAGTATTTAAGTATTCTATAGCTACAGCCATTTCCTTAGTGAACGTTTTGGAGAAAGTATATGCTGGAAGTTTGATACAAATACTGTCCCAAAAGCAGTGAGGGGGGAAATAAATCGACAAGTGCCATCAGGCAGACGTCCGAAGATATAACAGCAGACCGAGTCAGGTTATGAGTATGGCCTCTGCTGACATTACGGAAATGTATTTCCGCCACTTTCAATAACCGTAAAAACGTTTCTGGGTCACCAGAATGTTGGCGTTAATGAAAATAAAATCATTGCCGAAAATTAAGAAAAATAGACAGTACAGATAAATCAATGCTTAATAGTAGCAGTGTCTGCGGAAAGAATAATTGTTACGCAGAAACAATAAAGCTACCGCATTATTTGTTTGTTTGCATAGTACGCTATGAAAGCCCCGTGGCACCTTCGCACACCACCAGAGGAACGAAAACAACGCGGCGCAAGAGATGATAAATTGCGATAGCCTGTTTCGAATTATTTTGGATCTGAAGGTGGACAGTGCTACAACAGTCCATGCTGAGCTGGTGGAAGTGCACGGCAATAGTGCATCGTTATATGGCACAGTGGTTTTGTTAGGTGGCGCAGACGCTTCCAGTGTAGTCAAATAGGACTGTCAATGACAAAGAATGAAGTGTCTACATCTCTGTCAATAAATGGGAAATGCACGAGATGTTAAAGTCCTGTGCTCGATGACCGGCGTATCAGTATTGAGGTGATAGTGAAAAGAAAAGCAAATAAGTGGCGGACCAGTGTTCAAATTCTTGCACGACATTTTGAACATGACACAGGAGGTCATATACTGGGTTCCGCGACTGCTCACAAGCAATCAAAAAGGAAGCAGTGCCAATGATGCAACTGTGTCAGTTCAACCTCCTTTAGTCACTTAATCGCCATCGACGTCAGCTGGCTGCATCAGTATCTCCTCAAGAAAAAAACAACGTAAGCGGTCGAAATACGTGGATTCACCACAGCTAAAAATGACAAACTTCGAACCATCTTCGGGCATGATGATGATTCTGGGACTACCATGCCGTGGTACGACACGGTCCAGTCATATTAATGTGATCACCGCTTATGTTCGACGTAAATGGGCAATAACCAGTCACAGATGGCAGATGGCAGCACTAGCAGTAGAGTGTTTATAAAACATGTTGAGGGTCGCAGAAAACAGTGTAGTAGTTGTTGTAATGAGGAGACGAAGGGGTGTGTCTGACATCCAAAAGCGTACGATCACTGGGTTCCGGCCCAAGGGTGATAAGATTTCCGAAACGGTGAAGTATGTAAACTTTGTTCGCGTGTTTCTGTGATTAAAGTATACCGTTCACGGCAAAACGCGCTATCGAAAACTGAGGCCGAGGCAGCTGTGGTTCAAAAAAATGTTCAAATGTGTGTGAAATCTTAAGGGACTTAATTACTAAGGTCATCCGTTCCTAAGCTTACACACTACTTAGTCTACATTATCCTAAGGACAAACACTCACACCCATGCCCGAGGGAGGACTCGAACCTCCGCCGGGACCAGCTGTGGTTCACAGCGGGCCTTAGATGACGGGGTGATCGACGGCTGCGGGGATGTTCAACAGGCGAACAGACGCGCGACTGTTGAGCAAGTGACAGCCTCGATGAAGCAAGGAGCTACCAGCACTGTTCCCTCAACGACTGTTTAACGAATGTTGCTGCGTATGGGCCTCCACAGTAAACGCCTGGTTCCTGCATCCACGCTGACTTCTGTTAATCGGCGACGGAGGCTGTAATTTGCGAGCTAGTACTACAAAAAATGGTTCAAATGGCTCTGAGCACTATGGGACTTAACATCTGAGGTCATCAGTCCCCTAGAACTTAGAACTACTTAAACCTAACTAACCTAAGGACATCACGCACGTCCATGACCGCGGCAGGATTCGAACCTGCGACCGTAGCGGTCGCGCGGCTCCAGACTGAAGCGCCTAGAACCGCTAGGCTGCACAGGCTGGCACCAGTACTACAACTGGACGTAATAATGAATCACCCTCATCTAACATTTCCCTTTTTTCTCTTTTACAGAGACAACAGAAACCGTGTATACTATCGATTCTTGCATAGGTTTAAATTATCTCAGCTGTTTCATTAAAAGAATTCACACAATTTGGTACAGGATGTATTATATTTCAAGCTAAAATGTATAAAAGAGAAATTAATGTGTTAGAATCTATACGTACAAACGGTTAAAATTATTCTTCTTTTAAAAATATTTGAAATTAAGAAATTTCTGGTATACTTAAAATTCATATTATTAATTGTACAATCTAACTCTAATTATTAAATTTATTTCTAGATTTATTTATAAAATAATGATATAATTTGGTGAAGATCCTTCTTTGGTAAAGAAAGTTTGTGAACTCATTTGCTTTGTAAACTGTTTGGAATAATGTGAGTATCGCAGAATGTGGGTAGTGGTACCCCTGATGGAAGTAGAAATTTTCTATGTTCGTCGCCAACAATGTAATTATTGTTTGTTAATGTGGAAAATGAAAAAAAAAACGGTGTGATGTTGAAACATGTGACAAAGAATAAAATTCAAAAATGATACAGGCAAATCTTCATCATTTATTTAGTCATCAAGAACGTACAGAATCAAAATTTCAGCTGTAAGAATGGACCCCTATACAAGACTTTGAGCCATAGACAACAACAACGAGATGATGAAGATAAGTAAAAAGTTATTCTTTTGTATGTACTACGCCTCTCGAAGGTTTCAAAATGTGTGCGAACAATGAGAATTTTAATAGTGATGTGTGGGAGGGTAAGATTACAGCGACAGATGGCCCTAACAGAAGAATAACAATTTGTGCTCCATCGGTGGAAGTTGGCGTGTACAGCGTGATAGTCTGAAACTATATGCCGTGCAACACCGTCAGGATATGGGGAATTTTTTCGTGACTTTGCCTGTGTGACCTCGTCATTATACAGGGTAAGACAGGTAAGTGATAACACCCCTTGTATCTCTCCAACCGTAATAAATACAAAGATGCTGTTTGGACAGTGAATTGCAGGGACAAGGGCTACATGAATACATAACATTTCATGTTTGTGCTATTTTTTTATTACAGAGATATGAGGACATCTTTGGTTTTTTTAAAATGGAACTCTATGTTAAATTTTAGCGTAACATAATGGGCTTAAAAAGACGGTTTCAAATGTGTGTATATCATAATATTTAGGCAAATATTTTTTGAGACACAGATATATTCCCGTATCGTATTCGTCCTTCGAAGCGGTGTTGTCCAATGCGACCTTTCCTGTTGACCACTGAGGAACTTAACAGGGAAGGCGTTGTTTTCCTGCTTCTCGATAACTCTGCAAGGTGACGCACGAGGTATCTGGAGAGAAAGGTGTAAGTGTTGTGCTGGGGTAATGAGACATAGCATTTCCGTCACAGTTTCTTGGAGCAGAGATGTACACCAACGAAGAAACGCTAGATATGTTTCTATTGTATGGTGAAAGCAGAAGAATTGCTGTTTGAGCAATGAAGCGAAATGGAGAGCTGTATCCTGATCGTGAGCGTACTACGCGCCAGCTTCTTGCACGTGTATGCAAGAAAGTACTTGAATTGGGATCATGGAACGCCATACAGAGGACAAGGCAGAAAACTGCAACTGGCGTGGTACATGAAGGCGTTCTAGCGTTGGCGCATAATGACCCTACTGTTTCGTATATGGTATAAGTGAGAAAGTGTTCTACGCATATTGCACAGGCATAGATTTCACCCGTTTCACTTCTCATTACATCAAGCACTCTCCGGTGTGGATTTCGAACGGCGCCAGGAATTTTGCCGGTTTTTTCAACCGGTGCTTTTTACTGTTGAAGCGACTTTCACCAAGCACGGTAATGTGAATTTACATAATATGCATTACTGGTCAATAGAGAACCGTCATTAGCTTCGATAGGTACAGCGTCAGCAACCGTGGAGTGTTAACGTGTGGTGCGGCATCGTCGGAAATGTCATTGTGGGGCCATACGTTATTCCGGGTATACCAAATGGCAATAACTATTCACCGTTCCTGCGAAACGTTCTGTCCATTTTGCTGGAAGAAGTACCACGAACTACGCGTCAGTGCATGTGGTCCTGCTCACTCTTCCCGTGTGGCTACAGAGCTATTAAATGAAAAGTTCCCCCATTGTGGGATAGGACGGTATGCTGAAGTGAAGTGGCCAGCCCGGTCTCCTGATTTGGCCCCTCTTGATTTTTTTCTGTGGGGAACAATCAAACATAAAATGTATGCTCAAATACCAACTACGCCAGACGATATGCAGCAACGTATCATCTAAGGGTGTGCTGATAACTCACGTGACACCCTCGCAGCCGTTCACAAATCATTCGGACGGCGACTACAAACGTGCATAGCAGTAGAGGTGAAGCATTTTGAACACATGCTTCAGTAAAGTTTTGTATCATGTACAGTATGTATTTTGCATTTTTGTGTATATTTGATTCGTATTGTGATCAGTAGCAAATATTTTCCAATAAAAAACAAATACGTCCAAAATAATTGTGACCAATAGGGGCATCATCATTTACATTTGTATTTCTGTTACTTAAAATGTACTAACATCTTGTAGTATTTTAATAATGTATATTGTCTACTATTTTGGTATCACTGTTGTCAAATATCTGAATAATATTTGCGCGACACCATCAGTTAAACTTTGCGCAAAATATCGCTGTATGTATTACTACTGTCGGTTAAATGGGCTTGTTTGTGTAAGGATAGACTTGCGACGTTTACCATGTACTCTACACAACAGGAAAGGTCGCATTGGACATCGCCCCTTCGAAGGACGAACACGATACGAGAACTTATCTGTGGCTCGAAAACTATTCACCTAAATATTATGATATACACATTTTTGAAACCGTCTTTTTAAGCCCATTATGTTACGCTAAAATTTAACATAGGGTTCCATTTAAAAAATCAAAGATGGCCTCATAACTCTGTAATAAAAAATAGCACAAACATGAAATGTGATGTATTGAAGTATCCCCTGTCCCTGCAATTCACTGTCCAAACGGCATCTTTGTGTCTATTGCGGTTGGGGAGATACAAGGGGTGTTATGACTTAGCTGCCTCACCCTGTAGAAGGCACAGTAGACCGTGTCCAATTTTGTAATTTTTCGTATGACTTTCGCAAATGCCAGTCTGCGCTCTACCGGACGCACGGAAGACATCCAGACGAATCGCTAAATTCCTCCCACACCTTTGTGAGCATGCCTGGAGTTAGTGCCTTCACGGCTGTTGTTACGTGACGTCACAGTTCATGCGAACTTATAGGAAGCGCATTGTAAAAAAAAAAAAGAAGTTACACGTCGTAATATTAGACGAACTTGAGGACAAATACGAGATTCGTACGTACGCCTCATTCTTACGGCCGATCCACTGTTGAGGCAACTCATTGTTACGAAATATTCAGTTTCACCTGCTGAAGAACTGAAGATGCCTCTTGCTTTCTGTATTACGGCCGTCTCGACTCGAGGCACAGGGTGGTTGTAATTATATTTTTCCTGCTTGAGCCTGTGGAGACGGACAACTATTTACCATTTAAGTATTCAACATTGGAGGAACGACGTTGACACTGTGCGTTGCAGGATTTGCGTTGTAAGTAGTGTCAGTGTCATAACTTGTCGCTAGGCGCCGGTGGTGGTACGGCGACAAGCGTTAGTGTGCACTGCATTTGCAGACAGTCAGCGTGGTATACCGTGACGTCGTCGTGTTGTATTGTAAAGCGCCACGTATACCGTTTGTGTATGTATACGTGTATGTCGTCGTTGTCGTATCTTCTTTCCCTCGTCGATATCAGAGCATGAGAAATGTTTATGTTTGTGTTTACCTATTTGTTGTGGACAACACACAACTGCACGGCTACGATATCACCTGATTTCAGAATAGCTAGCTTAATATAATATAAAGACAGTGGGTTTCGATGCAGCGTTATTTAAGTGTGATTTTATTCTTCACCCAATCTTTGAGACGCTAAGAACCAGCTACTCTTAATCAGGCCCGAAGCTCGACTTGTAACGAGAGCACTTACGATCAGTCTGTGACAATATTAATAACAAAATATACGAATAAACTTCTTTCCCTTTTATTCAATCAGATGCTTTCGGATGTTTATTTCACACCCGCAATTCATTCACACCTCGATGTAGAGTGTAAATGTGTTCATGAGAAATAGTACACTGTTTCTATTGATAACCACCTTTGAGCTTTTGGGTTGCTATGCTAATTCGATCAACAGGATTTACATTGGATTTTGAAATTGATCTTTCTATCCAAACTTACGTCCTCCAAAATGGCCAATCAACAGTGGGATAACCATCAAATATTCTGCCGTTTAGCGATAATTAAGAATTCGCTTAAATTGTATTTACGCGAGTTTAAAGCAAACCATCGGCGGCGCGAAAGCAGTCTTGATACCGCGACACACTCGCGAAGCTTACTAGCCTGTCACGAAATTCATCTGCATCTATCTACAATCAATTCCAAGGTCATAATTCGCCCCATGCGACTCTGTGCAATTGAACTTCGTCAAATCAATTATTTCTCGAATCGTAATCACTAATCCCGACACTGACCGTTCATAAACGAACAATTAACAATCTTTTTTTTAAGAGTAAAAGAATGACATCGCGTCATCTAGCTAGTTATTAAAATATTATTCCAAATGAATTCAAACATTTATCGTCACTATATTTTAGCGGCAATCAGAAAAATACGATTTATTATCGGAACGTAAAACATAACAGATCACAAAACGCACATAATGAATGACAGCTTTGCAAGGCGTCGGGACTTATTCTTCAAAACTGTATAAAGAAAAGCCCGAAATCTCAATTTCTCCATACCAACTGATAGATACAAATAATATATTCAAGACTTCATAGATCAATCCCGACCTGTAATGTTACACTCCTGGAAATTGAAATAAGAACACCGTGAATTCATTGTCCCAGGAAGGGGAAATTTTATTGACATATTCCTGGGGTCAGATACATCACATGATCACACCGACAGAACCACATGCATATCGAAACAGGCAACAGAGCATGCACAATGTCGGCACTAGTGCAGTGTATATCCACCTTTCGCAGCAATGCAGGCTGCTATTCTCCCATGGAGACGATCGTAGAGATGATGGATGTAGTCCCGTGGAACGGCTTGCCATGCCATTTCCACCTGGTGCCTCAGTTGGATCAGCGTTCGTGCAGGACGTGCAGACCGCGCGAGACGACGCTTCATCCAGTCTCAAACATGCTCAATGGGGGACAGATCCGGAGATCTTGCTGGCCAGGGTAGTTGACTTACACCTTCTAGAGAACGTTGGGTGGCACGGGATACATGCGGACGTGCATTGTCCTGTTGGAACAGCAAGTTCCCTTGCCGGTCTAGGAATGGTAGAACGATGGGTTCGATGACGGTTTGGATGTACTGTGCACTATTCAGTGTCCCCTCGACGATCACCAGCGGTGTACGGCCAGTGTAGGAGATCGCTCCCCACACCATGATGCCGGGTGTTGGCCCTGTGTGCCTCGGTCGTATGCAGTCCTGATTGTGGCGCTCACCTGCACGGCGCCAAACACGCATACGACCATCATTGGCACCAAGGCAGAAGCGACTCGCATCGCTGAAGACGACACGTCTCCATTCGTCCCTCCATTCACGCCTGTCGCGACACCACTGGAGGCGGGCTGCACGACGTTGGGGCGTGAGTGGAAGACGGCCTAACGGTGTGCGGGACCGTAGCCCAGCTTCATGGAGACGGTTGCGAATGGTCCTCGACGATACCCCAGGAGCAACAGTGTCCCTAATTTGCTGCGAAGTGGCGGTGCGGTCCCCTACGGCACTGCGTAGGATCCTACGGTCTTGGCGTGCATCCGTGCGTCGCTGCGGTCCGGTCCCAGGTGGACGGGAACGTGCACCTTCCGCCGACCACTGGCGACAACATCGATGTACTGTGGAGACCTCACGCCCCACGTGTTGAGCAATTCGGCGGTACGTCCACCCGGCCTCCCGCATGCCCACTATACGCCCTCGCTCAAAGTCTGTAAACTGCACATACGGTTCACGTCAACGCTGTCGCGGCATGCTACCAGTGTTAAAGAGTGCGATGGAGCTCCGTATGCCACGGCAAACTGGCTGACCCTGACGGCGGCGGTGCACAAATGCTACGCAGCTAGCTCCATTCGACGGCCAACACCGCGGTTCCTGGTGTGTCCGCTGTGCCGTGCGTGTGATCATTGCTTGTACAGCCCTCTCCCAGTGTCCGGAGCAAGTATGTTGGGTCTGACACACCGGTGTCAATGTGTTCTTTTTTCCATTTCCAGGAGTGTATAGTGGGTCGGGCAAGGTTAGCACGGCTTTAGTCGCCAAGCTGTTCTATCACACCAACGGCGATAATGCTGCTACCCTTCGCGAATATCAACGCATTAAAGTAAACGGAGAGGTCCTCTTTATTCACCGGGGTTGAAGAACACGATTCAGAAATTCGAATTAACTAGCGATATCGAAACTGCTCCTGGGATAGACCGACGGCCAATTGCCTCACAAATTTTTGAAGAAGTTAGTGTTGCTATGGCTGAGAAAGCTAGACTAATGTGCAATGCGATCTTCAAGCAGTGCATGAGTTGTGTCACGATAGCTGCACATTCCATGGTCGGCCGTTCGAAATGTGTTACGAATAATTGTGAAATGATAACCGTACAAACTTCCAGGCGGTCGTGCATGGAGATGGTCGTTACATGGAGCAACATCGTAATCTGGAACATAAACTTGTCAAGCATTTAAGAAATGCTACCCCCTGATTTGGAAATTTAAATATGGTTTTTCAGTGGTTTATTCGTTATTCCTATTCCGCATATACTGAAATATATTTGTATAAGTTTCACTGTACTGTGATTATTCGTTTTCATGGCGCCTTCTTAAGTCGCGAAAGTTGAAACATAATAACCCTGTATAATGGGTAATGAATGACCGACCGAATTTCACTGTATCATGCCGGCCGGCATCGGTAACCATGAAACGGATGCTTACAACTGGTGCGAAGCTAAACTTTTAGTTTCGATGTGTAAATAAAATTTTTCCCCAGTTTCATGTTTTCGTTCACGTAGAACATACACTGAAGCGGAAAAAACGGTATAGGCGTACGTATTCACATACAGAGATATGTAATGAAATGTTCATGAGCATATGTGATATACCATCCTGTCTATAGATACAGTCCTTAAAATCTCCGTACATAACTCTCTTCCAGTGCCTTTCGTGACATCTTTTACAAAGTCCTACTATGGCTTTACAGTTTGCATCTTACGCTGGAGCATCAAAGAAACTGCTGTAGGCATGCGTGTTCAAATACAAAGATATGTCAACACCCAGAATAGCGCACTGCGGCCGGCAACGCCTATATACGACAAAAAGTGTCTGGCGTAGTTGTTAGATCGGTTACTGCTGCTAAAATGGCAGGTCATCAAGATTTAAGTGAGTTTGAATGTGTTGTAACAGTCGGCGCAAGAGCGATGGGATACAGCATCTCCGAGGTAGCGATGAAGTGGGGATTTTCTCGTAAGACCATTTCAGGAGTGTACCGTGAATATCACGAATCCGGTAAAACATGAAACTCCCGACATCGCTGCGGCCAGAAAAAGATTCCCAATGAAAACTGTAGAGAATCGTTCAAAGTGACAGAAGTGCAACCCTTTCGCAGATTGCTGTAGATTCCAATGCTGGGCCATCAACAAGTGTCAGCGTGCTAACCATTCAACGAAACATCATCGATATGGGCTTTCGCAGCCGAAGGTCCACTCGTGTACCCTTGATGACTGCACGACACGAACCTTTACAACTCGCCTGCGCCCGTCAACACCCACATTAGGCTGTTGATAACTGGAGAAATGTTGTCTGGTCGGACGAGTCTCGTTCCAAACTGTAGCGAGCGGATGGAGACAACCTAATGAATCAGTGGACCCTGCATGTCAGCAGGGAACTGTTCAAGTTGGCGGAGCCTCTGTTAATGGTGTGGGGCGTGTGCAGTTGGAATTACGTGGGACCCCTGGTGCGTCCAGATACGTCTCTGACACCCTGTCCGAACGCCTGCATCCATTCACATAAATTGTGCATTCCGACGTACTTGGGCAATTCCAGCAGGACAATGTGAGTCCCCACACATCCAGAATTGATACACAGTGTCTCCAGGAACACTATTCTGAGTTTAAACACTTCGGCTGGCCATCAAACTCCCCAGACACGAACATTATTGAGCATATTTGAGATGCCTCGCAAAGTGCTGTTCAGAAGACCTTCACCCCCTCGTACTCTTACGGATTTACGAATAGCCCTGCAGGATTCATGGTGTCAATTCCCTCTAGCACTACTTCAGACATTAATCGAGTCCATTTCTGTTTGCTCGCGAGGGCCCTACACGTTATTAGCAGGTCTACCAGTTTCTTTGGTTCTTCAGTGTATTTCTTTGTGAAACCAGAAGAATCTTTTTGAAACACTGCGTTCCGTATGATACACCGTCTTGGGGAGTGTGGGAAGCAGGGAATTTCTTGGTTAAATATTGTCAATTGAAGTTACAGCATCGATATGCCCATACTGAATAGACTACGTATTAAGCTGCTTGACACCAAGGCACTTGATCCCTTGTTGATGCTTGGGGAAGCACCTATACGTTAATTCTGCATGACATTACACCCGCAATATACCGAGCGCCTGGATAGACACATGCAAATTACAGGACAGAGAGATGATGCGGTGACGCTCAGCGGTGTGACCATAACTGTGCCTCATCGATCGATGCTCATATTGAGGGAGGGAATGGCGGGGGAGTGGGAGGGGAGAAGGGTTGAGGGATATTATGACGCTGTTACGTGAATATTCAATACTCGTTATCTTCGGACTTCAGGGATTGTGGTACAGTCGAGAGAAAAAGTGACAATACGACTCATTTACACAGTATCATGTACTGTACCTACGAAAGCGTAGCAAAGCAATCTAGGATAAATTTTAAAAAATCTGTTTCCGCAATCAGGCAACTGTGTGTTGTATGTTACTTAGTACCCTCCCACTTTATGAGTGTAGCAGTTGCACAAATGCTACACCAGTTTTTCGTCTCCGCAAGTCCCGTTGAGTGTTCTCCTTCTGGTAGGGACCAGATAACATTTCTCCAGTTATCAATAGCCTAATGTCGGTGTTGACGGGCGCAGGCGAGTTGTAAAGGTTTGTGTCGTGCAGTCATCAAGGATACACTAGTGGACCTTCGGCTCCGAAAGCCATATCAATGATGGTTCGCACGCTGACAGTATACATACATTAAGTCATATTTTTGAAAATTCACATTAGTGTAATACTCAAAGATGTTTCCAAATGTACTGACGAATTATGCAAAACGTTTCAACGTACGTCTTGTTGACTGGTGGTAATATAACGAGTAAAGCATGTTTTTCTAATCTTTCTTTCAGAAGTATTCAGGAGAGAAACAACGACAGACTAAACCAGAGCATAAGGTGATACAGCTAGTACATAACAATCGTTGATCGAATTATCAGGCGTCTCACAGATGAAACCCTCTGTTGAATAGCAGTATCGTTAGGTTGAAGGAATCAGTTACAGGAAAGGAAATAGACTAGAATTTTTTGAAGGAACCGTTTCAACATTCACCTCAGCCGATTTGAACAGGGTTTATTAAAACTGACGGATATTTGAAGCGCACGTCCTTTATTACGAGACCATTATTTTAACCATAGCCCGTACTCAGTCACTGGCTGAGTTAAACAGAACAGGTTATTTTTTTTGTCATCGGTCTTCAGAGAGCCGGCCACTGTGGCCGAGCGGTTCTAGGCGCTTCAGTCTGAAACCGCGGGACCGCTACGGTCGCAGGTTCGAATCCTGCCTCGGGCATGTGTGTGATGTCCTTACGTTAGTTAAATTTAAGTAGTTCTAAGTTCTAGGGGACTGATGACCTCAGCAGTTAAGTCCAATAGTCCTCAGAGAGGTATGATGCAGACCACCATCATCTTCATCTCAGGCTACTACCTGCAACCAACTTGTTCGATATGTTCCTGTCTTTGTTTTACACTACAGGTTTTACCCCGTACAGCCCTCTCCATTACGACAGAAGTTATTCCGTTGATAATAGCACACCTATGCTATCATCTTGTCCTTCCTCTTGTCAGAGTTTTCCACATGTTTTCCCCTCATTTTTCGTGTTAATTTGTCTGTTTTCTTGGACTACAGACAAATAAAGGCAATTATGTAGATACAGGCAGCAGATCAGCTACTTTCAATTTTTACTGTAGACTATGAACGAATTGGTGTTAAGGTTTCTTTAATTTATTACTGTTACCAAAATTTCGTGCCTCCTTTATTATTTCATAGAAATGGCAAATAAATCTTTAATCTTTTAAAGCGAATGCACCATTGTTCTTCATTGCTTCGTCGTTTATAGACTAGGGTTGGTGCGATTCTGCAATATAACGGATGTCCAACGACGACTGCAGGAAAACGACAGCAGCTTGAGGCAGACCTTCGCAACTAGCCAAGGTGTATGCGGGCCAACCACCGACGTAATTGTGCAGTTGGGCTTTTGAAAGGGGTTGACTCATAACCTTGCAACGCACCGTTCTACCATCATTGATGGACCACACAGCTACACTACGTAATAAGAAGTAATCGGACACCTGGCTGAAAATGATTTGCAAGTTCGTGGCGCCCTCCATCGGTAATGTAGGAATTCAAAATGGCGTTGGCCACTGCTAGGCTCTATGACACCTTCCATTCTCGCAGGCAGGTTTCTTGGGGAATGGCAGCCCATTCTTCACCGAGTGGTGCACTGAGGAGAGGTATCGACGTCGGCCGGTGAGGCCTGGCATGAAGTCGGCGTTCCAAAACATGCCAGAGGTGTCCATAGAAATCAGGTCAGAACTATGTGCAGTCCAATCCATTACAGGAATCTTATCGTCATGTAACCACTTCGTCACAGGCTGTGCATTATGAACAGGTGTTCGATCGTGTTGAAAGATGCAATCGCCATCTCCGGATTGCTCTTCAAAAGTGGGAAGCAAGAGGGCGCTTAATACATCAGTGTAGGCCTGTGCTGTGATAGTGCCACGCAAAACAACAAGGGGTGCAAGGCCCCTCTATGAAAAACACTACCACACCATAACACACTGTCTCCGAATTTTACTGTTGGCACTACACACTGTGTCAGATGACGTTCATCGGACATTCGTCATACCTATATCCTGCCATAGGATCGCCACATTGTATACCGTAACTCGTCACTCCACATAACGTTTTTCCACAGTTCAATCGTCCAAGCGAGGTATCATTTGCCATTTAGCGGCGTGATGTGTGGCTTATGAGCAGGCGCTGGATCATGAAATCCAACTTTCTCACTTCCTGTCTAACTATCATAATACTTGCAGTGGATCCTGATGCAGTTTGGGATTCCTGTGTGACGGTCTGGATAGATGTCTGCCTTTTACACTTTACGAACCTCTTCAGCTGTCTGTGTTCTCCGTCAGTCAGCGGACGAGGTCGGCCTGTACGCTTTTGCGCCGTACGTGTCCCTTCTCGTTTCCACCTCACTGTCACATAGGGAACAATGGACCTAGGGATGTTTAGGAGTGTGGAAATCTCACGTACAGATGTGTGACCACGTTCGAAGTCCGTGAGTTCCGCGGAGCTCCCCATTCTGGTCTCTGACGATGTCTAGTGACTACTGAGGCCTCTGATATGGAGTACGTGGCAGCACAATGGACCTGATAGGAAAAACGTGTATTTTGTGGAGGTGTCTGGATGATTTTGATCACATAGTGTATTAGTGTAGCAAAATGCTGCGTTTTCACAGCCAACTACGTGGCCGGCGGCTGGCTCCTGTTATAACACATCAGACCACAACAAGTTCAAATGCTCCCAGAGTAATTGTTAGCAGCAATCCTTCGACACGATCTCTGCACCATCGTCCTTCGTATGTGGCTCTGAGCACTATGGGACTTAACATCTACGGTCGTCAGTCCCCTAGGACTTAGAACTACTTTAATCTAACTAACCTAAGGACATGACACACATCCATGCCCGAGGCAGGATTCGAACCTGCGACCGTATCGGTCGCGCGGTTCGAGACTGAAGCGCCTAGAAACGCTTGGCCACAGCGGCCGGCCCTTCGAATGTGCGGCTAAACAAGTACACATAATCCTGACTGCCTTTTCTGCTGCATTTTCAAACACAGAAGCAGCCAGTTATACCGCCGCCTTTCCTACAGCCGCCATTGCGGCACGAGGGCGCTAGCAGAACGTTTAAGCCGCTGCTAATATGATGCAAGCATCCCCTCTCTGGAGCTCCAGTGTCAGTTGTAGCTAAGTTCCGAAAACTCATGCACTGGTTCTTTTTGTGTGTTTGTCAGTTGAATAATATTTACAGACTTCCTTAATGACCAGGGATCAACATCCTCTGCACAGACATTGCACCGAAGAGTGACAAATGTATAAATCCCTTTGATATGTATATGTTCCAACATTCAAAGTTACTGATAGCTACTGACTCTGCAAATATTTCGACAAAGCTATGTATTACTTTTACTATTTGATACTAGATGTAGAATAAATCAATATCTGAATTCTCTGTTCATGGACGGCATCTGTTCCACTGTCCTATCTGTACCCTCAAAAATCACCCAGCGTTCTAAGGAAGACATAACAGTGACAAAGCATCTTGCTTGAGTAGTCGACGTAGACACTGCTTTCTATTATGTGATTTGGAGATAGCCATTTAACTGGTAGAAACTAGTAATCGATGTGAACTTGGCATATAAAAGGTTTTCCTGAAGAAGACTTGAGCACTTTATATACTAGTTAAAGATCGCCTCCTATAACAATAACAATGCCAGCCAATTATAAGCCAGTACATCCTCATCAAGCAGCGTCACCAGCTAGGGGAAGTCATTGATCTATGAACCAGTTTTCCCTGCTTTGAATTGGAAAACTGTCGAGCGTGTCCAACTCACTTTCTAGCTGTTTAAAGTCTATGGCCCACTCCTCGTGAACCTATGCACTACAGGCCCAGTTCCTAACAGTTTGTGACCTGTGTTCGTCTATGCCACAAAGACTATAGCACCAACCCAAACTGTCACTGGACACAGTTATATTGCTGCTGCTATGTTAGTTTTTACTACAAAATTTTAGCACAAATGCAGATGCTCTAAAACTCACCCAAAAACTTAGAATAAGTTAGTATAATAGTCAACGTAGTTAAATACACAGATACAATTTTCTTCTTCACGGAAGAATATCAGAACAAAAACTAAAATAAATGCTGTGTACCGAGTGAGGTGGAGCAGTGGTTAGGAGACTAGACTCGTATTCGGGAGGACAACGGTTAAAACCCACTTCCGACCATCCTGATTTACGTATTCCGTGATTTCCCAAAATCACTTCAGGCAAATGCCGGGATGGTTCCTTTGAAAGGGCACTGCCGATTTCCTTCCCCATCCTGTCCTAATCAGATTGGACTGATGACCTCACTGTTTGGTCCCCTCCCCCCAAATGTACCAACCAATCAACCAAATCCTGTGTATAAACAGAAACTGCTGCTGCTAGCGCCGCCATTGGACTCAGCGGCTGTGGCTGCGACTGCACTAAATTCGAGAATCCTTGTCTCTTTATATTTCAGTCCAGCTGGAATCTTCTTGCGTCTCCAGGCCTTTTCCAAGCATACCCAGAAATTGCGGACACACACACACACACGCACACGCACACACGCACGCACACACACACACACGCACACACACACACACACACACACACACACACACACACACACGTAACTTCTGTAAAACTAATTACTATTTCATGCTGCTCAATCGTCAAGTGCATTTATTTCAATTGGGGGCCTCGTCAGCGATTTGCATCTTCGTAATTGTAACGTGGAATTCGAACCACTTGTCTTTTATGGTGACTCATCATATCGATGTCAGATCAAAGCTAGATTAAAAGACAGAAAACTCCCATGATAGGACCAGGACTCGATCTCGTGACCTCCCGATTTCGAGCCTCGTTCTTTACCGTTACACCACCAGTGCCGACAACCTTCGAGCTGTTGACAACATTTCATCTCTACCCCTGTTCAGTCAGTTGCATTTAACTTGAATGCTCCTCAGTGTATCTAGACTCAGTTTTTGCATTCCCGTTTTCACATTTTCTAGCTTTTCCTCCACATTCGGACTGCCGACATCGCACGCTCCGGCTAGAAGAATGTTGTCTTGGTTCCCTTTCGTTAATTATACAGTTTTTTTTTGTCATGGTCGCCTCTCCCTTGGAAATTCCCTCCCGACATTGCCACACTAGGCAAGAGATTGCCACAAACCTCTGTCCACTTCTCCGCTCTCTTAGAAGAGACCTGTGGCAGAACGAGGATGGCTCCGCTCTTTGGCAGCCATTTCTAATGAATTTTACTAAAAAAAGAAGGTAGTGGTTGAGATAGTGCCCTAGGTCCAGACTGCAGATCAAGGGTCTTGCCCTTGTACCTCGATGAACATTACTATATTATTACATGGGCACAGACACTTATTATACTTGCGACACCTTAAAAACAGCAAGCAGCAGACGTTGAATTAACAGTGGTTTGTCATTTACAAATCGAGCTTGGATGTTGTTTTTGAGAAGGTCGTGTTATGCCTTGCGTAAGAAAGAGAACATTACTAGCACTTGTCGAAATTTTACAGCTGGAAGTTCGTGGCCTATCGAAACTGTAATTTATAGCTCTGCAAAATTGTAGCTTATAGTGCTTTTAATCCCAAAACTGGTATGCGAATAAGGAACTGATAGATTCAAAAGGGCATAATGAACGCCACGCGGGACTCAACGGGATCGCTGGCAACTAACGCCTGAAAAGAGACGTTTTCTTCTCGGGCTTGCGTCATCGAACAGCCACGTCTTTTACTTCTTTATCACTCTTGCGTCCGTCCTGGAAGTGGTACTAGAGAGAGTCACAGCAGTGCGCCCAACGACAGCACTGGACATCGTGTGAAATCACGTCGTGTTTTCATACAAGTGTTGGTTCTGAGTACAGTGTCGCGGTGGACATACCCGTGTGTGGAGGCTCCGAGAACTAACGTTGTGAGCTTGCACTCCTTATCGTCATGTGGGCAGTTATTTGTTGTGGTGGTATACGGTGTCGCTGGGAACACAATGGCATAATTTATGTTTTACACAGCCGGTAATTTGGACAGCAGGTGCTACATTTCTGACGTTATCTTTCAATAAGACTGTGATGTTCAGTCCTTCTTCGATACAAGAATGTGTTCTACTGTTTCTCAGACCGACATATTCTCTCGAACTGTCATCCAAAACTAAAAAAAAAATAACAGCCCTCACTCGCAGTCCACTACAATTCATAAACTTTGACATAGAGCTGTAGCAACAAGGAAGGACGTCTCTATTTTTGTAAAAACTCTATTCGAATCGGCGGCCATCCGAGTGGTATGCAGGTTGTCGCTGCTGGAGGTGCCTGGTCTATACATAAACCCTAAGAACTTAATCGGGTATTGTCATTGTCTCGCCGGCGAGATCGTGCACCAGCACTCTCACTTGAAGATGGCGGCCAGTTGGACCGCGGAATATTGTGTCATGAGGACGTTATGATTCGGCTGCATACCCGAGAAAAATATCATCAATTATTACGCCGGGAAAGCCTTCGTAGTCACAGAAATGTTTGGTGTTTCAAGAGGCACCGTATCTAAGATTTATTCCGCATACAGGGAAAACGACGAAAAGTATAGGAGACGACAGTTGCAAAAGCCACTTCAGATCTGAATGTCGCACTCGCGATCCTGTGAGCACCTAAACAACAGCTGGGAGCTCCATAATCAGAAAATTGCAGGGTGATCTGGAATTCCAAAACACTCATCAGTGATGCAAATGCCCGTAACGAGAAGACGGGGTGTCGAAGCCATAAAACCTCGACTATTGAACCATAGAAGAAGTTACAGTTTTGAACATGACTGTTACTCAGCAACCATATAAAATTTTTAAACGTAGGAATTTTACATCCAATCTGTTGCAAATAATTGGTTCAAATGGTTCAAATGGCTCTGAGCACTATGGGACTTAACTGCTGAGGTCATCAGTCCCCTAGAACTTAGAACTACTTAAACCTAACTAACCTAAGGACATCACACACATCCATGCCCGAGGCAGAATTCGAACCTGCGACCGTAGTGGTTGCGCGGTTCTAGACTGTAGCGCCTAGAACCGCTCAGCCACACAGACCGGCTGCAAATAATTGTTTGAGACAATTGAAGTGGTTTTCGACTCCTCATCAGAATGAAATTTTGAAGAATCGTAAAATTACTGGCAACGGCCTTGTCTCAGTGGATACACCGGTTCCCGTCAGATCACCGAAGCTAAGCGCTGTCGGGCGTGGCCGGCCCTTGGATGGGTGACCATACGGGCCGCCATGCGCTGTTGCCACTTTTCTGGGTGCACTCAGCCTCGTGATGCCAATTGAGGAGCTACTCGGCCGAATTTTAGTGGCTACGGTCAAAGAAAACCATCGTAACGATCGGCAGAGCGGTGTGCTGACCACACGCCCCTCCTTTCCGCATCCTCATCTGAGGATGACACGGCAGTCGGTGGCGCCGATGGGCCACTTGTGGCCTGAAGACGGAGTGTGTAAAATTACTGCTCGAAATTCCTACCATGGCTTTTTCGCAATGTAATTTCACGATTCTTCAAAATTTTATTCTGATGAAGACACCCTTAGTGTCGAAATCTGTGTCAATTGTATCATACAATTATTTGCAACTAGTTGACTGTAAAGTCCCGATGCTTTTTAAAAATAAAGAAGGAACTTATTTGGTCGGATAAGTCTTGTTTCGCACTACTTCCAACTTCTGTTCGAATTTGTGCCCCAAGAGCGAAACATGGCGGGGTTTCGGTGATGATTTGGGCAGCCATTTAGTGGTATTCCAAGAGCTCCGTACTTACTTTGCAACGTCACGTTACTGCCAAGGATTATGTGACGATCTTTGCTGATCACATCCACCTCATGGTACGAGGGGCGTCCAATAAGTAATGCAACACAAGTTTTTTATCTCTGAAAGCGGGTTGGTTTTATTCAGGATTCCAGTACACCACATTATTCTCCATTCTTCTGACTACAAAACTGTGTTTTTCTACATAATACCTTTACAGGGAGGTCCTGTATGCCCTCATGGTACCACTATACAGGTTAACGTCGGAGCAAACGTCTTGCTGCATCACAAAAATTATCACTATCCTAACGCGCAAGTAATTCCGCATAGGTGTGGCCCTTCGTTGCTCTTCATACACTACTGGCCATTAAAATTGCTACACCACGAAGATGACGTGCTACAGACGCGAAATTTAACCGACAGGAAGAAGATGCTGTGATATGCAAATGACTAGCTTTTCAGAGCACTCACATAAGGTTGCCGCTGGTGGCGACACCTACAACGTGCTGACATGAGGATAGTTTCCAACCGATTTCTCCTACACAAACAACAGTTGACCGGCGTTGCCTGGTGAAACGCTGTTTGATGCCTCTTTCCGACTTTGATAAAGTGCTGGATCCCAATGGCCTCGTATCACTAGCAGTTGAGATGACAGGCATCTTATCAACATGGCTGTAACGGATCGCGCAGTCACGTCTCGATCCTTGATCGCCTCTTGATCGCATTGACGGCACTTTGAACAGTGGACGTTACATTTCAGATGTGTTACGGCTCGTGGCCCTTCATTAGATCCCTGCGAGAGCCTACATTTCAGCAGGATAATGCACGACCGCATGTTGCAGGTCCTGTACGGATCTTTCTGGATACAGAAAATGTTCGACTGCGGCCCTGGCCAGCACATTTTCCAGATCAGTCACCAATTGAAAACGTCTGGTCAACGGTGGACGAGCAACTGGATCGTAACAATACGCCAGTCACTACTCTTGATAAACTGTGGTGTTGTGTTGAGGCTGCATTGGCAGCTGTATCTGTACACTCCATTCAAGCTCTGTTTGACTCAATGCCCAGACGTATCAAGGTCGTTATTGCCCAAATTGCGTTAAAATGTAATCACATGTCAGTTCTAGTATACTGTATTTGTCCAATGAATACCCGTTTATCATCTGCATTTCTTCTTGGTGTAGCAATTTTAATGGCCAGTAGTGTAGTCTTCCGTTAGGCAGCGAGGAACCCAGAGGGCACACAGCTTTGAGTACCCTAAATGGTTAGACGAGTGTACCAGCACTACCAACTGAGGCGCCCAGCTGTGCAGCGAGGTGTTTGGTTGTGATCCGTCTGTCACCTTCAATGAGAGTGTCCGCACGTTCCAACACTGCAGGAGTCACAGCTGTGTGTGGTCGGCAGGCACGCGGGGGGTAGGACAGGTTTGTGCGACCTTGTTGCGATGATGAGAGACGCTCTCCCAACGACTCAACGTGGTTTTCTTCAATGCCAGGTTTCAGTAGACATTCTGCAAGCGCTTACGAATATCTGCGATACTCTTGTTCTTCACCAAAAGTTAGTTCAATGACAGCTCTCTGTTTTGAAAGCTCTTCCGTTACAGACGCCACTTTGGAGGCTATATTTAGCGCCGCCATCTATGGGAACTTCATGAAAACATGGGAGCTGAAGCGGGAACATGGCTCACAACAAATTATCCTCTTTTTCAACCGAAACTGGCCTAGAACAAAAGTGTTACATTATTCATTGAACTGTCCTCGTCAAATGTTTGTTTTCCAATGGTGGTGCATCTACATCTACATTTATACTCTGCAAGCCACCCAACGGTGTGTGGTGGAGGGCACTTTACGTGCCACTCTCATTACCTCCCTTTCCTGTTCCAGGCGCGTATGGTTCGTGGGAAGAACGACTGTCGAAATGCCTCTGTGCGCGATCGAATTTCTCTGATTTTACATTCGTGATTTCCTCCGGAGGTTTAAGTACCTCACCCAGAAACGCACCCTCTCGACACCTGGATAGCAAGCTACACCGTGATGCAGAGCGACTCTCTTGCACAGTCTGCCACTTGAGTTTGCTAAACATCTCCGTAACGCTATCACGCTTATCAAATAACCCTGTGACGAAACGCACCGCTCTTCTTTGGATCTTCTCTATCTCCTCTGTCAATCCGACCTGGTACGGATCCCACACTGATGAGCGGTACTCAAGTATATGTCGAACGAGTGTTTTGTAAGCCACCTCCGTTGACGTAACTCGCATCGTCGAGGACTGATTTTACCAGCTTCAGGGTGAATTGTCGCATTTCCGCTGACAACCACAGTCACCACATTTCGGAATTATCGAAACGCCATCGGGAACCGTATTTATCCATTCAGAGGCAACTGGAAGCTGTTTTGAATGCCACCAGTTTTCCTACACCTCACTAGACACCGCAAGTATTGTGTTTTTGGTACTTGTATTTTTCTCCACCCCCTATGTAATTTCATTATTTGCTAGCCTTCCTGATGTTGCAGTTTTAATGGCCAGCAGTGTACATCGTATCCATTCTTGCACACTGCTTTGTGATATAGCTAGTAAGCCGTAACTGCACAAGAGCGCCGTACACATTTCCGCGCAGGCCTGGAAACCGCACAGCTTCGCGGACTTATTACTGGGGAAATGTTCATCAGGGACCAAGGCGGCTGCAAATGGAAGTTTCAGCAAAGTGGCTGGGCGATGGGCGGTGCCATCTGGCGGCCCTCATGAAGCTGCATGCAGACGAGCTCATCGTGGCAGCTATGCGGGTCACACACCTCGCGCACTGGGGTGCCCGGCCGGCCACGTGGAACCGGGGGACGCGCGCACTCGCACTCGCCGCTGGCCGTTTCCTTAATGAAGGGATCGATACCCTGCTGTCAGGTGAACGCCATCGTTTTAATTAAATTTTCTGCCTTGGACGTTAATTGCGACTAAGTATCTGAAATCTTTAGTTCCACGTCGTTTCTGCCCCTTCATTAGCTTCATTTTTCACTCTTCCGCCTCTTCGCAACAGCAGAGAACGGAGCTCTCGCTTTTGGGAAGGGTGGTGGCGGCGGTGTGGAGGGGGGGAGGGGAACACAGTACCACGGGAGAAGCTTGTTCGGAATTCTGTTTCCGAAGTAAGCGCGCGGTGCTGTACATGACGATGAAAGCAGCTTTGAAAATATGGTGTTCCTGTATGCTGGCGTGGTACTGTTTGAGTGGATTATCCACTCAAAAGGAAGCAAACTTGGATCGTCACTGATGTCATCCGAGAGCTCGTACAGCGCTATGGGCACTCGATACAAACCATTACCGACAGTGACTTAAACAAAAATACAAGCTCTGATGTAATGATCACAAAGAAATGAGGTTTTGTTCCCGTATTCTACGTGTATATACAGTATGTATCATAATAAACGGCGAAAGCTAATGCTAATTTTAACAGAATAGACATATTTCCAGCCAACATTATCCAATAACCAGCCGTTTATGATGTAAATGCAGGTGTGGGATTAAAAGATGTCACTAGTTTTATTATCAAATATTGTATTAGTTAGCACAAATTAGTAAACCTCCGAGTCTTATGAGAATCGAACGTCGGTGCACCAGACTGCTTCAAACGTCAGATTACTTTACATATGAGTTAATGGTTCAAATGGCTCTGAGCACTATGGGACTTAACACCTGAGGTCATCAGTGCCATAGAACTTAGAACTACTTAAACCTAACTAACCTAAGGACATCACATACATCCGTGCAGGATTCGAACCTGCGACCGAAGCGGTCGCGCGGTTCCAGACTGAAGCGCCTAGGACCTGTCGGCCACACCAGCCGGCAATGAGTTAATGTATTAAATATTTGATGTTAAACATGCCAGCACGAAAAAGTTTGGAAAAGGTTTTGAACTGTGTTTAGCGGTTCTTGGAAGTCAATAAGTGCACTAATTCTGCAATACAGTAGCGTATTGAGCTACTGTGCCTCAAAACAGAAGGTGATTCAGCTGCTCCTATTGGTTTATGCAACGTACAACGCCTTCAGATACCACGAGCAAGATTTTCAAATTCTCTCTCTCACTAAGGGCAGACTATTAGTCCTACCGAAAAAATGAACACGACCTTTCTGTGGGAAATTTAATGCATTTAAATTGTGTAACGGATACATTTCCTCTAGATGCCACAGTTTTCGAATTATTCAACAAAAACGTACGGCATTCAAAAGTGTTTTTCTTGAATAACCCGAAATCTGTGCCCTTCACAAAATTTAATACGTTACATTTACTGTAAAGAGGTACTGTTCGTTTTTCTGTAGCATTAGTAGTTTGTGAGTAATAGCAGCGAGTGACAGAATAAGAGAAAATCTCTCATATGGTTTCTGAAGGTTTTGCAGGGTGCATAAAACCTATAGGTAGAACAGTGCATCGCCGGCAGAAATGCATAACGCAGGTCTTGGCTGCGGAAAACTGAAAACCATGCGCTACAGCCCAAGACTGCGCCTTGCGGATTGCGCCCTGTAGCCGACGTTCAGCAGCTGCAATGCCAATAGAGCTGTAGTAAAGGCAGAAGTCGTCAGCATAAAGGGAAGCGGAGACAGTATTTCCCACGGACGCAGCGAGCCCGTTAATAGCTATTAAAAACAGACACACACTGAGAACAGAACCCTGTGGCACACCGTTCTCCTGGACTTGGGAGGAACTATATGAGGCCGCGACGTGCACGCGGAAGGTACGATACGACAGAAAAGTGCGGATATAGATCGGCAGAGGGCCCCGAAGACCCCATCCATGAAGCGTAGAAAGGATGTGATGACGCCATGTCGTATCATACGCCTTCCGCATGTCGAAAAAGACAGCAACCAGATGCTGACGGCGGGCAAAGGCAGTACGGATGGCTGACTCCAGGCTCACCAGATTGTCGGCGGCGGAGCGGCCTTTACGGAACCCACCCTGAGACGGAGCCAGAACGCCTCGAGACTCCAGTACCCAATTCAAGCGCTGGCTCACCATCCGTTCAAGCAACTTGCAAAGAACGTTGATGAGGCTAATGGGACGGTAGCTGTCCACCCCCAAAGGGTTCTTCCCTGGTTTCAGAATGGGGACAACAAGACTTTCCCGCCATTGCGACGGAAACTCACCCTCGACCCAAATGCGGTTGTAAAGATCGAGGAGGCGTCGCTGGCAGTCCACCGAAAGGTGTTTCAGCATCTGAGAGTGGATGCTATCTGGCCCAGGAGCGGTATCAGGACAAGCGGCGAGTGCACTTCGAAATTCCCACTCACTGAATGGAACATTGTACAATTCAGGATGGTGAGTGCGAAAAGAAAGACTCCGACGTTCTATCTGCTCCTTAATGGAGCGGAAGCCCAAGGGGTAGTTGGCAGAAGCGGAAGTCATAGCAAAGTGCTCCGCCAAGCGGTTTGCAATGACGTCGGAGTCAGTACAAACTGCTCCATTCAGTGAGAGCGCAGGGACACTGACAGGGGTCCGATAGCCATAGAGGCGGCGAATCTTGGCCCAGACCTGCGATGGAGTGACATGGAGGCCAATGGTGGACACATACCGCTCCCAGCACTCCTGCTTGCGTTGGCGGATAATGCAGCGGGCTCGCGCACGCAGCTGTTTGAAGGCGATAAGGTGGTCGATTGAGGGATGTCGCTTGTGACGCTGGAGCGCCCGCCGGCGAGCTTTAATCGCTTCAGAGATCTCAGGCGACCACCAAGGCACAGTCCGCCGCCGAAGGGACCCAGAAGAACGGGGAATGGCAGAGTCGGCGGCAGTAACGATGCCGGTGGTGACCGATTGAACCACTGCATCAGTGGCATCGTTAGAGAGAGGCTCAATAGCGGCAGTGGAGAACAACTCCCAGTCAGCCTGATTCATAGCCCATCTGCTAGGGCGCCCAGAAGACTGACGCTGTGGCAGTGACAGAAAGATCGGAAAGTGGTCACTACCACACAGGTCGTCATGCACTCTCCATTGGACAGACGGTAAGAGGATAGGGCTACAGATGGAAAGGTCAATGGCGGAGTGTGTGCCATGCGCCACACTGAAGTGTGTGAAGGCACCATCATTTAAGATCGAGAGATCGAGCTGCGCCAATAAATTCTCAACGATGGCGCCTCGACCTGTTGCCACTGACCCACCCCACAGATGGTTATGGGTGTTAAAGTCGCCCAGTAACAGGAAAGGTGGAGGCAATTGAGGTATCAGAGCAGCCAGGACCATCCGGTGGAAGGTAAAGACTGCAGACGGTAACAGCCTGTGGCGTCCGAACAGCGACAGCCTCTAAAGGTGTGTGGAGAGGTACAGACTCGATGTGAAGAGAGTTCAGGACATAGATGCAGACGCCACCAGACACCCTTTCATAAGCTGCCCCGTTCTTATAATAACCCCGATAGCCACGGAGGGCGGGGGTTCGCATTGCCGGAAATCAAGTTTCCTGCAGAGCAATGCAGAGGAAAGGGTGAAGGCTGATAAGTTGGCGGAGCTCAGCTAGATGGTGGAAGAAACCGCTGCAGTTCCACTGGAGGATGGTGTTGTCCATGGCTGAGAAAGGCTTGACGGGACTGGGAAGGGAGATTACGCCGCTGGGTCACCTGCTGCCTCCGATTTAGCACCTGTGATATTGCTTCCCATGGCGTCTGATGGACCGGCGAGATCGAGGTCCTCAGCGGACGCCAGAATCTCCACCGCATCCTCAGACGCAGAGCTGGAAGGTTGCGGTGGGATGGCTGCCACCGCGAGTTCCTTGGACTGAGAGCTCTTCTTGGGTTTCTCACGCCGTTCCTTGGGTCGCACCGGCTGGGAGGGCTTCACCGATTCAGTCTCCGGGACGAAGGAGGATCGTGAAGCCCTACGACCAGCTGATTGCGGGCACTTACGACATTGTCGGTCGTCAGGCTTCTCGCTGGCGGAAACCTGGGAAGGGAGGGACCCAAGGGACCCCTTGCGAGCGTGAGAAGCCGAAGAAGTTGGACACTTCTCCGTCTTAGAAGTGGGGACGGACGTCCCCGATGGGTGGGATGGTGTTGCTCCTGAGGTAGGTGGCGCAGGAGCAACCCGGTGGGTAGAGCCCCCCACTGGTGAGAGGGCAGGAGGAGTTTTACTACTGGTCGATCCGGCCACAATTGGAGAAACAGACGGGGCTAGCACAGGTCTTGTAGGAGCAGCGTAGGAAGATGTCATTCTCACAGGATGGAGTCGGTCGTATTTCCTCTTGGCCTCAGTATAGGTTAGTCGGTCCAGGGTCTTGTATTCCATGATTTTACGCTATTTCTGGAAAATTCGGCAGTCTGGCGAGCAAGGTGAATGGTGCTCCCCGCTGTTGACAAAGATGGGAGGTGGGGCACATGGAGTATTGGGATGTGATGGGCGTCCGCAATCTCGACATGTGAGGCTGGAAGTGCAGCGAGAAGACATATGGCCGAACTTCCAGCACTTAAAGCAACGCATCGGGGGAGGGATATAGGGCTTAACGTCACATCGGTAGACCATCACCTTGACTTTTTCCGGTAATGTATCCCCTTCGAAGGCCAAGATGAAGGCACCGGTAGCAATCTAATTTTCCTTCGGACCCCGATGAACGCGCCGGACGAAATGTACACCTCGGCGCTCTAAATTGGCACGCAGCTCTTCATTAGACTGCAAAAGAAGATCCATATGGTAAATAACTCCCTGGACCATATTTAAACTCTTATGGGGTGTGATCGTAACGGCAACATCCCCCAACTTGTCACAAGCGAGTAACCGTCGTGACTGGGCAGAGGATGCCGTTTGTATCAGGACTGACCCAGAGCGCATTTTTGACAAGCCCTCCACCTCCCCAAACTTGTCCTCTAAATGCTCGACGAAGAACTGGGGCTTTGTGGAGAGAAAAAGACTCCCCATCAACCCTCGTACAAACTAAGAAGCGGGACGAATAACTGCTACTGCCATCCTGAGACTTACGTTCCTCCCACGGTGTGGCCAGGGAGGGGAACGTTTTAGGATCGTATTTCTGAGCGTTAAACTGAGCCCGAGAACGCTTAGAGACTGCTGGCGGCTGGCCACCAGCGAGAAACGATGTACCACGCTTCATTGCGGGTCATCCGCCCTGATGCCATCTACTCCGACCAAGGGGCCTCCCCATGGGCGCCACCCAGCCACGGCAAGAGCCATCTGGCAGGATGGCCGTTGCCGGGAGTCCCGATACCCCAGGAGGATAGGCATCTACTCAGTGGCATACGTGGGGAGTTAACGGCGCAGGCATCAGTAGAGCGATCCTTGTGTTGTCAGGGGGCTACAACCAACAGGGTACATGGCGGCCCCACCACAACGGATTGGCTACCGTGCTGGATGTTAGGTAACATGTTGTCCATGGTCGCCGTGGGTTCAGAAAGAAGCACTGCACAGTGCAAGGTGTTATCTGCACGCAGAAAAAGAGTCATGCCCAAGAGATGGAGAGCGGACAGGACTGCAGTTCAACGGTGTATAAGCTGGCGAAAGGTCTGATCGCAAGATGGATACAATGCACCAAGTAAGGCGCCCTTCCCGAATCGGCTCGCTCTTCGGAAAATGTTGAGAGATGGAGGTCAAACCCAACAGGGGACCATCATATAAGGCCGAAAAGTTTGAGACTCCTTTTAGTCGCCTCTTAGGACAGGCAGGAATACCGCGGGCCTATTCTAACCCCCGAACCCGCAGGGGGGACAGGTGGCGGGTGGTAGCACTATTATTTGAGGGTGTATAAAGAGTGTCGGGGGACAAGAGAAAACTGTGCAGTCCTTGTCATAATGCAGAAACGGAATGTTTTATCACATGACTAAAAGAAGTGCATAGTCATTGGCTTTCGGGCCAATGGGGGAAGCAATTTAGAAAAGGCTAATTTTGTAAACTGTCCACGTGTCGCAGAATTAAGTGTACTGTGGCTGGCAAAATGATACTATCCAACAGCAGTGAGCTGACTGTGGTGCACCATGGGCCATAGATGAGAGGGGTGAACGACACCTGCGTAAATGTGTACGGGCGAATAGAAGAGCAACTATTGAGCAACTCACACACAGACATACCAAGGGGCTACCAGAAGTGTCCCCTCAACAAACATTCAGCGAACTTCGCTGCGTATGGGTCTCTACAGGCGCATGTTTCATGCGCCCTTGCTTACCTGCGTTACTGGCGACAAAACCTGGAACTAGCACGCTGGTTTCGCGACTGGTCGTCCACTACGAGGTGACAGGTGCCCTTTTCAGATGAATCGCGTTAAAAGACAGTTGGCCATTAGAGTGTACAGCGTGAAACGTCTGAAAGCAGCACCCGGCAACTAGGAGGGAGCATTATGGTCTGTGGAATGTTCCCGTGGCATTGCCAGGGTTATCACGTCATGTTTCCGTGGCATTCCCTTGGGTTACCTTGACGTTTTGGAAGGCACAGTGGATTAACATCAAGTATGAATCTATCCTTCGGAACCTTTATATTTCAGTCTTCTGACTGGTTTGATACGGCCCGCCATAAACGTCTCTCCTGTATGCTGTACCAACCTCTTCAACTCAGAGTAGCACTTGCAACCTACATCGTCAATTATCTCCTGGATGTATTTCAATCTCTGTCTACCTATACAGTTTTTGTCCTCTACAATTCCCACTACTACCATGGAAGTCATTCCCTTATATCTTAACAGATGTCCTATCATTCTGTCCCTTCTCCTTGTCAGTATTTTCAACATATTCCTTTTCTCTTCGATTCTGCGCAGAAACTCCTCATTCCTTACCATATCAGTAAACCTCATTTTCAGCATTCGTCTGTAGCACCACATCTCAAACGCTTCGATTCTCTTCTGTTCCGGTTTTCCCAGAGTCCATGTTCCATTACCATACAATGCTGTGCTCCAAACGTATGATACTAGTAGACTTCTCTTGGTCAGGAATGCCATTTTTGCCTGCTTTTTATGTCCGCCTTGCTCCGTCCGTCATGGGTTATTTTGCTGCCTAGGCAGAAGAATTCCTTAACTTAATCTCCTTCGTGACCATCAATCCTGATGTTAAGTTTCTTGCTGTTCTCATTTCTGCTACTGCTCATTACTTTCGTCTTTCATCGATTTACTCTCAATTCTGTACTCAATTGGTTCATATGGCTCTGAGCAAGATGGGACTCAACTGCTGTGGTCATTAGTCCCCTAGAACTTAGAACTACTTAAACTTAACTAACCTAAGGACATCACACACATCCATGCCCGAGGCAGGATTCGAACCTGCGACCGTAGCAGTCGCACGGTTCCGGACTGCGCGCCTAGAACCGCGAGACCACCGCGGCCGGCAATTCTGTACTCATTAGACTGCCCATACTATTCAACAGATCATGTAATTCTTCTCATTTTCACTCAGAATTGTGATGTCATCAGCGAAGCGTATCGTTGATATACTTTCACCTTTCTTTTATTTCCATCATTACTTCTTAGATGTACAGATTGAAGAGTAGGGGCAAAAGACCACTGTCTTACACCCTTTTAATCCGAGCATTTCGTTCTTGGTCGTCAAGTCTTATTTCCCTCTCGGTTCTTCTACATTTTGTACATTACCAGTCTCTCTCTATAACTTACCTCTATTTATCACAGAATTTCGACAGTCTTGCACCATTTTACACTGTCGAACGCTTTTTCGAAGTCGACAAATCCTATGAACGTCTCTTCATTTTCCTTTTGTCGTGCTTCCATTATCAGTCGCAATGTTAGAATTGCCTGTCTCATGCCTTTACCTTTTCTAAAGCCAAACTGATCGTCATCCAACACATCCTCAATTTTCTTTTCCAGTCTTCTGTATATTATTCAGAACACTGTTGCAGAAGCAACGAAAAAAGCATGCCAAATTCAAACGAACGCAAAATCGCCAAGACTGGCTAAGTTTCACGGAAGCTCGAAATCTACTGCGAATGTCAATGCGATATGCCTTTAATAGTTTACGCAATGAAATATTGTCTCAAGATATGGCAGGAAACCCAAAGAGATTCTGGTCGTATGTGAAGAACACCAATGGCAAAAATACAGTCATATCGTCACTGCGTGATAGCGATGGAAATATTACCGATGATGGTGCCACTAAAGCGGAGTTACTAAATACAGTTTTCCGCAGTTCCTTCTAGAAAGAAGACTAAGTAAATATTCCAGAATTCGAAACGAGAACAGTTGTTAGCATGAGCGACATAAAAAAGGCAGGTCTTCCGGCCCAGATGGTATACCAATCAGGTTCCTTTCAGAGTACGCGGACACAATAGCGCCTTTCTTAGCAACCGCTCACTTGACGAAAGGTGTGTCCTTGAAGACTGGAAAGTAGCACAGGTGACACCAATATTCAAGAAACGAAATATAAGTAAACCATTGAATTACTGACCCATATCACTGACCTCAATTTCCAGTAGGATTTTGGAGCATATACTATACTCGAACATTACGAATCACCTTGAAGAAAATGACTTATTGATACATAACCAACACGGATTCAGAAAATATCGTTCTTGTGCAACACAGTTAGCTCTTTGTTCCCATGAAGTGGGATCTCAGAAGGATTCCATATTACTGGATTTCCGGAAGGCTCTTGATGTCGTTCAAATTGTGTGTGTGTGGAGTATCGTCTCAGTTGTGTGACTGGATTCGTGATTTCGTTTCAGAGAGGACACAGTTCGTAGTAATGACGGTAAATCACCGAGCAGAATAGAAGTGATATCTGGCGTTCCGAAAGGTACTGTCATATACCCTCTGCTGTTTCTGATTTATATAAATGATCTAGGTGATAATCTGAGCAGCCCCCCTTAGATTGTTTACAGATGACGCTGTAATTTACCGTCTAGTAAAATCATCAGACGATCAATTCCAATTACAAAATGATCTAGAGAGAACTTCTGTATGATGCGAAACGTGGCAATTAGCAATAAACAAAGAAAAGTGCGAGGTCATCCACATGGGATCCAAAAGAAATCCGATAAATTTAGGGTGGCTGTCAATTCGACTGAATACCTAGGAATTACAAATACAAGCAACTTAAATTAGAAAGACCACATAGATAATATTGTGGGGAAGGTGAAACTAAGACTGCGCTTTGTTGGCAGAGCACTTGGAAGATGCGACAAACCCACTAAAGAGACAGCCTATATTACACTTGTCCGTTCTCTGCTGGAATATTGCTGCGCGGTATGGGATCCTTACCAGGTAGGATGGACGGAGGACATCGAAAAAATGCAAAGAACGGCAGCTCGTATCGTGTTATCGCGCAATAGAGGCGAGAGCGTCACTGATATGATACGCGAGTTGGAGTGGCAATCATTGAAACAGAGGCGGTTTTATTAGCGGGGAGATCTATTTACGAAATTACAATCACCAACCTTCCCTTCCGAATGCGAAAATATATTGTTGACACCCACCTACGTAGGGATAAATGATCATCATAATAAAATAAGAGAAATCGGAGCTAGAACAGAAAGATATAAGTGTTCCTCCCCCCCCCCCCCCCCCCCCCGCCCTCACCATTCGAGAGTGGAATGGTAGAAAAGTAGTATGAAAATGGTTCGGTGAACCCTCTGCCAGGCACTTAAGTGTGAATTGCAGAGTAATCATGTAGATGTAGATTATTATCAACAACTTGGACGCATGAGCTGTTAAGCTGATTGTGGATAATTCTCGCTCTTTGACAAGAGTCTTCGGAATTGTGTGGAGGATATTTTTCAGAAAGTCAGACGGTATATAGCCAGACTCATACTTTTTACATGCCAACGTGAATAGTCGTTTTTTTTTGCCACTTCCCATAATGATTTCAGAAATTGTGATGCAATGTTATAGATCCCTTCTGCCTTATTTGTTGCCAAGCCCTCCAAAGCTCTCTTAAATGCTGATTGTTGTAATACTTTATACCCAATCTCTTCTAAATCACTCATGGTTCTTCTTCTATCACATCAGACAAATCTTCCCCCTCATAGAGGCCTTCAATGTACTCTTTCCACCTATTCGCTCTTTCCTCTGCATTTAACCATGGAATTCCGATGGCACTCTTAATGTTGCTTTTAATTTCAGCGAAGGTTCTTTTGACTTTCTTACACGCTGAGTCAGCCCTTCCAACTATACTTTATTTTTGGATTTCTTTACATTTTTCATGCAGCCATTTCGCCTTAGCTTCCCTACACTTCCTCTTTACTTCATTCCTCACTGACTTATAGTTCTGTATTCCTGAATTTCCCTGAACATTTTTGTACTTCATTCTTTCATCGATCAGTTGAAGTATTTCTTCTGTTATCTATGGTTTCTTCGCAGTTACCTTCTTTGTACCTGTGTTTTTGTTTCCAGCTTCTGTGATTGCTCTTTTTAGACTGCCTAATGGACTATTGTTTATTGCTGTATGTACAGCCTTAGAGAACTTCAAGGGTATCTTGTCATTTCTTCTTTGCTTGTTGGTTCTTCCTGGCTAATCTCTTAAACTTCAGCTAACTTTTCATCACTACTAAATTGTGATCTGAGTCTATATCTGCTCCTGGGTACGCCTTACAATCCAGCATCTGATTTCGGAATCTCTGTCTATGATGTAATCTAACTGAAATCTTCCCGTATCACTCGGCCTTTTCCAAGTATACCCCCTCCGCTTGTGATTCGTGTACAGACTATTCGCTATTACTGGCTGAAACGTGTTACAGAACTCAACTGGTTTTTCTCCTCTGTCATTCCTTGTCCCAAGCCCATATCTCCTGTAACCTTTCCTTCTACTCTTTCCCCTACAACTGCATTACAGTCCCCCATGACAATCAGACTTTCGTCTCCCTCTGCGTATTGTATTACCCTTTCCATATCCTCATATACTTTCACTATCTCTTCATCTTCAGCTTGCGACGTCGGCATATATACCTGAACAATTATTGTCTGCTTTGGTTTGCTGTCGATTCTGACAATAATAAGGCTGTCACTGAGCTGTTCACAGTAACACACTCTTTGATCTACTTTCCTATTCATAACGAATCCTACTCCCGTTATACCATTTTCTGCTGCTGTTGATATTACCCTATACTCATCTAACCAAAAATCCTTGTCTTCTTTCCATTTCAATTCACTGACTCCTGCTATGTCTAGATTGAGACTTAGCATTTCCCTTTTCAGATTTTCTAGCTTTCCTATCACATTCAACTTTCTGACATTCCACGCCCCGTCTCGTAGAACGTTATCTTTTCATTGATTATTGAATCTTTTTCTCGTGGTCACCTCCCCTTCCGGAGGTCGGAATGGGGGAGTGGGGGACTATTCCGGTTCAAAAAATGGTTCAAATGGCTCTGAGCACTATGGGACTTAACATCTGAGGTCATCAGTCCCCTAGAACTTAGAACTACTTAAACCTAACTAACCTAAGGACTTCACACACATCCATACCCGAGGCAGGATTCGAACCTGCGACCGTAGCAGTCACGCGGTTCCGGACTGAGCGCCTTAACCGCGAGACCACCGCTGCCGGCGACTATTCCGAAATCGTTTGCCAATGGAGAGATAATGATGAAACTTTTCAATTAGAGGTCACATGTCCTGTGGATACACGTTATGTGTCTTTAATGCAGGGAGGTTTCCATTGCCTTCTGCATCCTCATGCCGTTGATTATCGCTGATAAGGGCCATTTCCCACCCCAAGGGCAAGAGACTGCCCTGAACTTAGCTTCTCTGCCTTCTTTGACAAGGCCGTTGGCAGAATGTGGGTGACTTCTTATACCGGAAGTCTTCGGCCACCGATGCTGATTATTAGTCAAAATTTAAGCGATGGGGGTTTTGAACCCGGTACCAAGGACGGTACCCTACACACCTAGACCACGGAGACCATATCCGCCGCTTGCTCAGCACGATGGCATCTACAAAGCAAGACAATGCAAAATGTCACGCAGGTCACAGTGTACGTGCATGGTTGGAAGAGTGCCACGAAACGCTTCGGATTTAAACCCAGTCGAGAATCTGTGCGACCGTCTCGGCCGAGCTGTTCCCGCCATGGATCCCCAACCAAGAAATCTAGAGCAGCTGGAGTCCTCATGGCTGGGCAGTGCGTATAGAACCAGTCTTGGTAACAACAATAAATACGGACAACACTAATGTACAAATTTGCATTGATACCTGACTGTGTCTTCTGAATGCTTCACTTTATTTTTTATCAGCAGTGTATAAGCCAGTGGTCATATAATTGACGTGGAATAAAGAAGTTTTTTTACTGTTAAAACTTCAGTAAAATCCTTGCTCATATTGGAAAATTTCTTTTCATTGCAGGTCGATTTTTCTTATTTTCCAACTTATAACAAAGACGTACTTTGAGGAATGAAATGAAATGAGCGTACGGCATCGTTGGCCGGGAGGCCCCCATCCAGGGAAGTTCGGCCGCCAAGTGCACGTCTTATTTCATTCGACGCCACACTGGGCGACTTGCGCACCGGTGATAAGGATGAAATGTTGATGATGACAACAGAGCACCCAGACAATGAGCGGAGAAAATCTCCAAACCGGCCGAGAATCGAACACGGGCCCACTGCCCGGGAGGCAAGCACGTTACCACCCAGCTACGCAGGCATACTACTTTGAGAAAACTCTAAGTGACAGGAGATAAACCTGACGTCAAACATGGAATAGAAATGGTGAATCTATCACCTAACAATAAGTAAAACAGGGCAGCACGGGATGAGTCGAGCGGTCTAGGACGCTGCAGTCATGGACTGTGCGGCTGGTCCCGGCGGAGGTTCGAGTCCTCCCTCGGGCATGGGTGTGTGTGTTTGTCCTTAGGATAATTTAGGTTAAGTAGTGTGTAAGCTTAGGGACTGATGACCTTAGCAGTTAAGTTCCATAAGATTTCACACATTAAAAAAAAGAAAGGAAAACAGAAATATTTTGTTAGGACGAGTGATGAAACGAGTCTGAAGTTACGTCTATGACGATGTAATTGAGAGTGTTTTCATTGGCTCTGGAAATGTGAAAGAGGTGCGTGCAATGTTTGCAGAATGGTGCCTAGAAAGATATTCATGCGAATCAGTTCTCCGTTCTGAGAGGAGTCAGTGCTCCCCGATTACTGATAAAAGTGATCATTAACTGACAATTAAAACTTCGGCGCTCCGCTCTACTGTATAAAGTGTCTAGCTGGAACTTTCCCCTAACTTCTTCACAATGGAGAAAATAACGAAATGAGTGTCAGCAAAATTTAAATGTTCGAGAGTGACAATATATTACCTCTCTAAGACTTACTAAATGTATTGATGGCATTTTTGAATGTCTGGATGTTGTGTCATGGCGTTTTAGGAAAACCCAACACCTAGTTTCAGATACTATCATATACTCCAAAATTCATGATTTTTGGTTTTTGAGGAATCCCCAGAAGCTGCATTTATAAAAGTAGCACATACGCTTGGAAATAGATTTACCGAGAAAATTTTCATTAGCATTAATTGCGTTAGTTGAAACTTCAAAATCACCCAACCCACTGTTCGCGGGAACATAAGCGTTGGTGTATGGATAGTTTCTTCAGTCGTTGTTTCGTTCGTGCATCAAGTAAACCACTTCCCAGGTGTCCACCCCATTTAGTCGCTCAGTATTCTGCTTCGTAATTCTTTACGACCCTACTCTATCTCACCCGCTTCCTGCCACAAGTTGTTCTAGTGTTGCTGTTTCTTCCTACTCACCACAAAGGAGGATTGCCGTATTGTGCATCATGTGTAAACCTCTTCACGTTTTTGCGCCTGCCATCCGAGAACAGGTGATGGATCGTGGTACGTTCCGTGTCATTTCACACCGTAGGTCGGAGTCTACACTCTTCTTCCCCTTCTTTGCTTACGCCATTATCCAGCAGTTAGCAGGGTCGGCGTGGTTACAATCGGATTTGGCAAGGTTAACTGGAAGGGGTGGCGGGATGCTCTTCCTGCCGCCACCCCATCCCCCCCTCCTCCCCCTTCCCCCCGGAGGAATCAGTGTACCCCAGCTGTTTGCGTCTGGTGTACTTCATGAAATAGTGCAAACGTGTTTCAAATGTCTGCGAGTCGTGTAACTGAGGGGAATGTGGAAAACCGCATGAAAACCATATCCAGGCTTGCCAGCACACCGGCCCTCGTCGTTAATCCGCCAGCCGGATTCGATCCGGCGCCGGTGCGCCTACCCGAGTCCAGGAACAGCGCATTAGCGCATTAGCGCTGACGGTTAATCTGGCAGGTAGGTCCGACTCTACACTATGAGATCAAAATGATCGCGACACCCCCAAAAACATACGTTTCTCATAATAGGTGCACTGGTGCTGCCACCTACTGCCAGGTAGTCCGTATCAGCGACCTCAGTAGTCATTAGACATCGTGAGAGACCAGCATGGGCGCTCCACAGAACTTATGGACTTCGAACGTGGATCGTGGACTTATGTCGTACGTCCGTACGTGACATTTCCATCCCTAGGTCCACTGTTTCCGATGTGATAGTCAATTGGAAACGCGAAGCGACACGCACAGCACAAAAGCGTACAGGCCGACCTCGTCTGTTGACTGACAGAGACCACCGACATTTGAAAAGGGTCTTAATGCGTAATATACATACATCTATCCAGACCATCGCACAGGAATTCCAATTTGCTTCAGGTTCCACTGCAAGTACTATGACGGTTTGGCGGATTTCATGGTCGACCGGCTGCTCGTACGCCACACATCACGCCGGTAAATGCCAAATGACGCCTTGCTTGGTGTAAGGAGCGTAAACATTGGACGTTTGAACGTTGGAAAAACATTGTGTGGATCGACGAATCACGGTACACAATGTGGCAATCCGAACGGCAGGGTGGGGGTGCGGCGAATGCCCGGTGAACTTTATTTGCCAGAGTGTGTAGTGCCAACAGTAAAATTAGGAGGCGATGGTGTGATGGCGTGGTTGTGTTTTTCTTGTTTTTTTGCGTGGCACTACCACAGCATAGGCCTACTTTGATGTTTTAAGCACCTACTTGCTTCACACTGTTGAAGAGCAATTCGGGGACGGCGATTGCATCTTTCAACATGATAGAGCACTTGTTCGTAATGCACGGCCTGTGACGGAGTGGCTACACGACACTAACATCCCTGTAATGGGCTGGCCTGCACAGAGTCCTGAGCTGAATCCTATAGAAAACCTTTGGGATGTTTTGGAACGCCGACTTCGTGCCAGGCCTCATCGACCGACATCGATACCTTTCCTCAGTGCAGTACTCAGTGAAGAACGGACTGCCATTTCCCAAGTAACTTTCCAGCAACTGATTGAACGTATGCCTCCGAGAGTGGAAGTTGTCATCAAGGCTAAGGGTGGGCCAATGCCATATTGAATTCCAACATCACCGATGGAGGGCGCCACGAATTGTAAGTCATTTTCAGCCAGGTGTACGGATACTTTTGATCACATAATGTAGCAGCAGGCTGCAGGTTGCGTTTGGGTTGTTACCGTGACCGGAAAGCATGGACTACTGATCAGTAGCGTCGTACTGTGCTCAGCGATGAATCTAGCTGTTGCAGTACTCCGAGTGATCATGCTCAGCGTCTGTGGTGGCGACCTGGGAAAAGGTCACTCTCGTCCAATGTGGTGTTGCTCCTGACGTTGTAATGTGGGTAGCATCATATCGTGGCTGGTAGTAACGAAGTCTGACAGCACAAGAGTACGTTACGGGCATCCGAAGTCCTAATGTGTTACTTCTCCTTTAACATAACCATGGTGCAGTTTTTCAATAGAATAATGTTCGTGCACATATGTCTCTATGAACTTTCTGTGCGATGCTGAGGGACTCCCGTGGCCAACAAGATCCGTTGATATCTCCCCAAAGGAAAAAGTGTGCAGCACCAGTCGGCTATCAACTCTGCCGCAGCGCCAGTATCAACTTTTTTTAATTTAACAAAGAAATTCGCCAGACAGCCGTGCAAATTGAGAAGTTCTTTTATTTTTTTCTGCTGCCATTTTCGGCAATTCATAATGCCATCTTCAGTCCCCATATGGGCCTCTCAAAAATAATCGACAGTGGTATAGTGGGACCATACGCAGTTGCCAGTTGCAGTCAAGTATTCGAAGGAAGTACTTGAGAATTTACGACATCCAGAAACATGTGGCCACAGTATGCCAATATAGATTACTTTTGAAAGGTGCATTTGGGGCCTGAAGACGGCATAATGAATTGCCGGAACTGGTAGGGAAAATAAAATAAGAGGACGTCTCAATTTGAACGGTTTGTCGGCGAATTTCTTTGTTAAATATTTGAGCAGTCTTCAACCCACGTCCACAAAGGATCGGCACAGACTGTTACAACATTTGCGGCCAAGCTTGACTCAACAGAGATCATTAAGACTTTGTGAGTTCCTTCCCAACAGAGTCAGTGCACGCATCCATGCCACGTGAAGTGCAACGTTATACTGATAAGTGGGCTCTTACTACCAAGTTTATTTGTAAATTTTACATGATTTTGTAATCACAGAAGAGACATCACTTATCTTCTCAACCAGTGACGTTTGGTTTAGTTCACTCCTCCCCTTCGGGCTGCTTCACCTTTTATGTCAGGTGCTATAAATGCACTTGAATCAAATGAGTGGATGGACGTGGATACTAATGACGATGCGGTGACATGAAATAAAATAGATACAACAAATTCAGATTTGTAGAGTCTGCAAATTAATGAGTATCTTGTCGTGAACGAAATCTTGCGGAACGTGAGCCGCTTTTCGAGAGCATGCCTCCGTCTGGCACAAATTTCCATTCGTCATGACATATTTACTAAATAACAGAAAGGATCTTTGCAATCAACGTTTCTCTCTCTGTCTACCCCTACTACGAAGTAAACAGATTTAAATTCCAGAACGCACCTGCGATACAGTCCGAATACAATCGACATACGAGTTAGTGTTTACAATAAGTAACATTAATTCAGATATAGTGTTAGCTGAAGCTTTTTCAGATATAGTGTTACCTGTAGCTTACACGCTGGCACTACTGATCGTAACTGTGTCACGTGCATACGATGATTTTCTGAAAACATTACAAAAACCTACATACTGTCAAGGACGTGTTTCATACTTGGCTTGTTTGTTTCCCTTCTGTGACAGGGTGTCAAAACACTCTATGAAGTTGTCGTCAATGAACTCAATTAAAAATTTGTTTCACACAATTTATTGTACACACAAATACTGATCGAAAGATTGTAATTTAAGATACAACAGTATCTGTGAAAAATGAAAGTTAATTTTCCCAACGAATCATTTGTTCGCCATTTTAGGTACTAGAATTCTATCTTCCCGAAATAGTCTGCTTGAAGTATCTGCCGAAACGTCTGCAGTTTTATCATGTACTCGTGTGACACGGCCATACGCATGAGAATTCTATTGAAATCAAAAATCGTTAATGTTCATGAAAGAGGGTGACACGGTGACTAACAGATTGACTAAAACGATATACAAGAATGCATTGTATCAGTAAAATGAGCTAGTATCCCAATGATGATCTAAAATATGAGAATATAAATCAATTTACTCTCGTAGTGGCTCACGATATTACGGCGTTTAAGTCATGCGCTGTTAACAACAATATATATCTTATCTATCAGTAGCAAAGACTTTTCTGTTCTGTGGCAAATAAAGACTACGACAGTCAGTAAGCAGTAGTGTCCAAATTTCTGAACTTAGATGCTGTGTTTGACAGATGTCAGCAAATGTTTATCGCGGAATGACTTGAGTCACCGCTGTCACGCGCAACGCCTGCGGAGCGTAAAGCTTTCAGTACTAATTTAATGCGAGGAAAGAAAATACAGTCTGTCTGCAGAATAAGGCGGGTGCTGAGTAACATTTAGCTTGCGGGTATCGAACAACACGTGACCACGAACGACTCCACAAGAAACGTTGTTGACAATTTCCAACATCTTTACACCATTGTCACAAGAGTGTTATAGGTAATGTAATTATTTGGAAGGCCAGTATTAGCATTTTGTTCCTAATTCATGTTTCCTTCATTTTCTGAGCCCATTCACCAAACTTTTCAGGCACATCTTGTATTTTTGTAATACATGAAATAAGATGATTTTCATTGCAACGGATAGCATACTGCACTAAAGGTAACAGCCTGTCTTAATCAAACATTTCGAACTTCAGGGAAATGAGGCACTTGATAAATGCTTACACGTGATGGTTTGATGAAACATTTCCGTAAGCAAGTAAGCCATATAAAACGTTAACATCAGTTTCAGTATATTAATTCAACACCTGGTCCTATAAAATATATTTTGCGTTTTCTGTCGCATCACAGTTTCGAGTGACCTTTAAATGTTATTGCAACAGTTACCATCTTGTCCTCTGAAAGGTAAATGCGAGATGCTCGTTGTGCGATTACACTCGGTAGTTTTTTTTTCTTTTTTCTTTTTAAGTATAACTCCGGAATTCTGCCTTTTGCTGTATCAGGTGTTTTGTTCCATAATATGAATGAAAGCTCAGCTCTTTGGAACATTTCAGTCTTAATTGATCATTGTTGAGATTTTCATTTTTAATTGTAAAACGTTCTACTGTTTGTAAATTTATAATAAAGTACATGATAATACTGAAAAACGAGATGCACAAAAAGTTTATTCCAGGTTACTAATAATGGGCAGGGATCGGGAAATGTTACTCCACTAGACTTTTTTTTACCAGGTTATGATGGTATGATCATTATATCCAGCAAGTTGGCAAATAATTCTTATGGAATGTTCTTCTTTGATACACTCTACAAGTTAAGTGTCGAGCAATGTTTCATCCTCATTCGAAAATTATTTTATGACATTTAAAAAAAGTTATTTTTGATGGCTTTCTGACGACGACGATGGTGGTGGTTATTTTCTTTAGTTTATACTCGCACTTTTATTTTCCCTACAGACTAACGGTCTCATGATGATGACAATCTGCTTAGAATATTATTTATGAAATTTAGAGTGCCATGTTTGAGACATTGATATTTATAAGGTGGCTGGTGGAACGGTTTACCAAGTATTTTTGTAGCTTTTCAGACTCTGATGCTTTTCTGAACCACTTTCGGAAGTAATTAAACCAGATAAAATGTTGGCTTAAGTGTTATTGACAATTATGTTTTTCTTAGTATTATTTCGGAATATGATCCGCAAAGAGTAAATTAAACCTTTGTAGCAGTTTCGTTCAGTACAATTCTTTAGTCATTTCAGAAAGTATCATATCGCAGCAGTAATTTCACTGTCCTACGAGCTCCACTATGCAAATCTGTTACGCGATTCATCTTGCCGCATAAATATGACAACATTTTAACATGTGTAACATACAACATACTCTACATCTACATTTATACTCCGCAAGGCACCCAACGGTGTGTGACGGAGGGCACTTTACGTGCCACTGTCATTACCTCCCTTTTCTGTTCCAGTCACGAATGGTTCGCTGGAAGAACGACTGCCAAAAAGCCTCCATGCGCGCTCGAATCTCACCAATTTTACATTCGTGATCTCCACGGGAGGTATAAGTAGGGGGAAGCAATATATTAAATACCTCATCCAGAAACGCACCCTCTCGAAACCTGGACAGCAAGCTACACAGCGATGCAAAGCGCCTCTCTTGCAGAGTCTGCCACTTCAGTTTACTGAACATCTCCGTAACGCTATCACGGTTACCAAATAACCCTGTGACGAAACGCACCGCTCTTCTTTGGATCTTCTCTATCTCCTCCGTCAACCCGACCTGGTACTTATCCCACACTGATGAGCAATACTCAAGTATAGGTCGAACGAGTGTTTTGTAAGCCACCTCCTTTGATGAGGTACTACTCGTAGTCTTTCCCGAACAAAGTAATATCACCTGTACTACAGACATATTTTATAAACTGATACGAACATTAATTTTTTGTGACTTCTAGAGAAGGTAAAATGCAAAATACTAACGTACTATTCTGCCAGAACACTGCAAGACAGCGAAGAATTTTATGTTGTATCTTCAGTGTCCAAAGAGTGAATGTCTCTCCCACCAGTATTCATTGGAAGACTTCGATATAAGTGTATGTACAGTCTCAACAGGGTTTGCATGTTGTTACGGAATACAGGATATTGTCTGTCTTAATGATTTGAAAATGTGTTCAGGTAACCCGAAATTAGACATCAAGATAAAAAAAACTGAATTCTGCAACCTTGGTTGTGTTCTACATAAAAAAGAACTGTACATTTCTGCAACATAATTTTTGAATAGTGCCGCCATGTTATACCCGTTGTCGTCACATTAAGTCCAGAAAATGTGCAAATTAAGAACCCCAGCCAGAACAACGGTCTATACAAGGAGCAAAGAAAGGTAAGACAACACCTCCTTGACATCAATGTTTGAAGCTCTATGTTAACTGTTGCCTTTTGCGAAAACATGTTGTAATATGATAGTACCATTTCCAAGCGATGCCCTTTAGTCTTATCTCCTCTATCGCTATTGCTTCAGATACCTAAAGTAAAAACTATATTTCAAGTTGATAAGAGGAAACTATGACACTACAGTCACTGAAATGAGAGTTTATAAACTTTACGGATCCTAGAAAGTTAAAACACTACAAACACGTAGCCACAATAGCCAATAATTAGAGTTTAGCGACTTTTAATACACAAATATTTGACACATATTGCAGAAATAAGATGATTGCGTGCCTGTTTCTCTCAACAAATAGAGGAAGCCACCTACTTACAAATAACAGTCCAGCGTTGAGAGCAGTTTGTAGTTTTCGTTACCTGAAATTGAGAAAGAAACATATGTTGTTAATCTGGTGAAATTGTGGATGTTACATCTAAGCTACATTTATCACATTCAAGAAATGTCAAATCTCACAAAAGGCATTTTTCCCTTTGCACACGAAACACAGCAAACTCTTGTCAGTTCAACTAACAAAAATTATCCGCTAATTGGGCAGAAATCTGTATCCTACTTATCAATTAAGGTAACTAAAAGTGTCGTGGTCTACATAGAACGAATACTGAAAAATTTTATCGGCCGCTTTCCTAACGCAGTTCACTTTAGGGTGTTTATAGTACGTTACAAGACTTGTCTCGGCGAATAACGTTTGATCTCGAGTACTTTTTTGTGTTCAAGGCTGATTGACTATTATATTAAATTGAACAATATAAAACTAGAAAATACGCTTGTGTACTGTGTCACCTTGAAACTGTGGAAACTTTTGTAGAAATGATTCTAAATTTAAGCACAAACGTATCACATATGTATACCACTCAAAGGACACGCACCAAGTTTGGAAATTAAGAGTCTCACAGGCTAAATAACACACAAATTTCTCCATCCCAATCTCCCTCTACCTCCGCTCCCCTCCTCATTTTCCCAAACTCCTACACCTACACATACACACCCACACACCACCACCACCACCACCACCACCACCACCACCACCACCACCACCATAGTTAAGCCTAAGAGTGCGGGCCACGGGATACATGCTTGCTTTATGAAGTAACTAAACCATGTCCCGGACGAGGAAATGGGTTCCATCTACGAGCCCCACAACGTATAATGGCAACCGAGTCAACTTGTGCTGAATAAAATATTGGTCACTCACTGTTTTTGTATTTTCCATTGGAGTATTATTTATCGTTCGTTATTTGTATATCAATGAGAAATTCACTAACGAAATAAATCCGAATATGTGATTCCAATGCTTCTCATTTTGGTAATAAGAAACTAAGCGAAGAATTGTTCGACTTGAAAGATGTGCGCTTCTTTAGGGCCAATCTTAAGGATGATGTGCACAAAAGGTGTAACATGTGGTGCGCTTAGGCGTAAAATAAGACGTGTTTCCTGCGGAAAAGAATATTGTCACCATCATGTTTATACTCCCGTATTAGGTGGCAGGAGTACCTTTTATTATACTAGGCACTAAGGTTTTCATTGAGTGGTAGGAGCGTGCATGTTTTTACACGTTTCTGTGCGTTCTGCCACTTGCATAACTTCTTAGTTCAAAAAAGGCGTATGAGGGACTAAAGAATGTTAATGGACTGAACACTTAAACCCTCATCTCGGAGGCTTGCTTTCAAATTGGTTATTAGTTGTGCTTCTGGATTTCTCTGACGTAATGCAACAAGGAATACCAGCTCATCACCATTCATGGTTCATTCTCCGCTTCACGGCCTAAGATTGAGAAGTTTATTCTGCAACTTAGATTTAGGATCTTCCCACCAAAAGAAATTAAAAAATGAGTAGCTGTTGAGTAATATAAAATATTCTTCAGTTTCAGGTAGTGATATTTTATTCCTTATTTTAGAAGCTCTGCAATCTTCAGTACTAAAACATTATTTTCTTTTTGTGCCCATTTCACTCTTTAGGGAGGACTTTGACTCAGATTTTCAGGTAAGAAAATGGGAATCTGGGCGCACAAGACGGAAACCAAACATCGTCGCTATGGTTCTGCTGTTTCTGTAGTGAGAGCGAGGTGTACTGCGATTGACAGTGAGGAACGAATGGTATAGCACTACATTTTGCATCATTTAGTATCTTCTTTGCATAACACTATTGTACAGTAGAATAGACCTAATGAAATAGCACTGTTGTAAAATACTGGTCTTGTATTCAGGAGGATTGAGATTCCAGTCTCCATCTGGCCACCCTGATTTAGGTTTTTCGTCGCTCCGCTAAATGATTTCAGGCAAATGCCGGGATGGTTCCTACTGTAAGGCCAATGTCGGCTACCTGTCCCTACATGTAAAAGTGTATGTAGATGCCTACATATATATGAATTAAGTGTCTGTTTGTTCTTAGATTTTAATACCATGACGTGCCCAGACTCCTTGTGAACGTGAGTCACAAATATATAAAACTACAACAACAACAACAACTACTACTACTACTAGCTCCGATTGTACAATGTGAGAGAAATTGGCGGTGTCCTTTTCAGGGAAACTATCGAGGTGTTCGCCTTAATAAATGTACGCAAACTATGGAAAATAAACCTGCATCGTGTGACTGCAATGAATCGATAAAACATTTTTGAGCCCCCAGTCAACATATCACAAGTACTCCACAAAGTCAAAACGTGTGGAATTCATTACTGCCATGTGATGAATTTGGGGCTGCAATCGTTTCCATACCTGTGGTCCCGAAGTTCACTTGTCCTACCAGATTGTGTAACTATGTGGGATGTAAATATTGATAAACCAAAACGTATCTTCACAGCTCAGTATTTATTTTGTAAGCAGCTCTCAGAAATCACCCATGGCTCGCGTGATGCCAACCTACATTTGGCTGGCATTGTTACGTGGCAGTTTTCGCCAAACTGGTGCGTAGCCTTACTTAAAATAAGAGACTCCAGAAAATCGTAGTGAGTAGTGCACTTGAGTATACACGCAAGTATGATGCCAGATTTTCTGTTCTATTTCTAACACTCCAGAGACTTTCCTTTCTGCCAGCAAGTTTAGTGAGCTGCTGTGGAACATATCCACACAGTGAAGCGATACGGAGCCATAAATGTATTCTTTCTCGAAACACTGAACGCAGAAGCGTTCGCCGCCGCTGGAGGCTGAAGGACGAACCGTCCAGTGGACATAATCGCAGCCTGATGAAGCTAAAAAAAAAAACAGTAAAACAGTAAAACTTAGGAATGCTGTTTAGACGCATACATGATGTTTTTTAGACAGATGCGTTGTGAAAGCGGAAAGTGTCACCATAGAGAAAAACTAGACAGCCAGGTGTTCTTAAACAAACTTGTAAGACGAACGCTGATTGGCCCACAAAAATTATGTAATAGTCGGAGAAGGGGGTTGCGTGTGTGTCCGTGTCTTCCCTCTTATTTTCCAGGACTGAAAGCTATTCTCTTGGTGAGAAACAGCTGCGAAATTCTGCCCCCACTGTAGAGACACTTCACATAATCCGTTAATCAAATCAAAAGACGTAGGGGAAGTTATTTTGCTAACATATTTCTGAACGTTTTGTTGGTCGGAGCTCGCAATCTTGGCTAGAGAGTTTCCAATGCGTGGAGACACAGCACAGTTACTATAATAGCGAGCAGAGAGACATTTCATTTTGGGCAGGCAATGAGAAATCTTCATCTTAGGTGGGCACCGAGTACTCTTCGACTTCGGAAGCCTACCGATCATCTTTGCCTCCATCTTGCAGAGTTTGGAGTATGTCACAAAACGGAAACAGATGCTGTGGACAGACTCAGAGTCTGTTCCCAACTCTTCAGTCATCTGCTTGGGCAGAACCGTATAAGTATGGCGAGAATGTGCAGCAACTGCAGCCGTCGTGATACGGGGACCGCGGACTTGTTTATTTCCAGAATGGTTTGGCTGAAATGAATTCACACTGGTAGTTTACTTTACGCGCCTAGGCGAGGGAAGAGATGCTTTCATTTGGCTTTCTGAGTCTTTTATTTCTATTCTGGTCTTCAATTCCACTGATTAGTTGCATTCCCAATTATTGCCATTTATGTGGGGACTTTTAACATTTTCTTGATAATGCTACTTCCGCCCACTTATTCTCAGGTCTTAACATGTCCTTTTGTGAACCACGTTGGATAACTGTGGATTCGATGCTCTCTGCAAATTCGATCCATGTTTATAACGAACCTTCGATTTTTTAAAATAACTTGTGAGCTTTAGATCATTTGCTGTATGAAACCTATCTTCAATATATCATTGTGTGCTATTGACCAACGTTGTCATTTTTCTTAGGATCACCCCGGTTGTCATCCCAGATTGCAGTAGCTTGTGTTGTGCGACTTTCATTAACTGACTGCACATGATTTCATCGTTGGGGTGATGTGTTTACTGATTATGTCACCAGTTACATGTCTTGCTAGCATCATAGGGGTATGCCGAAGCCCCAAACGTAGTCTCAAAGCGTATATAAAAATTAGAAGTACCGCAGATCTCCGTGACCACCACAATTCATTCGTCTACCAAAAATGTATTTAAAGACATCCCTCTTCCCACCATTTTAAGTGATGTAATACCACGAAATGAAGTATAAAGACGCATTTAATAACAGTTTAATGCATTTAATAATAGTTTAGTAATAGCTGTCTGAAGGATAGCTCCATTTTCAACTATTTAAGTAATAGCGTAGAAAAATTTTCCGTCGCACTTCACTTTTATACCACGAAACCTGCCTTCCATCTTCACAAACAGATATTTTTACGAAATTTAAGAGAACTGAGATTTTATGTGCCAAGATTATCATCTTTAAGGAATTTTTATGCTGATTCCAAAAATGTTCTAAAATTTTGCGAGTCTCTAATATTTACGAGGGAAAAGTTCATTCTATGATTTATATTTTAATTTTGTTAATTCAGCTGATGCGTTTGGACTGCATGTTGTATGTGTGTGTGTTTGTGTGTGTGTGTGTGCGTGTGTGTGTGTGTCTGTGTGTGTGTGTGTGTAACATTATCATTTGTCCTCCAGCATTTGCCGATGATTCTAGAATGAATTTTCATTCGGCAGCGAAGTATGAACTGAACTGAAACTTTCTAGCAGATTAAAACTGCGTACCGAAAGACGACTGGAGCTGCGACCTTTGCCTTTTTGCGGGCATGTGCTCCACCGACTGTGCTATCCAAGCACGACACACGTACCAACGTACCATCGCCCCCCCCCCCCCCTTTCCTTACTTCCGCCAGTACATTATCTCCTACCTTCGAAACGTTACCTATCTTGAGAAACCAGCTCTTCCAGAAGAAGGCGTATTGTGCAGACTTCGGTTTGCCACATGCCGGATGATTGTTTACACAGTGAATTTTTACTCTGCAGCGGAGGATGCGCTGATTTTTAAGTACCTGCAAGAATAAATCTGCGCGCCGCACGAGGACGCGAACCTAATTTTGGTTTCAACCATGAAAAATGTCTTCTTACTCTGATTTTTAATTGCTATCGATCCTCATTACATGTTATCAATATTTGTGGTAATGAACTGGTTTCAGCATTCGAAATGTGGTTTTCTTTCAGGAATCCTAAAATACAATATCGGGAGGTTGAATGGTATCAGTGGTGTCAGAGAGCAATCAGCAACTTTTTACTGTTTCATAGTGGCCGAGCGGTTCTAGGCGCTGCAGTGTGGAACCGTGCGACCGCTACGGTCGCAGGTTCGAATCCTGCCTCGGGCATGGATGTCTGTGATGTCCGTAGGTTAGTTTGATTTAAGTAGTTCTAAGTGTATGGGACTGATGACCTCAGATGTTAAGTCCCGTCGTGCTTAGAGCCATTTGAACCATTTGAACATTGTACGGTCCTTAATTAAGAGACATTCCCTTCGGATTTCTCTTCGTTGTGTCGATATTTAAGCACTTTATTCGTGTTCATTAGAGACGCCACGCCAGTGGCCTGTGATAAGGAAAATCGTTACAAATGGCGACGGGCCTGTGGCCCGCGGATAGCTAGCGATGGCAGGGCGGTGTCTCGGCGTGTCGCTGCTGAGAATGGAATACCGATACGAGGGAAGGCGTGGGCGGTAGGGCCCCTTAATGGTTGCTGCGGAGCGCCGTTCTCCTAGTCCTCTCGGTGTCTCTAAAAAACCCGCTGCACGGCGAATGTTGTTGGCGAGCGACTTCTCTCTCTTTAAGACAGGCAATGCACTCTGCACCCACTAGCAACAAAAGTCATCGCTTTATTCAGAGCACTGTGTATAAAATTTACATTGTTTGAATTTATATAATTTTTCAGTTTTAAAAAAATACCTTAAAACAATTAGGGGCACTGAATTACTCGTAGTTACATCATTTTTCTTCTTCTTCTGTTTCGTGGTGTTTATCCCGTATGTACACGAGGTGGGCATATTAGTTTATAGATTTGTCATTGCAAACGTTAGAGAATGGTCAGATGCCTTTCGCGTCGCTAGCACTTTTACCCCTCTTCCCACCAGTACTCCTGCTCCCCTCCCCGCCCCTCTCTCGGCCGGGACAAAATTTGTATACTCCAACTGTCTGCATCTACTGTTATCAAATGTGCAAGCGGGAAAAAAATTTCTGAATGTTTACGGATCGAGTAATTCAGGCGAGACTTGGGAACCAGCCTGGAATTCATACGTTCTGACATGAGAATCCGCCTAAAAACCACATTCAGTCTTGCCGGCACACCGGTCATCATTGGCAATTCGCCGTGGGGATTCGATCCAGGGTCAACACGGATCACCGAATACCGGAAGCGGCGTGCTAACGGGCACGGCTATCCGGTTCGTCAAATAGCTCAATACCTGCTCGTGTGGGTTAACGCACAGCACGCTAACGTGTAAGCCAGGTACATGAGCCAGACCCGGATTCAAAAATGGTGCAAATGGCTCTGAGCACTATGGTACTTAACTTCTGTGGTCATCAGTCCCCTAGAACTTAGAACTACTTAAACCTAACTAACATAAGGGCATCACACACATCCATGCCCGAGGCAGGATTCGAACCTGCGACCGTAGCGGTCACGCGGTTCCCGACTGAAGCGCCTTTATTCGCACGGCCACACCGGCCGGCAGACGCTGATTGGATCTGCAGGATGTGATATGGCACACCAGCGGGCCTGAGTTTTTAGGCGGTTTTCCAGTCCTGTGTAGTGATATGCTAGGCTGGTCCAAAATTTCCACCTCATAAAACAAGATACGTCTGGGATGGACAACTATTTCGGCTCGGGGGCCACATTGTGGAAGCGGAGTTTCCATTCCAAGAGAGGTATAAATTTTATCATGAAAACCAATAAATATAAGTTAATTAAACACTGCAATTTATTTATTATGCTAATTTCATACCATTTATAGCTGCAGGAACATTTAATTTTAAAATAAATTTAGTTGGAGTAATGTAGCTACCGACTTTTCTACAATTAGTGTTTAAATCGGGAGTGAGATTGCTTGTTGAGATTCGCGTGACAGCCTGCAGGTTAATGTCTGCTAAAGAGCATCTAGGGGTCTACATTTACTCTTGTTTTTCTTCAAGATAGAATAATTTCGCTCACAAATATACGTATATTCAAATACAAAGAACATTTTCCCAGAAAATTTCTTCGAATATAAATCCAAATAGAGAAAACATTTCTTCAAATAAAGGATATTTTCAGCAGACAAATATTTGTGGTAAGAGTGAACTAATGCCGAAAATGTCACTAAGTAAATCTAAAATGCCTTTACGGACTTTCCCACAGACACCATGCCGCGTGCCAGCTTTGTTGGTGCGACTAGTTAACAGACTTCGCAGCGCGCATGTCTATTGACCCCGTCGTCGTTGAGGAAATCCTCGTTCACTCGCGGGGGAAATCTCAGTTCAAGGATGATTTTTCTGACTCCCATGGCGGGCCACACAAGAACTTTAAGTGGCTCACCGGCCGCTGTTTTCCCTCCGTTGTGAGTATCAAACAGGGAAAACTACAAGACTCATAGCAAGGTTTACGCTGTTGACCAACAGATGGCGCACGCGATTTCTCCCCTTAAGTTAACTGACCACCGTGGTGACCGATAGGGCGTCTGACCACAAAGTGAAATTAAATTAGCCGATCATGAAATCAACGGGCCATGTACGACGAAATAAACACTATAAAATGAGAAGGATTAGTACTGAACAGATAGGTACTGCCTTCAGATAAGGCGCCATCAAAGTGCGTACGCAGCATACACAAATCGAAGAAAGTGTTGTTTATGTCTGCAACAAGTACCACTACAGTCATTTCAGGTACGGTATTGTTGTAAAAGGAATGGAACCTTTCCGCCAGATTAAAATTTTTTGCTGGATCATAGCTTTTTTTTGGGTCATCACTCTACTGACTGCTTTGATGCGGCCCGCCACGAATTCCTCCCCTGTGCTAACCTCTTCATGTCAGAGTATCACTTGCAACCTACGTCCTCAATTATTTGCTTGACGTATTCCAGTCTTTGTCTTCCTCTACAGTTTTTGCCCTCTACAGCTCCCTCTAGTACCATGGAAGTCATTCCCTCATGTCTTAGCAGATGTCCTATCATCCTGTCCCTTCTCCTTATCAGTGTTTTCCACATATTCCTTTCCTCTCTGATTCTGCGTAGAACCTCCTCATTCCTTACCTTATCAGCCCACCTAATCTTCAACATTCGTCTATGGCACCACATCTCAAATGCCTCGATTCTCTTCTGTTCCGGTTTTCCCACAGTCCATGTTGCACTACCATACAATGCTGTACTCCAGAAGTACATCCTCAGAAATTTCTTCCTCAAATTAAGGCCGGTATTTGATATTAGTGGACTTCTCTTGGCCAGAAATGCCTTTTTTGCCATAGCGAGTCTGCTTTTGATGTCCTCCTTGCTCCGTCCGTCATTGGTTATTTTACTGCCTAGGTAGCAGAATTCCTTAGCTTCATTGACTTCGTAACCATCAATCCTGATGTTAAGTTTCTAGCTGTTCTCATTTCTACTACTTGTCATTACCTTCGTCTTTCTCCGATTTACTCTCAAACCATACTGTGCACTCATTAGACTGTTCATTCCGTTCAGCAGATCATTTAATTCTTCTTCACTTTCACTCAGGATAGCAATGACATCAGCGAATTGTATCATTGATATCCTTTCGCCGTGTATTTTAATTCCACTCCTGAACCTTTCTTTTATTTCCATCATTGCTTCCTCGATGTACAGATTGAAGAGTAGCGGCGAAAGGCTACAGCCTTGTCTTACACCCTTCTTAATACTAGCACTTCGTTCTTTAACGTCCACTCTTATTATTCCCTCTTGGGTGTTGTACATATTGTATATGACCCGTCTCTCCCTATAGCTTACCCCTACATTTTTCAGAATCCCGAACAGGTTGTACCATTTTATATCGTCGAACGCTCTTTCCAGATCGACAAAACCTATGAACATGTCTTGATTTTTCTTCAGCCTTGCTTCCATTATTAGCCTTAACGTCAGAATTGCCTCTCTCGTGCCTTTACTTTTCCTAAAGCCAAACTGATCGTCACCTAGCGCATTCTCAATTTTCTTTTCCATTCTTCTGTACATAATTCTTGTAAGCAGCTTCGATGCATGAGCTGTTAAGCTGATTGTGCGATAATTCTCGCACTTGTCAGCTCTTGCCGTCTTCCGAATTGTGTGGATGATGCTTTTCCGAAAGACAGATGGTATGGCGCCAGACTCATATATTCTACACACCAACGTGAATAGTCGTTTTGTTGCCACTTCCCCTAATGATTTTAGAAATTCTGATGGAATGTTATCTATCCCTTCTGCCTTATTTGACCGTACGTACTCCAAAGCTCTTTTAAATTCCGATTCTAATACTGGATCCCCTATCTCTTCTAAATCGACTCCGGTTTCTTCTTCTATCACATCAGTCAAATCTTCACCCTCATAGAGGCTTTCAATGTATTCTTTCCACCTATCTGCTCTCTCCTCTGTATTTAACAGTGGAATTCCCGTTGCGCTCTTAATATTACCACCGTTGCTTTTAATGCCACCAAAGGTTGTTTTGACTTTCCTGTATGCTGAGTCTGTCCTTCCGACAATCATATCTTTTTCGATGTCTTCACATTTTTCCTGCAGCCATTTCGTGTTAGCTTCCCTGCACTTCCTATTTATTTCATTCCTCAGCGACTTGTATTTCTGTATTCCTGATTTTTCCCGGAACATGTTTGTACTTTCTCCTTTCATCAATCAACTGAAGTATTTCTTCTGTTACCCATGGATTCTTCTCAGCTACCTTCTTTGTACCTATGATTTCCTTTCCAACTTCTGTGATGGCCCTTTTTAGAGATGTCCATTCCTCTTCAACTATGCTGCCTACTGCGCTATTCCTTATTGCTGTATCTATAGCGTTAGAGAACTTCAAACATATCTCGTCATTCCTTAGAACTTCCATATCCCACTTCTTTGCGTACTGATTCTTCCTTACTAATGTCTTGAACTTCAGCCTACTCTTCACCACTACTATATTGTGATCTGAGTCTATATCTGCTCCTGGGTACGCCTTACAATCCAGTATCTGATTTCGGAATCTCTGTCTGACCATGATGTAATCTAATTGAAATCTTCCCGTATCTCCCGGCCTTTTCCAAGTATACCTCCTCCTCTTGTGATTCTTGAACAGGGTATTCGCTATGACTAGCTGAAACTTGTTACAGAACTCAATTAGTCTTTCTCCTCTTTCATTCCTTGTCCCAAGCCCATATTCTCCTGTAACCTTTTCTTCTACTCCTTCCCCTACAACTGCATTCCAGTCGCCAATGACTATTAGATTTTAGTCCCCCTTTACATACTGCATTACCCTTTCAATATCCTCATACACTTTCTCTATCTGTTGATGTTCAGCTTGCGATATCGGCATGTATACCTGAACTATCGTTGTCGGTGTTGGTCTGCTGTCGATTCTGATTAGAACAACCCGGTCACTGAACTGTTCACAGTAACACACCCTCTGCCCTACCTTCCTATTCATAACGAATCCTACACATGTTATACAATTTTCTGCTGCTGTTGATATTACCCCAAACTCATCTGACCAGAAATCCTTGTCGTCCTTCCACTTCACTTCACTGACCCCTACTATATCTAGATTGAGCCTTTGCATTACCTTTTTCAGATTTTCTAGTTTCCCTACCACGTTCAAGCTTCTGACATTCATAGCTTTGCGGGGGCAAATCTTCTACCGCCTGAGCTATCCGTCCTCACAATTTTACTTCCAGCAGTACCTTACCTGCGAAGTTCGGTGATGATGTAGTGGCGGAAGTGAAACTGTGAGGACAGGTCGTGAATAGTGCTTGGAGAGCTCAGTCGGCAGAATACTTGCTCGCGAAGGGCAAAGGTCTCAGTTTCGAGCCCGACTCTGGCACACACTTGCAATCTACCAGATAGTTTCAAATCAGGGCACACATCATCTTTTGTTATTTATAGCGGGATACGAACATCAAATGAGATCCCTAACTCTGTTATCCAGAGCATTACACTGGACTTTATAACACCCCAACGACGCCCTTAAAGTCAGTTAAGACAGAATATCATAATATGAAGTAGGGAAGTGTTATATTGGCAAATAAAACATCTTTGCCGATGAGCTAACACCAAGAAGTTTTGATAACAACAACATTATACATCACTGAGAGTTTTTATTATGAAAAGAGGAGGAAGAAACTTCAGATTTAATTAATGGACAAATACCCAAGTGATAATTGCAATTAGTATCTTCAAAGCTAAGTGCAAGGTGATGTTAGTTAGAGATAACTTTAATGTGGAAGAGAGTTGTAAGCGCAACGAAGAAATTCAATGCGCCTACAATACTCTTTCAAAGAAGTCACTTGCTGGCTCTCGTCCTGTAAAGACGTGCTAGAACTTTTCTTGTCTTAGTCATTGAGAGTACGGAACGCGACGAGATTGTTTTGCGTTCAGAAGCGTTTCTTGCGTGACGTGATTTTCGAACTTTGGAAACTGATTTTCTAAGTAGAGACAGGAACCGATAGACGCGTTTAACCGTGCATAACGGGTTAATTGAACTTTATTGACGAAACTAGTGAATATTGGACTTGACTTTCAAAGTTGGAACTAAAAGAAGAGTGGATAGTATATCAAAGGACTACACTCAGTTAGTCTCGAGTAGGACACAATAACACGACTTCACGAAGATAATACAATTACGCTGAAGAGTCAAGTTGTCGTAATTGTCAAGGAACTTAATTGTAATAGAACGGACTTCGCCAACCAAGCCGGCCAGTGTGTCCGAGCGGTTCTAGGCGCTCCAGTCTGGAACCGCGTGACCGCTACGGTCGCAGGTTCGAATCTTGCCTCGGGCATAGATATGTGTGATGTCCTTAGGTTAGTTAGGTTTAAGTAGTTCTAAGTTCTAGGGGACTGATGACCTTGAATGTTAAGTCCCATGGTGCTCAGAGCCATTTGAACCATTTTTCACCAACCAACTGCGTGTGCATGTGGTCCGAAAATTATAAAGTATTTGGTGGCCAAGGAACAATGAACTGTTCGTTCCAAGTTAAATATCAAGCGTGTACTACAGTATTAAGTGATTTAATCAATGATCGTTAACCAACGACTGCTCAGCAGGGGCAATTCAATCTGAATATCAAAGTACCTACTTCATTAATCGAAAAGAGAACTTTTGAACATTTTTTTTAACATTACGGCGGTGGTTCACTCACACATGATGAAAGAATATCTATGGATTTCGCTTCGTACAGGTTCAACAACTCCATAGCAACGAGCCAACAACGTACGAGAAGACTGATAATTACAATGTTTCCTCGCAACTGGTGGTGTGCACAATGCGGATTAGATTTAACACCTACTGCATATCCGTGCAATGAATCATTCAATCTTAAATCAGAAGAAGCATCCATCGTACGAGTTCGCATTTCTGTCTTCCGTTCACACAATGGGGACCTACGTCATCGCGCATCGTGTCTCAACTCCACATCAAAAAGGACCCGTGCAATGGACTCACAATATTCATCAGATATTCGTATCGAGGAGATTACCAATGCCCTGAAGAAGGTTAAATCAGGCAAAGCTTCGGGTTTCGATGGTATCCACCCTGAGTTCCTGATACATGTCGGAGCCTACACAAAACAATGGCTGGCTAAGTTCTTTACGGACATTCTCCAAGTGGGTAACATTCCTCTCTCACTTAAACGAGCAAAGATTATCGCAGTCCTGAAACCTGGTACGCCAGGCGATAGACCAGAGAGTTACCGCCCCATTGCCCTTCTCAGTATGGTCTGTAAATTAGTAGAAAGATTGCCCCTCAGCTGAATAGGCCAAACTATACTTAAAAAAATTCCTATCGAACAAGTATGATTCCGTCCCTATCGCTGCTGTGCAGATCAAGTCCTACCACTGACAACGTATATAGAGGCGGGGTTCCAGAAGAAACATAAAGTAGCTGCAGCATTCATAGACCTAACTGCAGCCTATGATATAGTTTTGAAACAGGGGTTCAGGTACAAATTAATCTGTGCCGTCCCGTGCAAGAAGATAACCAACCTCATTGATGATATGTTGTCAAATAGAACCTTCCAAGTAATAATGGGGAATGAGAGAAGTAAACAGATGAAACTCAATAATGGAATCCCACAAGGCTCTGTCCTTGCACCCCTTCTTTTCAGCCTTTACATCTCTGACATGCCTGCAAACAGATCGCGCAAATTTGGTAGTGCCGACGACTGGGCTCTAGCAACGGCCCACAGAAATATAGAAACTGCCGAAGATATCATTACGAGTGACCTAGGGATTCTCAGCGAGTACTTTAGAAAATGGAGGCTACAACCTAGTGCTAGAAAGACGGAAGTATCTGCCTTCTATAATATAATAAAATGATAATATAATAGGATAGGGAATGAATGATAATAAAATGTTGGAATGTGTGGCTTTTTTAAAATGGATGAATTAAAGAGATTAATTCTTTGGCATGAAGGACAAGCACAATAAGCTAGGCATTGCCTGTAACGGGAAAGGAATCATTTTAGTTTATATTTATATAAATAAATCGTCTTCATAGTATTTTATGCGTACCAATTATTAATATTATGTCCGATCGCCGTCTCCTTGACTGTGGCCGTGTTGTTATATTCGGATCTTCGTAAATTTTCCGAAGTACACAGGTGGGCTTCCGTTCTTCTTATTGCAGTACTACTTGAAATAATAACAACTCTCACAAATATTCTGTTAATAAAACACTACTATATTTCTGTTCGATGCACATAGAAAATACACACAATGGCGGTCTGCAATTGCTCGCTAAAAATGGCGGTTCTCACTCGCTCACTCACTGAGCGAAACCCTCCTTCCAACAACTCGTACAAGAACAGAAACTGCTCTGTCTTTTAACATCTGAAAGTCAAAAATACCTGACGGTAGGCACAGGCTCTACGCTGGGCTACTACCACCTCATCTTTTCTCTTTGCTTTTAAAGAGGATGAAAACATAAAAGTAAGAAATGCAAAAGGTATATCACAATTCCATTCGAACAACAAAATGGCTAACAGAGAACTGCATGTCTATCTAGACGGGAAATTACTAAATCACAAGAAACACCCAAAGTGCATTGGGGTTACCCTAGACACGACACTAACATTCAAAGAACACCTGACGAAAACTGCAGTGAAACTTAAAACACGTAACTATATATTGCAGAAGCTCTGTGGCACCACTTGGGGCTCCACAGCATCCATCTTAAGAACATCCGCACTTGGCTTGGTGTATCCAGTGACAGAATACTGTGCCCCAGTGTGGCTCAACAGCAATTACACACACATGGTAGATAGCCAACTTAATGCAACAATGCGTATTATATCAGGCACAATCAGGCCAACTCCTACAGTGTGACTGCCAGTTCTCAGTAACATAGCCCCTCCTAAGCTGCGCCGAGAACACGCTCTGGTTAGAGAATTTCAAAAAATCATGAGCAACCCTCAATTACAAATCCATGAAGATACTCACGACATCCAAGGAAACCAACTCCGGTCTAGGCATCCTCCACTAAAGACCGCACAGGCTCTACACCAAACCAACTTTAAAATAAATGTCCGATGGAAAGAGGAGTGGGAGAGCAGAACAGCAGTAAACTGCCACAGTATGCCAAGCATCTTTAGTAAACAAAAAGGATTTGATTGCCCTCCCAAAGTTTGGTCAACTCTTAATCGCATCAGAACCACCTGTGGGAGATGCGCCGACTCCTTACACAGATGGGGTAAACTTCCTTCAGCCGCTTGCGACTGTGGCTCCGAGAGACAGACGGTCAAACACATCGTGCAGGAATGCCCATTAAGGGTATATGAGGGTGACCCACAGGATTTCCTAATCGCGCCCCAAGAGGCAATCGACTATATATTATCTAAGCTGGACGTCTGCTTGTGATTGCTCTTCTGTGAGTGTGAATTTACAATTGGTGATGTTCTTATACAGGGTGTTACAAAAAGGTACGGCCAAACTTTCAGGAAACATTCCTCACACACAAAGAAAGAAAATATGTTATGTGGACATGTGTCCGGAAAGGCTTACTTTCCATGTTAGAGCTCATTTTATTACTTCTCTTCAAATCACATTAATCATGGAATGGAAACACACAGCAACAGAACGTACCAGCGTGACTTCACTTTGTTACAGGAAATGTTCAAAATATCCTCCGTTAGCGAGGATACATGCATCCACCCTCCGTCGCATGGAATCCCTGATGCGCTGATGCAGCCCTGGAGAATGGCGTATTGTATCACAGCCGTCCACAATACGAGCACGAAGAGTCTCTACATTTGGTACCGGGGTTGCGTAGGCAAGAGCTTTCAAATGCCCCCATAAATCAAAGTCAAGAGGGTTGAGGTCAGGAGAGCGTGGAGCCCGTGGAATTGGTCCGCCTCTACCAATTCATCGGTCACCGAATCTGTTGTGTAAGCGTACGAACACTTCGACTGAAATGTGCAGGAGCTCCATCGTGCATGAACCACATGTTGTGTCGTACTTGTAAAGGCACATGTTCTAGCAGCATAGGTAGAGTATCCCGTATGAAATCATGATAACATGCTCCATTGAGCCTAGGTGGAAGAACATGGGGGCCAATCTAGACATCACCAACAATGCCTGCCCAATCGTTCACAGAAAATCTGTGTTGATGACTTGATTGCACAACTGCGTTCGGATTCTCGTCAGCCCACACATGTTGATTGTGAAAATTTACAATTTGATCACGTTGGAAGCAAGCCTCATCCGTAAAGAGAACATTTGAGGATTGACACATTGTTGGATGAACCATTCGCAAAAGTGTACCCGTGTAGGCCAATCAGCTGCTGGTAGTGCCTACATACGCTGTATATGGTGCGGAAACCACTTGTTCTCCCGTAGCACTTTCCATACAGTGACGTGGTCAACGTTACCTTTTACAGCAGCAACTTCTCTGACGCTGACATTAGGTTATCGTCAACTGCACGAAGAAAATTGCCTCGTCCATTGCAGGTGTCCTCATCGTTCTAGGCCTTCCCCAGTCGCGAGTCATAGGCTGGAATGTTCCGTGTTCCCTAAGACGCCCGATCAATTGCTTCGAACGTCTTCCTGTCGGGACACCTTCGTTCTGCAAATCTGTCTCGATGCAAACGTACCGCGCCACGGCTATTCCCCGTGGTAATCCATACATCAAATGGGGATCTGCCAACTCCGCATTTGTAAACATTGCACTGACTGAAAAACCACGTTCGTGATGAACACTAACCTGTTGATGCTACGTACTGATGTGCTTGATGCTATACTGTAGAGCAATGAGTCGCATGTCAACACAAGCACCGAAGTCAACATTACCTTCCTTCAATTGGGCCAACTGGCGGTGAATCGAGGGAATACAGTACATACTGACGAAACTAAAATGAGCACTAACATGGAAATTAAGCGTTTCTGGACACATGTCCACATAACATCTTTTCTTTATTTGTGTGTCAGGAATGTTTCTTGAAAGTTTGGCCGTACCTTTTTGTAACACCATGTATACAAACTGTTATTTATTGTTGTGTTTTTTTTAAGAATCGTGTTGTTTCTGTAACTTTTACTATGATGTTATGAGCCATACGATAAATAAAGAAAATGCGAGAGCTGTGGCAGTAGCAGCTCAAAGGCGTCGACAATATCAGCACGCGGTTGGAGTGTGGGGACGCCACAACTTGCAGCGAAAGAGGGTGGACGTAAATGCCGAAGTTTATTCTGCTGGACATCGCGCCATCTACGAGATTAATTAATAAGCGCTATTCTGAAGTTTTTGTCTTCAAACTCGTTCCTGCCGCATCCTTTTACGGGGTAGGGCGAAGTACGGTTATTACGGCTCTTCCAGCGGGAGGCAAAGAGAACAGATTCACCAGACGATCGAAGGCGTTCACTCGTGCGGAAAATAAGCCGGCGGTGACGGCTGCGCGTGGGAGAAGATTTAATTAGGGATCCTCGGGAGTGGGGAGCGGCGGTTCTCGCAGCTGGGTTGCGATCTTCTTCCGCGTGCCACTCGCGGCACACTGCGGAAGCGCGAAGCGCGCCCGCCGCGGCGGGGGGAGGTTTGCGCGCGGGGCCACGAACCTCCGCCCCAGGGCAACACGTGGCCGAGGAAGGGGCCGCCGCAATTTCGGCGCACTCTGTAACGGCGCGCCTGCGAGGGTTCGTCGTGGGGTGTAGATTTTCGGGGCGGTCGTGTCTAATTTGGGAGCGCTTTCCCGGTGGCGGATCGCGGCCCTTAATATCCAGAGCTCGGGGCAGGGTCACTCCTTGTTCGCCGCTTTATATTTATTTGCTCGGCCTCGCACTAAACTGAGATTAATATCGCCGGTGGCTCACGGCACGGCGGGGCAGCAGCCATCGCTCCTCACAGACCCGTTTATTACCGCCCTAAGAGGCTGCCCCGGAACGCAAAAAGACAAGCGGCGAATTTATTGCTGCGCGGGTTGCTACAGACGTGTCTGCATCTGCAGCTCCTCGCTACTCTGTGATGGTTGCGGAACGAGCCACTGGCCTGTGGGTACGATTATTAAATCTGGTGTTTATCGCCACAAGATAAGTGAACCTTTACAGAAGCTCGAGATTTATCGTGACATCAGTGCGAGACACTTTTAATAGTTTCCACAACGAAAATCTGTCTCGAAATCTCTCAGAAAATCTAAAGAGATTCTGTTCATATGTAAAGAACACCATAGCTCGATCCACGAACGATGGCGGTTCGAGCATGTCGAAGCACAGACGAGGACTGTGTTGTTGACGATCCAAAGCGACAGTTGCGGTATGCACATGCTCTTGCTTTTCGATTGAAGAAAGTGTACATCCTGCAAATTGTCTCCCACTTGCTTGCGCAATGTATCACTTACCACCGACATCAGCCATGACAAATTGTTGCCGTGCGGCCGTAGCCGCCTTGCCACAGTTACAGCGGCTATCCCCCGTCGGAGGTTCGAGTCCTCCTTCGGGCATGAGTGTGTATGTGTGTTGTCTTTCGCGTAAGTTAGTTTCAGTAAGATTAAATAGTGTGTAAGCCTAGGGACCGATGATCTCAGCAGTTTGGTCCCAACAACTCGCTAAGATAACGTTTAATACGCGCATTATCTACGGCATTCAGAGCAGAGCGCTCAGACCATTACTGAACGCTCATTGCCTGTCGGAGAATGCGTGAAGTAGGTGCGCAGAACTAGCCTAACTCGACCACCAACTACAGAAGCAACACGCAATCAATACCTTGACTGCGCAATAACAATGGTAATATAACTGATGCGTATTAGGGTGACTAATTCTACAATATTCCCCAGGATCTCCCGTACTATAGCATTTTTTTTAAATATCCTCCCGGCTTCCTTCCTGACCGTCTGTTCTCCCTGTACATTTCGTCAGTGATCGTTGTTAAGGTACGTTTACATTGTGGTACATGAGCGTCATGTCAGTTGGATTTATGGCAGTACATTATCTCATACAAGGGTTCACCCAACTTGAATGCGGACCTTCCCGCGTATACAAGTCGCATATACACATACCAAAAACGTTTTGCATCACTTCGGTTCCTAGAGTTCCGGAACCTGTACAGAAAACTGGGATAGAGGTCAACAGAAACATCATTTCCGCCCATTTTTATTGCTCATGAAAACAAGACATTGCATGTTGTACCACTATACAGTGAGAGCTTCAGAAGTGGTGGTCCAGATCGCTGTACACACTGGTAGCCGGCCGGGTGGCCGAGCGGTTCTAGGCGCTACAGTCTGGAACCACGCAACCACTACGGGTCGCAGGCTCGAATCCTGCCTCGGGCATGGATGTGTGTGATGTCCTCAGGTTAGTTAGGTTTAAGTAGTTCTAAGTTCTAGGGGACTGATGACCTCAGAAGTTAAGTCCAATAGTGCTCAGAGCCATTTGAACCTTTTTTTTTGTACACACTGGTACCTTTAATACCCAGTAGCAGGTTGTCTTGCATTGATGCAGGCCTGTATTCGTTGTGACATACTATCCGCAAGTGTATAAAGCACTCTTGGTCCAGATTGTCCCACTCCTCAACGGCGATTCGGCGTAGATCCCTCGGAGTGATTGGTGGGTCGCGTCGTCCATAAATAGCCCTTTTCAGTCCATCCCAGGCATGTTCGATAGTGTTCATGTCTGGAAAAAATGCTGGCCACTCTAATTGAACAATGTCGTTATCCTGAAGGAAGTCATTCAAGAGATACTCACGATGGGGGCGCGAACTGTCGTCCATGACTGCTTCGCCATTATGCTGCCGATATGGTTGCTCTATCGGTCGGAGGATGGCATTCATGTATCTTACAGCCCTTACGGCGCCTTCCATGACCACCTGCAGCGTACGTCGGCCCCACATATGCCACCCCAAAACAGCAGGGAACCTCCAACTTGGTACACTCACTGGACAGTGTGTCTAAGGCATTCAGCCTGAGTGGGATGCCTCCTAACATATCTCCGACTATTGTCCGATTGAAGGCATCTGCGACACTCATCGGTGAAGAGAACGTGATGCCAATCCTGAGTAGCCCATTCGGCATGTTATTGGGACCGTCTATACTGCGCTGCATGGTGTCGTGGTTGCAAAGATGGACCTTGGCATGAACGCCGGGAATGAAGTTGCGTATCTTGCAGCCTATTGCTCATGCAGAAGTTCTGCGAACCGGGGTGATGCATAACTTTTTTTGATGTGTGTGTATTTTGTATATAGTTTTTTCGCGATGAAATCGACAATTCGCAGTGCGTCTTCCTTGGCGCCACGTGGCCATATTTGTTTACAAATGTCTGTTTGATCTTGAGAGATCTATTGAGTTTGTTGTTGTATTCGTTGCGTTTTGTGCGTTTTCAGTTCCTCATTCAAAATTAAAAGTGCACCAGCACATAAGAATGTTAAGCCTTCAATATCCTTTTGGGAAACCATCGCGAGTTCCGAAAAGCTTTGTACCTCAGAACGCCCTGATACGAATCGCCAGATGCAAACGATCGTACATGCATGACTCGCAAGTAGCGCTCTCTTCCAAGTCGAGATAAATGTTCCGGAGACACGTATGCATGTGCGATGCTTGTGCCGATACAAACCCCAGATGTAAACGTATATTTATAAATTTTAATCCGCGAAGCACTAGCGATAATTTAAATTCCCTGACGAAACAATATCGAAAGGTTTCCTATAATAATCGACACTGTTGTCGACATAGTCTTTTTTCTTCTCTAGTTTGTACGGAGAGATGCGAAAGGGTAACACAACCTACGCATAGAGGGGCCATGATATGGGGGAATGTTGCCTTTTCCCTAGATCAGTACTAGTAACCCACGGATCCACCCGTCCGGTACCGATACCTATGGTATAAATAATACCGCGCTATCGACGGGACGTTAAACTCTAATCTTCCTTCCTTAATTAAGGCATGGATGTAACTAAGACTTGCGGAGGCGGATTATAGAGACATCAGTGTCGAAACACACTCGCTGCATTCTTTATTTCTCAATAAACTCACATAATAAAACAACATTTCGCAACGCTTCGAAACAGAATGAACCGATAACTCGCTGAAGCTGGCATCAATCGAAAACGAAAGTGGGCACGAAATGTTCCGACAAGTGCCGTATTCTTTCCGTAATCGTGCCTACTACACTCTTCAGTTTACGCATGTGTCTGCATTGGTTTTTAAGATGAATCAGTTTTCATCACGTCCTCTCGCAGTAAAACAAATACGTTAAAAATTGCACGAAGTAAGAATCCTACTGTTCTTTTCATTCCATAAACTTTACATCGGTTTGTGGAATTAACCAAAAATATGATACCGTATGAGGCAGTATAGCAAAAGTTAGCAAAGTAAACAAGTTTTTTCTTATTTTTACGTCTTCATTATCACCCGTTACAAGAAAATGCGATGCAGTCGTGCAGTTTAAATTTTTGTGATTAAATATCCATTAAACCTCCGTTGAAATCATAGCCAAGTGTTGGCGATCTCATTTAAAACAGTGATCGAATGTTGGTTGCCCTAATGACAGTACCATTAAAGCAAAGTTACTTAACGCATTTGAGTCAGGTCCCTTTCAGAGAATGCTGCTACAATAGTTCCATTTTTAGCAATCATATACAACTTCTCGCTCGTCAAAAGGTCCGTACGTAAAGACTGGAAAGTTGCATGTCACACCAATAACCAAGAAAGGTAATAGGGGCAATCCGCTGAATTAAGGAAGCAAATCACTAACGTCGTACGGTTTTCGAACATACACTATGTGATTAAAAGTATCCGGACACCTGGCTGAAAGAGACTTGTTAGTTCGTGGCGCCCTCCATTGGTAATTCTGGAATTCAATATGGTGTTGGCCCAATCTTAGCCTCGATGACAGCTTCCACTCTCGCAGGCATACATTCAGTCAGGTGCTGGTAGTTTTCTTGGGGAACAGCAGCCCATTCTTCACGGAGTGCTGTACTGAGGAGAGCTATTGATGTCGGTTGGTGAGGCCTGGCAGAAGTCGGCGTTCCAAAACATACCAAAAGTGTGTTATATGAATTCAGGTCATGACTCTGTGCAGGCCAGTCCATTACAGAGATATTACTGTCTTGTAACCACTCCGTCACAGGCCATGCTTTATGAACAGGTGCTCGATCGTGTTGAAAGATGCACTCGCCATCCCCGAATTGCTCTTCAACAGTGGGAAGCTAGAACGTATTTAAAACACATGATGTGATAGTGCCACGCAAAGAAAAACAACGGGTGCAAGCCCCCTCCATGAAAAACACGGCCACATCATAACACCACCGCCTCCGTATTTTACTGTTGGCGGTACACACGCTGGCAGATGACGTTCACCGGGCATTCGCCATACGCACACCCTGCCATCGGATCGCCACATTGTGTACTGTGATCGTCACTCCACACAACTTTTTTCCACTGTTGAATTTCCCAGTGTTTACGCTCTTTACACTAAGCGAGGCGTCGTTTGGCATTTACCGGCATGATGTATCGCCAATGAGCAGCCGCTCTTCCAGAATTAAAAGTTTTCTCACCTCCCGCCTAACTGTCATAATACTTGCAGTGGTTCCTGATGCAGTTTGGAATTCTTGTTTGACGGTCTGAATAGATGTTTGTCTGTTACACATTACGACCCTCTTCAACATTCGGCGGTCTCTGTCAGTCAACAGACGAGGTCGGCCTGTGCGCTTTTGTGCTGTACGTGTCCCTTCACGTTTCCACTTCACTATCACATTGAAAACAGTGGACCTAGGAATGTTTAGGGGTGTGTAAATCTCGCGGACAGACGTATGACACAAGTGACATCAATCACCTGACGACGTTCGAAGTCCGTGAGTTCCGCGGAGCGTCCCATTCTGGTATCTCGCGATGTCTAATGACTACTGAGGTTGCTGATGTGGAGTACCTGACAGTAGATTGCAGCACAATGCACCTATATGAAAAACGTATGTTTTTGGGCTATCCGGATACTTTTGATCACATAGTGTATATGAGTTGCCGCGAAGAAAACGATTGACTGACAAATAGCCATCACGGGTTCCAGAAAATATTGTTGTTATGAAACACAACTAGCTCTTTATTATCACAAAGTAATGAGTGCTATCAACAGGGGACGTCAAATTGATTCCATTTTTTGTTAGATTTACGGATGGCTTTTCTCACAAGAGACATCTATGAAATTGTGTGGTTATGGCATATGGTCTCTTTTGTGCGACTGAATTCGTAATTTCCGTCAGAAAGGTCAAATCTCGTAGTAATTGACGATGAAAGTGCCACGAAGATGATATGAGAATTTTGGTGGCAGTCATAAAAATAAAAGCTGTTTTAGCTGTGGTCAGATCTTTTCATGAAATTTCAATCACCAACTTTTTTCTCAGAGTGTGAAAATATTTTGTTGGCCCCCATCTACATAGGGAGAAATGATCATCGAAATAAAATAAGAGAAATCAAAGTTCGTACGGGAAATTTAAGTTTGTTCCCCGTGCGCTGTTCGAGAGCGGAACGGTAGAGAAATAGCTTGAAGGTGGTTCGATGTACCTCTGACAGGCACTTAATAGTGAATTGGCATGTAGATGCAGATGTAGATTACTCTCGGCTGACAAGAAATACCCAAAATTAAGCCAGAAGACAGAAACTATTGTAAATGCTGTTCAAATATCAGAACATTTCGATTATTGTCCATAGTGGCTTCATCTCTGCACATTTCAGAACTTCTGAGAAGCACCCTTCATCTAATCACTGCTTTTATTGTTATGTTAAGTATTGCAACACTACATAAAAAAGCTTCGAAAGTGTACATGAAACATTGTTTTAAGTGCAGTAACTTGGTTTATTTATGTTTTTGATTTCTCTAAGTACCTGTGGGAACATTTCAGAAGATCGTAGAAGAATAGTTTGACAAGGTAATACAGGCGAATTGACGAACAGGATCACTTTACATCAGGCGAGCCGAGCAACAGAAATAAGATGCTGTTTTAGATTATTTCTGTTTTCATGAGAAGTATATATACTTGTGCAATTTACATTTTATGGACTTTTGTCTGTTCCCAAAAATGGTTGCTTATATTTTAATATTTCTTTAAGATGTAATGTGCATGTTCAATTGCTTTGTATCACCGTCTTCATCAATTTCTTCTTCTTCGCTCCTTACTTTACATGCTGCCTTTCCGGTGTTAACACCTGATACAATTACATGCAGTCAGGAGGTATATCATTTCAAACTTATACTTTCCATTATGATGTGTTTCTCTTTCTTATGTTACGGGACCACATCCCTACCTTTTGATGTATTTGTGGCACTCAGTTCACAGTTAACTCCTTTCGGCAAAAAGTTTCCCTTCTGACGACGTTTTAATTAATGGCGATTGTCCTTCTCATTTGTGTCTTACTTCCGTCTGTTTGAAAAAAAAAGAAGAAAGTGCTAAAGTGCTTTGTGACACTATACGGTTAGTAAAATACACACTTAATTTATTTCACGGCGTGTAAAAATAAAACTTTCGCAATGCGTCCTCCCCCTCAGCTACGAGGTCAGCGCGTCTGTCTGCCATGCAACGGGGCTGGGTTCGATTCCTGAATTAGAGACTTTCTTCGCTCGGGGACTGGGTGTTGTGTAGCCCTCCATCATTGCATCATCACTGACGCACAAGTCATCTAGTGCTAATAGTATAGCACAGAATTTCAAAAAAAGCCTTTCAGTTACACAAGACATGCATCTGGAATGAAGCTACTCACACGTGACCTAAGGTGATAACAATAAGTGTAACACAATCTAGAGACTCATGGAGATGGAAACAAACGATGGGGTAACGGAAGACAGACTTAGGAAATAGGCCCTGCAATTACCTATTTTTTGTGTAAAACTGCATGAAAGCACCATACCAACAACAGTTACTGCACTGAGTGTATTGCACACGGGTGTGGCTAGTCTCCCTGTATCGTAAACTGTCACTCTAAGCGCTGCGATATATTAGTAGGCCTATGAATCACTACTGCTCCTAGGGGTAATTAACCTAATTAAAACCAGCGTAGTGGAGCGTTTTTTCATCCTACCTATCGTTTTGTTGCTTATGCGCTCAAGAAATGACAGAGAACTGCCAATTAATTAATTAAGCATTGGATCTGCGGTCACAATCGCTAACAATATTGCCTTCCTTTGCAGCTGTCTAATACGCCTTGCCCAAATATCGCAATAATCAAGTTGGCACTTATTCCAGTAAGAGTTGATCCAATTAAAATTCGATGTAGTGAACTGTGGCTCCTGTGTACACCAACTGCGTTACTGCAAAAGCAATATCTTTAGGTGAAATACACAATCGATTAATATCAACCTTCAACATGTTCGAAGCAGCTTTCACAAACAGCAAAAAACCGTTGAAATAATGAATGTAAGTCGTTGGTTTGTGATGCTAGCATTATATGCTGTAGGAATGGTTCGTCATTTGTTTGGTATTAGACACAAAGTAATATTTGAAATGAAACAATGTACGACGAAAAAGGAAGCGAAATTTACACAGCTCAAGGAAATTGTGAGAAAAACAGAGTCTGTTATCGAAAAGGGAATTAGAATATGAAAGGAAATACGTTAATATTATAACCACATCTAACATGGTCATTCGTTCCCTCATGTAGACGGAATAGTCTAAATCAGATAGCCAAGAAAATGCGTAGGAAGTATAAAAAAGCAAGGAAGCTTATGATTTAACATCTCGTCACTGGAGAGGTAATTAGAGGCAGATAAGAATCTCGGATAAATGAAGGAAAAGGAAAAAAATAATGTGTGCGCTTTTAGAGGAGCCATACGGTAATTACGGCCAGATGGGGATTTGAACCAACGTCCTCTCGAATTCCAGTCCAGTGTCCCAGAGCTCAGTGAGTAGGAAGTACTGATTTGTGGGTGGTAGGGGGATTCGAAACAGTCATCGAATAAGTGTGGTTTAACCAGCACAGATATTCCAAAAATATAAACTGGTGAAACACTGCTGCACCGTATAACTGCGGTTTGGCGAGCACAGATCTTCGAAAAATGTAAATTGTTTAAACACGACTACATTAGAACAGCGTCGTTCTGAAATTGATTTGAATATTTTAGCTGTAACTGTATCACTCGGAAGAGAATAAAAATATCCGATGATAACATGAAGATTGGTTTCTGAATTATTAATGCGGATCGCAGTCATATATTCTCTGTGCAAAGCAAAGGAATGTAATAATTTTCTTCCGCCACGCATAAAACAGCTTCTATTCTGATACATATCGACGTTACCTGTGCAGGTAACCTGTACAAAAAGAGGGTTACTGGACTTATTAATATTATACAGCGATCCTGTCGCTATTGCTCCTGGGATATTCGAAAGACTTGAGATAACTCTTTTCTTGAAAATAATTTTCTCGGCATATACAAATCAAAATCTTGTATTTGTGCTAGCTGATTTCTGACAAAAACCAAGATTACTTAACCGTAGTCGATAACTTTAAGATTCTTGTCGTGTGACAGTGTGAAGATAGCTATACCACCGAATATATATTATTACATGACGTACGAGAAATTGACAAAAGTTATGTAAGTTACTAATTATTTTCTGTATCAATACTCATTTACTCAAATATTTTATGAACCCAGTAAGTAATAAAACTGAAGTGTAATGTTTTGATTCTGACTGCTAAAGTAACGTGATTACGCGCCACATGAAAAGCAATGAAATTTGTCCTTAAAAATTAACAAGGACACGTGATGAAGTGACTAAACTGTCGATGTGTGAACAGGGACTGCTTTGAAGTGGTGAATTTTTACTGTACGTCGACCTCAGACCGTCGAAAAGTGTACATTTTAAGCAGAAGAAAACCGATATGATTAGAGTACGTTGTTGAAGAAATCGTTATCGTTGCACTCCAATCAATGCTGTGTTTCGGGGTGACAAGCAGTAGCCGTGTGCGGGTGGCAATTATCTTGCTGAAATGTAAACCTAGGTGGCATGCCATGAAGGCAATCAAAACGCGACTAAGAATATCGTAAGGGTGGGTGTGGATTACAGCCAAAGTCAAAGGGGTACTAATATGAAAAGAAACGGCACTCCAGACCATCAGTCGGCCATATGGCGAGTATCCCACAACTATCTGTGTCGTTCTAGACTTGTCTTCGCTGTTCATCGAGGCCTGGATCTCATTGACTCGAGTAGAATGGTCTTCGGTAATGAGGTTCGTTTTGAAATGAGCCCCGATTACAGTAGGAGGATAATTATATCTTCATAAAACACTTTCGTTATAGCTGTGCAACCCTACTTCCTGCCATTTTAAAAGTGATGATTTGGCCTGAACTGATTGGTCATCAACTGTTACTGTTATTTGCAAACGTTAACCCAAGGTTATAGTTTTTATCAGTGCTTAAACGTGATGTGGATATGCTTTTAGAGTGTTTCTTTTGGAAGTGAACTGATGTTTTCCAGAGTTACGTTAATTCGTGTAGCTCGTCCGCTAGGTGTGCAACGTGTTTCTTGAGTCTATTTGATGGACTAAAGCAAAATGTAAATAAGGGAGGGAGATAGGCGTTCAATGTCCCCTCAATCATGACTGTATGTGTGATGCAGCACGAACTGAGAATCAAGGGTGAGGAAGGATATTGTCAATGTCTGCCTTAAGCAATTCAGGGAAACAGCAGAAGCTGTAAATTTACACGCCCAGACGTGGATTTGGACCACTATTTTCCCGAAGGAGAGTTCAGGATTTTACTACTGCATAACTTCGCTCGGTAGGAGAAGTATAGGAAGTGATATAAGTGCGCAGCAAACCCATCAGTAACAACCAGGGGAAGACGGGCACACAATGTGAGTGACGAACGAATCATAGCATTTCGGCCACTTAAGTGACGACATGTGGTGTGTCTTTGAGAAGAAGGATGCCGATATTACAAGTTTCTCGAATGTTCGAGAAAGCTATGCAGCTCTCGGACTGTATTTATTTCCAGACCAATACCTTCATTGAAGACTACCTAAAACTTAAATCTATTTTTAAACTAGTCTTTTCCCCACAGCTTTTCCCATCTATGAGTTTGACACATATACTGAACACACATCCTTCCCCCCCCCCCCCCCTTCTCTGCTTCCGCCTCTTCTTCCTATGTCTCCTGTCGCCTCTTCCCCATTCTCTCTTTCATTTCCTTATCCCCCTCTCTTCATCCATTTCCTCCAGCTGCTGTCTCTGACCATATCTTCTCTTCCTTCTGACCATATCCTCCTCCCCTTCTCTCTGCCTGTGCCTGTGCCTCCTGCCCTTTCCATCTGCCCAACATGTCTTTACACCTTCCACCTGCTTCATGCATCTTCCCTTCATCCCCTCTCTGTCCATTTTCTCCTTCCCATTGCTTTGCCCATCCCCTCCTCTATCCATCTCACCCTGTCCCCAGCCATGCTCTTTAGTACGTGTAGCACTGCAATACAGTTCAATGACGCAGACAACTATGGCGCTCACAACATGGCTGTCACGCAGGTCAGGCTACATGTCATTTGTTTGCCTCTGACGTACAAGCTGCCACACAAAGCAGGTCGATAAAACAGCATAGTCTAACACAATAGACCATCGTGGAGAGCAGTCTACACATTGGAGGCTGAAATCTGTTTCTTGGATCTGATACGTAGGCTGCCATGCGACTGAGGTTGATCTGCCAGGGGTTTAGGAGGAGATCCCAAACATAAAAACATACACTCTACTTTATATGTAGAAAAGATCACAGACTAGCTGAGGAACTCAGCCCAAATATTTATTTATTCTAATCTTCTAATAGTCCATCTCATCATCCATCCTCTCTCTGTCTATCTCCTCTTACATCCTTTCTCTGCCTATCTCCTCCACCCCCCCCCCCCCCAAATCTATACACCTCCTCCCTCCCACTTTCTTCTGTCCATCTCATCATCCTTTCTCTCTCTGCCCACTGCCACTGCCTTCTCCTCCATTTCTTCTTGTCCACCAAGTCCTCCCGTCATTATCTGTGAGCCCCACCCCCACCTTAATGGGAGGGTGGTGGGTTTTACCTCCACAGTATTCTTTTCCAGAATTTGGTTGAAATAGATCCAGGGGCTTAGGAGGAGATGTTGAACATTTGTGTATGTGACACTATTGCACACGTTTACGTCCGGCTCTCTTCTATTCTGCACTATATGACTCAAGAGAGAGTGATATATTTATGTGTGGTATTCAGCCATAGGTCCTGCAACATTCTGGAAAAATTATTGGCTCACTGCAGTGCTCCTTCTTGCGACCTGTTTGACACACTGAACAACTAAAACAAGAGACATATTGAAATTTACGCTTTTAAACGTATACGAAGGCAACTACATGCAGGAAATAAAATCCAACAGATCTTTTCGAACATTTTGACGTCTCTCGTTCTCATCCATAATCTCGCCCCTAGTAGCAGTAGGACCTCACTGTATTTTTATACAAATAATAAGTCATGAACCTAAACCAAATCTTGTAGAAATTGCTACAGGTGTTCGTTAGTTATGATTCAGCGTCACCCCATTTTCAATCCCATCCCTGTAGGATGTAGACGGTTCTTAACCACAGAGTGCGTGTTTCCAGATAGCGAGTAATCGGTAAATACCTGATCCTTGAAAGAATCAAGGGCCATTGTATAAAACAACTTCCAACTTCCGATTACTTTAAACTTAAGGGTAGCTGAGAACAAAGTCAAACAGAGTTGAAACCTATCTGCAATATTGTGCAGTCTGTGTCTTCAGCGAACAATAATTGAAAACAAGAATGCATTTGGAGGGGGATCTACAGTTACGGGGATGAAATCAAAACCCTGTGGCAGTGGCGTTGTGAATGACAGAGATAACCAAAGGTCTAGGTCTGGAAGATCAGTTGAACACAGTGAATACGGTATTGAAAAAAAGTGAATATCAACAAATGTAAACAAAGGGTAGTGGAGGGTCTAATTAATTACGAAAATCTTGAGGCAATTACGAGGGTTATTCGGAAAGTAAGGAACGATCAGTCGCGAAATGGAATCCACAGTGAAAATCCGATGAAGTTTTTCACGGGGGTGTTGGGCAGTGTCTCTAGTATGCTCGACGACCGCATTACGTAGTCCTTTTTAGTTCTGAGCACACAAGGAGCACATAAAGATACCTGGAACAATAGTGTCTCCCGCCAAGTATGAGGGCCTGGTGAGAAATTTCGCCTGAAGCTATGCAGCCAACATCACATACCTGTCGTGCGGGTTTTTCTTCAAGATAATTCTCAGCTGCATTTTTCAGGGGCAATGAAGATGCTCCTGCATCGTTTTCAATTATAAATGTTTGATTTCCCACAATACAGCCCGTAATTCTGTCCATCTGAGTATCATCTCTGCTCACATGAACCGCTGGCTATGAAAATAACATTTTGGCACAGACAACGAGCTGTAGGCCAGCGTAGAGAATTCGCGGAAAGCACTGGCGGTTGCCCTCTATAACGAGGGTATTGGAAAGTTGGTACAACGCTATGACAAACGTCTAACATGGATCGGCGACTATGGAGATAAGTAGCTGCAGGTTGTAGCTAACTGTTGCAAATAATGTTTTTTTTTTTGATTTTCACTGTGGTTTACATTTCACGACCTATCGTTCCTTACATTCCGAATAGCCCTCGTGTATTAAGAAATGAGACACGAAAGTAGTACCGCAGGTGAGTAGGTAGGAAAATACTGACGGCGGCCGAAATACAGCGGCTGTAAAATGCAAACTGGCAATAGTAAGAAAATTGCATCCAAATACGAGAAACATAAATTTTAATCTAATAAAACATATTTTTTCAGCTTCAGTCATGTTTCTTTATTCGCACGACTTTTAAGCAACATGCTGCCTTCATCAGGAGCTTAAATGTTTTTCATACAGGAAGTGGTATTTACAAATCCCTTGAAGACAAAAAGAGAAATAGAACAGATTTAACATCACTCCTTTATATTTCTTCACACAGTTGCTTACAGGTTTTTTTTTCAAACTTCCGAAACAGCGAGTTGCTGTATTTTGTGTTTCGGAAAATACTCTCACTGGCAGACATTCTCACTCAGTTGTTAAATAATCAGAACGGTTTCAGCCTGATGCATTTCACCATTACAGATCAGTAGATGTGAAAGACCGCATCCCTGTTTTACACTCATTTTAGCCTGAACACTTTGTCCTCGTTCTTCCATTCCATTCTTGGAATGACAAGAAATAAAATGCGTGCTACTTAAACCACGGGACGCTGCTGGCTCACACCCGGGGCGGGCAAATTCCAGAGAATACCGCGGCAGCTTTCTGCAGACGACGTGTGCGGCAAGTTGGCAGTTCATAAGGCTTAAGCCGGCAGTACTTTGACAAAACGCCGTCGCCCTGGGGCTCGGCAGAAGCCGCCAAGTTCCGGCGGTGCTCCCACCCACACCCCCTCCCCAACTTGCGGCAAACACGACATCAAACAGGCACGCCGGGCTCGCCCAGAGAAGAGAAGGCCTCTCTGCGTCTGAAGACGGCTACAGATAGGCAGCGCGGTGGCCTAGTGGCGTTGTCTCCCCTAAATATAACCTACTGTAGGAGTGGGATTTTCGTTGTCATAATGCCGTGTTACTGCTGAAGGCCGCAATCGAAAAACTGAGAGAAGAATTACGGTGTTGGGTGAAAAATAACACCTGATGTGGTAAGTACTCGGGTCACGTCATAAACGTCAGATTGAAATGGAACAAGGCATTCGTACGTCACACGCTCGTTTTCGTACTACAGATATTTCTGGTACCAAAATAAATGATATAAAAAAGGGACAGGAGGGTAGCCACAAGCAAGTAACAGTAAGCAGTGAAAGGAATCAATCTGTAATGATAATCAAGAACAGATTAAATGCGAGGCAGTCTTGTTGCACTATGAAAAGACATCAACCCACAATTCTGCATTAACCTGTTCTTCTGTAGCAAAAGTTGATAACAAAATGGACACAATAAAACAAAAGACTAACAGCTCGTCCTGTTCGTAGAGAAATGTGTTCAGTGGAATTCGACCAGGAAAATCATGCTGTGGCCAAACCCTTAATATCACACAGTACATCGAAGACGGCTATCAGAGAGGAGAAGTAACTGGGGTCGCATTCCTGGATCTCAGTGCTGCATATGACACAGTTAACCATAAGTTGCTTACCCAGAAAGTGTATAATGTCACTAAGGACTACACCCTTTCTATGTTCGTGAAATGCATGCTACAGAACAGACGCTACTATGTAACCTTACAATCTAAAAACAGCCGATGGAGGACACAGAAAAATGGACTTGCACAGGGTAGTGTCTTGGCTCCAATATTATTTAACATCTATACCAATGATCTTCCCATCAGCCACCAGACACGAATGTTCATATATGCTGATGATGCAGCAGTGGCCACACAGGATAAAACCTTTGCACAAGTGGAGGAGAATCTCGCAGGAGCCTTAACAGAACTTGCTACCTATTACGACGGCAATAATCTCAAACCAAACCCTAGTAAATCTCAAGTATCCGCCTTCCATCTTAGGAACAAACAAGCCAAACGGAATCTCCGAGTCATGTGGCAAGGGGAAGAGCTGAAACATACAAACAGCCCAAAATACCTGGGAGTAACATTGGACAGAGCACTTACTTTTAAGCAGCACTGTCACAACACTAAAAAAAAGGTCTGTGCCAGGAACAACATACTGCGGAAGCTAACAGGCTCATCGTGAGGAGCTCAACCACATGTTTTGCGCACCACGGGTCTGGTGCTGAGTATCTCAGCAGCGGAATCTGCGGCTCCAGTTTGGAGGAACTCTGCTCACACTAAACAAGTTGACGTCGCCGTAAACGAAACTGTACGTATTGCCACAGGATGCCTCAAACCAACTGCCACAGACATCATTTATCCCATCATAGGCATAGCACCACCCACTATCCGCAGACAAGTAGACGCCGAGATAGAAAGATCAAAACAAATGAATGATCCCCGACACCCGTTGCATATGCACCGAAAACAACGTGTCCGGCTGAAATCCCGCAGGAGTTTCATTGAAACTACTGAAGAGCTCGCCACCAAGCCCGCTGCAAGGCGGCTATCTCTTTGGGAAGAAATGGTGCCACACTCCACAATGGAACTACTTGAGGAGGGATCTGCACGATTTCAATTACAACTTGGAGGTCATTAAACCTGCTGCGTACTGGAGTAACTGGGTACAAATCAAACCTACTTAAATGGGGTTACAGTGATAGCGATAGGTGTGAATGCGGAGCAATACAGGACTTGGACCACCTACTGATTTGCCCAGATATGTCTATAACATGCACTAAAGATGATATTTTGAATGTCAATGACAAAGCAAACTACGTTTCTAATTACTGGGAAGGGAAGATATAATTGGTGCATCCGGATACGGAAGAAGAAGTGGAAGGAAATGGGCTGTTCGAAGTAACTTACAAGGAGAGACTGAGTGTAAGCGTAGGCTTCCGCAGCCGTTGTCACTGTAAATGAAACACCGTGAGGAAGGTCAATTGCAACAGTGGCCGCAACTTCAGAGAACTTTACGTATTCACAAAATAGTCACAAAGGCTGAAAAATTTTCTTGAAGAGGGCCTGAGCGTGGCCTTGAAAAGTACTGATAATAAAGGGGAGGGGGCAAGCCCAACAGCATCGATGAATGTGTGGTACCAGCGGCGCATGGTGCAAGCTGCGTACTCACGTTAATAACAGTGGGCGAAATGCACGTGAGTAGACTATCGATGAGTTGTACACGACTGGTTGCAAAGTGGCGAAAGCCTGATAAAAAAATGACTACAACTTCTGCTCCATCGTAATATCAGTAACGAAGTCATAGTGTCGCATATCTGCAGCGAACAGGAGAACGTCTCAGCTTGGTTTTATGGACACAGAGCCAGCAGAGCCGGAGAGAATTTAGTTCATGTAGCAAATTTTCCCGGGTGGAGGAGGATTGGGATGGTGTAGTGAGGACGGTTCCTGAGGGTTTTGACAGAGGGGACGGCCGGACATCCTGGAAATAAGGTTGGGTGTCTTACCGTGACTCCAGGAGATCGAGCGCGCGAGAAAAGCACTGCCGTCAACGACGGAATATCTGAAGACCATTTGAAAGTAACGGTTCCGAACAGTGCTGATTTGCGTCATCTTGAGAATTGCGTAATGTAACTGATCGACAGTTATTAAAAAGTGATCTACTCCAACCATGCGATGGTCTTGTACCAAGCCAACAAATCGGAGGGTCTAGATAGCCGACACAAATTAAAAATAATATATAAATTTGCCGATGAAGTTTACCGGTTTTTCAGTTAAATATGCAATAGACTGATGTTTACTGCAGTTGGAATCTTAATTAAGGCTTCGGTATTAATATGTCAACGTAAACATGCTTATTCCGTAATTAAAAATTCTTTCTTTTTCTGGCACTGCTGAGGGTTCTCCACACAAAAATGGTTCAAATGGCTCTGAGCACTATGCGACTTAACTTCTGAGGTCATCAGTCGCCTAGAACCTAGAACTAATTAAACCTAAGTAACCTAAGGACATCACACACATCCATACCCGAGGCAGGATTCGAACCTGCGAGCATAGCGGTCGCTCGGTTCCAGACTGTAGCGCCTAGAACCGCACGGCCACTCTGGCCGGCTTCTCCACACACATGTATGTGATACGTTGCGGAAAACTCAGGCTTACATAATATCTGTGTATTTTATATGAAGTGTTACAAACTTCTCTGTGAGGTTCGATTTTAAATTTATCCAAAAAAATAGTTTTTCTACGTCGTTTCCATGAAGACTCTGTACCTCGGCCTGTAAAAGCGGAAGCCTTATAGGCCCTCTGTATCTGTCCGTCTGTTACGATCCATTTTTCTCAGGAACGAGTAGGGGTATCAACAATAAATTTAATACTAAGGCCTGTGGTCCCTTGGCGGTGTAAGCAATTTAAGCGTCTGTGGCACTGTAATACAGAGATACGGCCATTTCTTGATACTCGCAAAGTCTCTCATTAAAAACCTGTAGAGTACTTCTCGTCGACCTAAAATTATGAAATATGGCAAGAAGCAGGGTTTCACAGTACAGGTAAAACTGTTAATGTGTGTAATGGTATCACGCAAAATATATATTTTTGCCATTGCAAACGTACATTGCACTCGTCAACACTCAAAAATCTCAGGAACTATTGTAGGGGTTTTAATTCGGTTTTCAGTAGCAGGCAGAATGATTCACGAGGAGGGCTTGTGTTCATACAATCAGCTATTTCGTACTAATTGGCTCAGATACAAATGTCTCCTGCCACTATGGAAACAATGCCTTTGCCATCTATCGGTGATAGGCGTGTAAGCCCGTCCGACTTATAGCATCACTTTATTGTCCGCCTGTCTTTCTGTGTCTGTTAAGACCCCTTTTTCTCAACCACGGGTAGAGGTTCAAATTAAAATTTATGTCAAGTCTTCGGTCCCCTGCTGGTGTAGTCAATGCATCCAAAAGGTACAGCCTTTTATGTCACTTATTTTGATATTCGGGAAGTCACTCCTCATCCATATATATATATGAAGTTTGTACAGAACCCTCAGAGCATGAGTCCTTCCTGTATTCTTTGCTCCTTTACCATATCTTTATTTATCAATATGAATAGGGTGGATGGTACGGGAGATAATAGTCTGTATAGAAAGCAGGGGATGGGGACTTAAAAGATGGACGATAAAACAGATTAGAGAAAGTGGAGAGGTTTTAAGATGGTAAAGGGCGTAGGCAGAGGAAGTGCACAACCATTTTTCCGTGCTCGGTACATGATTCACCAACGAATCGATGCCGGGAGTGATGAATCAACATGCGAAGTATCTCGGCCAAAGAGTGGTTTGCAAATTTCGGTGTATTTGTGTATAATCTGCTGTAAACAAAAATACGTCATTGCTCTACTTATTGGTTAGGCGCTTGACATTAGACCAATAAACCTATGTCCAAACGCTTGAAACGTCTGGTGTAAGTGAAGAGAACGAAAGAGAAAGTGAAGTTGTCGGAGGAAGAACTGGATGGTCCAAAATGGCTTTTATCCTAGATAATGGTTTGGCATCTGGGTAGCATCTAGCTGAGTGTAAGGGGATGATATTAATAGTAATTTGATCTTTGACATGTACAATATTTTGTTATCCAGGATGTCTTACATTCCATGCCTCTCTTAATATGTGTTAAAATATGCTACTGAGTACGGATAATATGTTATTTTTTTCGCAAAGACCTGTGACCATATACACTAGCGAAGACCGAAGCTGTGATTAAATAACTGTAATGAGATTCGGTAAGAAATCGAAAAAACTTTGCAGGAACAGTGAGTGCAATTAGCGCACGTTCGATGTTTGAACCTATTCTTTACAGCATATACAATTTGGAGAACTTTTACTCTTTACTACCTTCGAGATTTTTCACAAATATTTCCGCAGTGCAAATACGTTTTCTTTAGTTTCCATTCCAACTTCCAATTGTGAACGAAGGAAGCAAATTTGTAAATTCAATTGAATGATACAGCAATCAAAGGAGATTAACCGCGTTAAAATCCCATCTCAATTGGAACGGAAAACCCTCTCCCTTTTCAATTTACGTTGGTTTCCGTTCCAAATGATTTTCCTGCTCGCTCTATACGTGGAGGAAGAACACATCTGGCTATTTTCTGGATACCTGGTGTAGTAACAATGTCCTTTTTGAGAAAATATTGCAGCATAAGGATAACTTACATTCAAACCAAATTTTTGGTATGTCCCAGAACCGAATCAGATTCAAATAGGAAATCTTACTTATTTTATTAAGAACATCAAAATAGCCGCACATGAAACTCGCATCACCTCGATGTAAGTTGAATAATTGCATAATCCACGAGTGAACAATTAGCTTGGTGTCTTGTGCATACACATAAAAGTGGTATGAACGTCAAATAGGACTTGAAGTGGCACTTTCTTGTGCCAGAGGCTTCGCAGACAGTGGGATCACCTCTAATGGATACTTCTAGGTCCCTCCAGATTAAATAAAGCAGTCGTATACGAAGAGCGGTTGACTGAGAAATGACACCAGAATTACTTTCATTCACGGCAGTTACGAGTTAATGGTACTTTGCTTGGACAGACAGCTTCAACCACAAGTAAGTAGCAGACAGGATTGCGTAGCAATGATGTTAGTGTATTTACTACTTTTAAAACACACTCATGCATATAATAATTTACATATACATAAGCATTGAAAATGATTAGAAATTGGTAATCGGTTGACCCCAACACGCTGCAAGCCTGCCGCTTGCCTTTAGCCAGGGGCAGCATACCCATTCTTCCGCCGCTGGCTTTCATTGAACTGCGGCACGAAAGGGTGGTAGGAATTAAGAGAGTGGTGTCGAGTCGGGGACCGTAGTACAGATGAGAGGTTCTTGGTCGAATTAAAGATATAGAAATTTGCATAATATGTTGGGAGAATATTCGCTGGTAATGGAATTACGTGTATGAAAAGTAGGATTATAATTTCAGCAGCTTAAATGTTAAACTTCATAGTGACTAATATTTAAAAATAAATTCCAAATGTGTCGTGAAATTTGACTTCAGATGCAACTATTCAACATATTTACCCAACCAAAAATTGTACATATTAAACTGATGCCGTATCAGTTCGAGCCCCCGGTCATGATGATTAACAAAGGGATTTGAACTCTTTTACTAAATAAATAGTTGGACTGCCAGAAATTAATGAAGTTGTAGGTAGCTCACAACATCTACATAATACATCGACAACCCCAGACGCCTGACAGTCTGGATTGTGTCATTCAATCATTTCGCGACAAAGCTATTTCAAGTACACATTGTGTAATCTGTTCTGCAGCTACAAATTGCATAAAATGTATCGTAATGATACTCCACCAGATCTGTTTTATTATATCTTTTGTATTTATTGCTACCGGCTGCAAACATGGCTCATTCGCGAGTGGTACCTACATATAATCAAGCTATTATTAGTTCATATATTTATATGTATACTTATACATGTGTAATAGGTAATTGTAATATAAGATCACAAATGCTATTTTTCAAATAGAATTCACCTTTGTTTTGTTGCATTTGTACAAAGTCATTGTGTATCGAGATATTTTTTTAAATTTTTTATCTTTGACGAAAAACTATTTATATCGTTCATAAAATCTAGGAACTTCTTTCAAAAATAATCATTTTGTTGAGTTTCTCAATGTATTTTCCATTTCTGATTTCCGTTTGCCCATTTCGGACGTTATTTGGGTATTTTGCTTATAGATTTCTGTATTCTCCAAAATTCTGGTATAGCTTTCTTTTTCGGCTCTATGAAGAAAGGAAAGATTAGTGTTGATATCCACTGTAGAGTGTTGATTTCCAGGTGATGCATACTAATCCTAAATGTGGAGTGGTGCTTTCACTTTTGTTTATATGTTCGCTAATGTCATTTCCTCATTCTCGTTTGCACATTGGCTCTAACTTTCTTTCCGTATACTTTATCGGCTGTGTAAGGATTATAGCAGTTATTTAGGGCTACGATTTTTATTATATCCGATGTTGTCTTCATGTTTTCATTGGTAAGCAAAGTCGAATGACACCATCTATCATAGCACACAGTGTCTAATGTGCTAGTGAGTGACATGATGAGTCATGCGTTATACAGTCACTTGTTCTTGGTTTGCGAAACGTTAATTTATGGACAGCATTATTATTGGCTATTTTTATATCTAAGACGTTTATGCTCTAGTCAATTTGATATTCAGTGGTAAATTTGATGCTGTTGTGTATTTTATTCATACTTTTAAGACATTCGTTAATTTCATTATCGATTCCTTTAAAGAGAATGATTGTATCACCAACATAGTAAGTAGTAAGTCACTTTATCAGTCCATTGGGTTTGGCCTGTAAATACAGAAGCAGATGCAACTGAAATTGTTCAGTGGTTCAAATGGCTCTAAGCACTATGGGACTTATCATCTGAGGTCATCAGTCCTCTATATTTAGAACTACTTAAACCTAGCTAAGGACATCACACACACCCATGCCCGAGGCAAGATTCGAACCTGCGACCATATCAGCAGCGCGGTTCCAGACTGTACCGCCTAAAACCGCTCGGCCACTGCGGCCGGCACTGAAATTGTACTCGATAAATTATGCAGGAAGAATATTAGGGCATAGAATGCAAGAGAAAATGGTAAAATAAAAATATTAAAACAGTAAGAAAGGAAAGATCTTATTCTATCGTATATAGGATTTATATCGTAAAAAGATTTAGTAACATATTTCGTAATACTAATATTAAAATTAGCTTTCGCACAGAAAATAAACTAGGAATGAAGATTTCTCTGCCTCGTGATGACTGGGTGTTGTGTGATGTCCTTATGTTAGTTAGGTTTAAGTAGTTTTAAGTTCTGGGGGACTGATGACCATAGATGTTAAGTCCCATAGTGCTCAGAGCCATTTGAACCATTTTCAGGAATGAAGATAACACACAATGCAGACAGACTTCAGAAATACGAACAATCAGGCTGTATAAGAATTAAATGTTGTGACAAGATCTACGTGGAACAAACGTGAAGAAAATTCACAGTGAGGTACAAAGTGCATATACACAAAAGTGAAAACGACCTTTTCACATTTAGTATGCTGACAAAAAAATTCTTATTTTTGAAAAATGATTCAGAAAGACAATCCTAAATTGTATGAATTTAAGTAAAAATGTATGATTCATAGATCGAAAATATAAAGACCACGTTCAACTGCGATAAAACAAAAGTACATCCTATTTGAAAAAAAAAAAACAGCACTAACGGTCTTACAACGTAAGTAAAAAAATTATATTACAATTAAATATTACACATTCATGTGTACAAATATATAAATGTATGTATTCATAATAGCTTGATTATATTTAGGCATCGCTTGAAAATGAGCCATGTTTGAAACCGGAAGCTACAAATAAAACGTATATTAAAATCAGCTGTGTTGGAATGCCATTACAAAGAATTTTATTAAAGCTATTTTAACTGACGGATTCTAGTCATTACAATGGATTTTATAAATGCTGGTTTAATTGAGAATATCCAGTGTGCCAACTTTTGACCGAGAGCGGAATGAGAAACACTCTGTGCCCAGGGTAAGCAACTAAAGTGGCACATCCCACCGTGTTCCTGGACACTCTGTTCAATTTCTGTTAAAAAGTAAAATCAAGAGGAAAAACATTTAAAAATTAACTTTACTAAAAGGAAATATCAAATTAACAAATATATTGTTTGATACATCAAGAAAGACTTATTGGCCCATACATCATTACACTACTGTATACGGCCTAGTCATATTAACATGACCACCGCCTATGTTGGACGTCAATGTGTAGTAACCGCTCACAGGAGGCTGGTTGCAGCACCAGCAGCTGAGGGTATATAAAGGGTGATGGAAGGACGCGGAGAACAGTGGAGTCGTTGTCATTGTGCGGAAACGTCCAAAAGGGCATAATCGTTGGTTTTCGGGCCAAGGATGGAACAATTTCCGAAACGGCTGAGTTTGTAAACTGTTCGCGCGATGCTGTGGTTAAAGAATACCGTGCATGGCAAGAGTGCGTTATCCAAAACCGGCGCCAAGGCAGCTACGTTGCACCACGGGTCACAGATGACAGAGATGAACGACAACTGTGGAGAAGTGTACGGGTGAACAGGCATGCAAGTGTTGAGCAACTGACTGCGCAGGAGAAGAAAATAGCAACCAACGCTGTCTCCTAAAGCAAAAATACGACGAACTTTGTTGCGTATGGGACTCCTCAGCAGGTGCCTCTTTCATACACCCATGCGGACTGCTGTCCATCAGTGACGAAGACTGGAATTTGCACGGTAGTATCGCAGCTGAATGTCCAATGAATGGCGACAGGTGACCTTTTCAGAAGAACCACGCTTTAAAAACCATCGGAAAGATAGCTGTTGGCTCGTACGACGTGAATCTTCTGAAAGTAAACACTATACAGTAATCGTTGGAAGGTTTATAGTCTGCGGACTGTATTTGTGGATTTTTCTGGGTGATGTAGTCAGTCAGGAATACACAATGGATCAACAAAAGTGTGTATCTATCCTGGGAGACCATGAACACTCCTACGTGCACTTTGGTTTTCATCTGTACGTTGGAATCTGCCAGCAGAACAATGTGACATGTCACATGTCGTAGAATGCTCCAAACGTTACGGCGTCGGTTCAACTGGCTAGGCTATAGCCATGCGGCTTGCTAAACACAGTCACAGCGGAAAAAACGGACACAGACACTTGGGGCCGCGGCAGGTACGTCACGAAGGTAGGCCTGAGCTCGGTCGGTCGCTCAACTCAGCAGACAAACTACGTTTCTACACCTGTTAACTAGTAACTAGGTGTCTACGTACTAACGAGAATTGCATCTTATACTGGAATACGCTGTTATGGAGTCTTACTGTTTTTAGTCCTACAATGATTGGAAGTCCACAGGACGACACATAATTTGTTACGGCTGTACTGGGGTACAATAAAATGAAAATCATGACAAAAATATTATCAGTTGCATAAGGCACCACTTCCTGTATGAAATGAGGACTGTTAAGGAGAAGAGACTAAATGCTATAAACAAGCCGTAATGCAATTTATATCGACTGTAGATAATAAATTAAATTTTGTTTTAGTACTGTTAATCAGTAGGACTTCATAATGGCACATTAAAGTAGAAGATCCAATTCTCGTCAGTACGTATGCACCCAGCTGCGAGTTAACAGGTTTAGAAACGCATTTTGTCTTTTGAGCTGAGCGAGCGAGCGAGTGAGTTCAGTCCTACCTTCGTGACGTACGCGCCGCGGCCTGTCTTTCTCATAGGCCTCCACTTGGGGTCGAGTGACGTCACGGACACGATAGCCGCACCCCATAATGGCAGTGTTAACACCGCCTGTTTGCGATGTCGATGCCACCTGTTGACGCCTCTGGTCTTAGCGGCGGCTATCGGAGGTTCCTATAACAAGGTTGTCGTTCTTCAGAATTGCTTGTTTATGGCATACGATGCGATGGCGCCTACATTATCATGCATCGGCCACCCGCGTGACACACGTGTTATGCTGGTGAGTACACGTCTTGACACAGCATTTAGATTGAAAAAAGGAAACGCTCAAGCTTACTTAGATTACACACATCATAAAAAAGTTTTGCATTAACTCAGTTCCGAGAGTTCCGGAACCTGTACAGCAAATTGGAATAGAGATCAACATAAACAACATTTCCGCCGTTTTTATTGCTCATGAAAACCCCACATTGCATGTTGTACCACCGTACAGCGAGACATTCCGAGGTGGTGGTCCAGATTACTGTACGCTCCTGCACCTCTAATATCCAGCAGTACATCCTCTTGCATTTATGTATGCCTGTTTTCGTCGTGGCGTACCATCTACAAGTTGATCAAGATTGTCTCACTCCTCAACGGCGGTTCGGCGTAGATCCCTGAGAGTGGTTAGTGGGTCGCGGCGTCCATAAATAGCCCTTTTCAGTCCATCCCAGGTATGTTCGATAGGGTTCATGTCTGGAGAACATGCTGGCCACTCTAATCGAGCGATTTCGTTATCCTGAAGGAAGTCATTCACAAGATATGCACGGTAAGGGCGCGAATTGTCCATGAAGAATACCTCGCCAATATGCTGCCGATTTGGCTGCACTATCGGTTGGAGGATGACATTCATATATCGTAGAGCCGTTATGGCGCCTTCCATGACCACCAGAGGTGTACGTCGGCCTCACATAATGCCACCTCAAAACAGCAGGGAAACTCCACTTTGCTGCACTCACTGGACAGTGTGTCTAAGGCGTTCAGCCTGCCTCCAAACACGTCTCCAACTTTTGTGTGGTTGAAGGCATATGCGACACTCATCGCTGAAGAGAACGTGATGCCAATCCTGAGCGGTCCGTTCGCCATGTTGTTGGGCGTATCTGTACCGAGCTGCATGGTTTAGTGGTTGCAAAGATGAACCTCGCCATGGACGTCGGGAGAGACGTTCCTCATCGTGCACCGTATTGCGCACAGTTTGAGTGGTAACACGGCGTCCTGTTCAACACGGTGGCGTTGCTGTCAGGGTTCCTCCGAGCTCTGATCCGTAGGTAGCGGTCATCCACTGCAGTAGCAGCCCTTGTGCGGCCTGAGCGAGGCAGTCATCGACAGTTCCTGTCTCTCTGTATCTCCTCCGTGTCCGAACAACATCGCTTTGGTTCACTCCGAGACGCCTGGACTCTTCCCTTGTTGAGAGCCCTTCCTGGCACAAAGTAACAATGCGGACGTCATCGAACCGCTGTATTTATCGTCTAGGCATGAATGAACAACATACAACACGAGGCGTGTACCTCCTTCATGGTGGAATGACTGGAACAGATCGGCTTTCGGACCCTCTCCGTATAATAGGCGCTGTTCATGCATGGTTGTTTACCTCTATGGGCGGGTTTAGTGACATCTCTGAACAGTCAAAGGGACTGTGTTACTATATCTAGAGTCAACGTCTTTCTTCAGGAGTACTGGGAGCCGGTATGATGTATAACTTTCTTTGATATGTGTGTGTGTATATATTTACTAATGGGCTAACGCAGTTCATGATTCATTACGTGCGGTCGCAGTTCAAGGTTGCCTATTTGATAGACTCAAGGGGTAACAAAAATTTGATCTCAGTATTTCATATAATATTGTCCTAATTTGAAATTTAATATGCTGTCATAATCCATTAAGAATTAAATCTTACGTTTAAGTTTTAATACCGTAAGAAAAATATTACAGTAAGGAGCAGTGGGACGATACACAACAGTGTACGTTGAATGACATGGATCCTTTATTCTGGAAACGCCATCTATACAGCCATGCAGCGACGAGGCCATTACGATACGTACGTGCTCACGAAACAGTATCCTGTGTTGTTTGAACGGAGCACTTTCATTTAACGCACAAACTGTAGTACATGTACGGAACGGTGTGTACACAAGTCTCCCTGGCAACGCAACGCCATTTAGGATACAATGAATCAAACAGCAGCATAGATAACTGAAATACCAGAGTTGTACCGCGAAAGCCGTTGAACAAAACTTTCATCAATAACTCGAAAGCCGCGCGGGATTAGCCGAGCATTCTAGGGCGCTGCAGTCATGGACTGTGCGGCTGGTCCCGGCGGAGGTTCGAGTCCTCCCTCGGGCATGGGTCTGTGTGTTTGTCCTTAGGATAATTTAGGTTAGGTAGTGTGTAAGCTTAGGGACTGATGACCTTAGCAGTTAAGTCCCATAAGATTTCACACATATTTGAACATTTTGAACAATAATTCGAAAACAAAGAATTTTCGGACGTGTATTCATACGAACTTTTTTTTCTTGTTTTGGTGTAAGAAAGCTGTCCCCAAAGTTTTTAAAAGTATTTTTGAAACACTCTGCGTATTTTATAAGTTAGTGAAAATGATGAGAGCTGTGTACTTTAGGCACGTCATCCATCACATCCACTTACAACGTAGTTTTCACAGGCTCGCCGCTCAGCACCCTTGACGGCCACGTCGCTACGTCTTTGCCCGCGCTGCTTGCGGGAAGGGACTTTTCCCCGCCGGCGCGCCCGCAGGTGGCGGAAGCGCGCCGCCGATGTGACAGGCGACAGCCGGGGTCTCTGCCGGCCCGGGACGCCAGTCCGCGGGACAGTTTGGCTCTGCTCTGGAAATCGGCTTTGCGCCTCGCTGCTGGCTGGCATCGTGCGCCCTGCCTAATCCCCGTCGCGGCGCTCATTGGGCACTCGCGAGGCGTCTCGTCCGTTGGATGAGCCGGGATTAGAGCAGCAGCAGCGCCCCCTGCCGCTGCATTTCGCCCGCTACTCCTTGTGCTCTCGCGTTGCTCTCCGTTGTTACCGAACACCCACTCTTGTCTCCTACACTGATCGAAAGGTCAGCAGACACCCGAACGGCTCTTAGCATTCATTATGCACGACTCGGATTACGGAACTCTTTTAAGCAAAGAACAGCACAGGCGAACTAGTTACATGCTTCTAGACAAACAGAATGCTGCATACCAAAACTAGTCTGCGCCATGTCTCAGAGTGGCAGATCTCATTGTTATTATTATTATTATTATTTTGTAGAGACCAAGACCGAAGTGTACGGATTAAAAAGGGCGTGAAACAGGGATGTAGTTCTTCACCCTGCTGTTCAGCCTATACATCGAAGAAACAATGGCGGGAATAAAAGGATGATTGAAGAGTGGAAATAAAATTCAAGATGGAAGGATATCGTCTGGAACCGCGCCACCGCTACGGTAGCAGGTTCGAATCCTGCCTCGGGCATGGATGTGTGTGTTGTCTTTAGGTTAGTTAGGTTTAAGTAGTTCTAAGTTCTAGAGGACTGATGACCTAAGATGTTAACTCCCATAGTGCTCAGAGCCATGAAAGGATATCATTAACTTTGGTATCTTCAATGAAAGTGAATTTTTGTATGTATATCTCAATACGTTTTGATCATTGCCTTTTCAAGTGTGTGTGTTATGATATCATTTATTCAGCATATATGGTGAAGTTTATACTGATTATTAGTTGGGCACAGTTTGCGCTTTCATATCTGACATTATGGGGTCACAGTTTACAATTGTTGAGCTGTATCTGTGAACAGTGCTTTCCTGAGGTAGAAGAAGTTTCAGGATTGTGTTGATATTATCAAAACTTGCCTAACATTTGTCAAATTTTATTTAATTTGACTTTGTTGTCTCACGCCCTTTCTGACCCCACGGTCTTCAAGGTAAACTAATGGCGAGGGAGGTTGGGTAGAGGGGGGGGGGGGGGGGGGTGAGCCGTGTGCTCTACCTGTCTGTGAACTGCATAACCTTGTTCTGTTTGTTAGCGTATTTCAACTATTTGTGTATCGCGTCCTCTATGGTGGAATGTTGGGACCAGCCGCGATTTACTAAACGGAGGTGTTGAACAGCCAAAAACCACAATGAGGCCAGCCGATGTAGCAAACCACAGTCGTTAATCCGTCTCGTTTATTCGACCTGGGTGTGGAGAATTTCCTAAACGGCTACGTTTGCAAGCTGTTCGCGTGTCGCCGTAGTTGAAGTATATCGGCCATGGCGAAATGGCGCTATTCCACACCGCCTGCGAGGCAACTGCGTTCCAAATGGTCCGAATGGCTCTGAGCACTATGGTAATTAACATCTGAAGTCATCAGTCCCCTAGAACTTAGAACTACTTAAATCTAACTAACATAAGGACATCACACACATCCATGCCCGAGGCAGGATTCGAACCTGCGACCGTAGCGGTCGCGCGGTTCCAGACTGAAGCTCCTAGAACCGCCCGGCCAAACTGTGTTCCATCACGGGCCATACACAACAGGGATGGACGACAGATGCAGAGATGTGTATGGGAGAATAGACGTTCCAGATAAACAAAGGGACTACCAACAGTGTCTATTGAACGATCGTTCAGCGAATGTGGCTGCGTGTGGGGCTCCGTAGCGGGCACCTGGTTCATGCACCGATATCATTGCTGTTCATTAGCGATGAAGGCAACTGGACGTTCACTGAGTGGCAACAGATGGTATTTTCAGATGATTCGCTTTTTAAGCTCCATCGATCAGATGGCCTTCGGCGTGTACGGAATGAAATGTCTGAAGCAAAACAATCGTCGTAAGAGTCCAGGTTGGAGGAGGGAGTTTATTTTACCTTTGCACGATGGCATCTACCAGCAGGACAATGCAACGCGTCACACACCTCGCACTGTACGTGCGTGGTTCAGAAAGTACCAGAATGAGTTTACCGTAACCCTGCTCCATTCCCTCCCCCCCTCTCCCGTGTCCATCAAACTTCCCGGAATAAAACCCAATCGCTCGCCGGAGTGGCCGAGCGGTTCTTGGCGCTACAGTCTGGAACCGCGTGACCGCTACGATCGCCGGTTCGAATCCTGCCTCGGGCATGGAGGTGTGTCATGTCCTCAATGTCCTCAGGTTAGTAAGGTTTAAGTACTTCTAAATTCTAGGGGATGATGACCTCAGATGTTAAGTCCCGTAGTGCTTAAAGCCAGTTGAACAATTTTTTTTAAAACCCAATAGGGAGTCTACTGGACCACCTCGATCAGGTTGTTTGCGCTATGGATCCTCAACCGGGAAACATAACGCACTTGGCCACGGCACTGCAGTCGGCATGACTCCACATTCCCGTTGGTACCACCCAGAACCTAATTGACTGTCTGCACGTCCGCGCTACTAAAGGTGGTTATAAATATGGTCACACTGATGTGACAAAAGGTTACACGAATTGTGTTGCCTAAATTAGTATGATATTGCGTTGAAGTACTTCAGTACCTTTAGAAACGACAGTTTCTTTGAAGAAGAAACAGTCTACGCTGAAGCTTCAGATGGGTCGTATAGGCCACAGTCGTGAAAGAAACGTTCGAAGTGCAGTGCAGAAGTCGTATTATCTTGATTTTAATACTCTTGTCGCTTACAAGCCTGTTACCAGTTTCAGGGTCCTACATTTTCAGATGCCTAAACCTCTAATCGGAACGCAGAGAAACCTTAATATATGTGGCAAATGAAAGTACACTCTGTTACGCCTCACAAAAAGATACGTGAGATGTAGACTTAATGTAAATAAGGCTTCAACACTGGCCCTGCGATTAACCTGAAAAGTATGAGCTTCGGAAGTATAATTTTGAAACAATTAAATCAGAATCGTTCAAATGGCTCTGTGCACTATGAGACTTAACATCTGAGGTCATGCTGTTGTTGTGATCTTCAGTCCTAAGACTAGTTTGATGCAGCTCTCCATGCTACTCTATCCTCGGCATGCTTCTTCATCTCCCAGTACCTACTGCATCCTACATCCTTCTGAATCTGCTTAGTGTGTTCATCTCTTGGCCTCACTCTACAATTTTTACCCTCCACATTGCCCTCCAAGACTAAATTGGTGATCCCTTGATGCCTCAGAACATGTCCTATCAACCGATCCCTTCTTCTAGTCAAGTTGTGCCACAAACTCCTCCTCTCCCCAATTCTATTCAATACCTCCTCATTAGTTATGTGATCTACCCATTTAATCTACCCTTCTGAAGCACCGCAGTCCGAAAGCTTCTATTCTCTTCTAGTCCAAACTACACTCCTGGAAATGGAAAAAAGAACACATTGACACCGGTGTGTCAGACCCACCATACTTGCTCCGGACACTGCGAGAGGGCTGTACAAGCAATGATCACACGCACGGCACACCGGACACACCAGGAACCGCGGTGTTGGCCGTCGAATGGCGCTAGCTGCGCAGCATTTGTGCACCGCCGCCGTCAGTGTCAGCCAGTTTGCGGTGGCATACGGAGCTCCATCGCAGTCTTTAACACTGGTAGCATGCTGCGACAGCGTGGACGTGAACCGTAAGTGCAGTTGACGGACTTTGAGCGAGGGCGTATAGTGGGCATGCGGGAGGCCGGGTGGACGTACCGCCGAATCGCTCAACACGTGGGGCGTGAGGTCTCCACAGTACATCGATGTTGTCGCCAGTGGTCGGCGGAAGGTGCACGTGCCCGTCGACCTGGGACCGGACCGCAACGACGCACGGATGCACGCCAAGACCGTAGGATCCTACGCAGTGCTGTAGGGGACCGCACCGCCACTTCCCAGCAAATTAGGGACACTGTTGCTCCTGGGGTATCGGCGAGGACCATTCGCAACCGTCTCCATGAAGCTGGGCTACGGTCCCGCACACCGTTAGGCCGTCTTCCGCTCACGCCCCAACATCGTGCAGCCCGCCTCCAGTGGTGTCGCGACAGGCGTGAATGGAGGGACGAATGGAGACGTGTCGTCTTCAGCGATGAGAGTCGCTGCTGCCTTGGTGCCAATGATGGTCGTATGCGTGTTTGGCGCCGTGCAGGTGAGCACCACAATCAGGACTGCATACGACCGAGGCACACAGGGCCAACACCCGGCATCATGGTGTGGGGAGCGATCTCCTACACTGGCCGTACACCTCTGGTGATCGTCGAGGGGACACTGAATAGTGCACGGTACATCCAAACCGTCATCGAACCCATCGTTCTACCATTCCTAGACCGGCAAGGGAACTTGCTGTTCCAACAGGACAATGCACGTCCGCATGTATCCCGTGCCACCCAACGTGCTCTAGAAGGTGTAAGTCAACTACCCTGGCCAGCAATATCTCCGGATCTGTCCCCCATTGAGCATGTTTGGGACTGGATGAAGGGTCGTCTCACGCGGTCTGCACGTCCAGCACGAACGCTGGTCGAACTGAGGCGCCAGGTGGAAATGGCATGGCAAGCCGTTCCACAGGACTACATCCAGCATCTCTACGATCGTCTCCATGGGAGAATAGCAGCCTGCATTGCTGCGAAAGGTGGATATACACTGTACTAGTGCCGACATTGTGCATGCTCTGTAGCCTGTGTCTATGTGCCTGTGGTTCTGTCAGTGTGATCATGTGATGCATCTGACCCCAGGAATGTGTCAATAAAGTTTCCCCTTCCTGGGACAATGAATTCACGGTGTTCTTATTTCAATTTCCAGGAGTGTAGTTATCGTCCATATTTCACTTCCATACATGGCTACACACCATAAAAATACTTTCAGAAAATACTTCCTGACACTTAAATCTATACTCGATGTTAACAAATTTCTCTTCTTCAGAAATGCTTTCCTTGCCATTGCCAGTGTACATTTCATATCCTCTTTACTTCGACCATCATCAGTTATTTTGCTCCCCAAATAGCAAAACTCCTTTACTACTTTAAGTGTCTCATTTCCTAATCTAATTCCCTCAGCATCAACCGATTTAATTCGACTACATTCCATTATCCTTGTTTTGCTTTTGTTGATATTCATCTTATATCCTGCATTCAAGACACTATCCATTCCGTTCAACTGCTCTTCCAAGTTCTTTGCCGCCTCTGACAGAATTACTGTGTCATCGGCGAACCTTAAAGTTTTAATTTCTTCTCCATGGATTTTAATATCTACTCCGAATTTTCTTTTGTTTCCTTTACTGCTTGCTCAATATACAGACTGAATAACATCGGGGAGAGGATACAACCTTGTCTCACTCCCTTCCCAACCACTGCTTCCCTTTCATGTCCCTCGACTCTTATAAGAGCCATCTGGTTTCTCTACAAATTGTAAATAGCTTTTCGCTCCCTGTATTTTACCCCTGCCACCTTCAGAATTTGAAAAAGAGTATTCCAGTCAACAGTGTTAAAAGCTTTCTCTGAGTCTACAAATGCTAGAAACTTAGGTTTGCTTATCTTTATTTTAGCATCTAAGATAATTCGTAGGGTCAGTGTTGCCTCACGTGTTCCGATATTTCTACGGAATCCAAACTGATCTTCCCCAAGGCCGGCTTCTACTAGTGTTTCCATTCGTCTGAAAAGATTCCGCGTTAGTATTTTTCAGCTGTGACTTATTAAACTGATAGTTCGGTAATTTTCACATCTGTGAACACCTGCTTTCTTTGGGATTGGAATTATTATATTCTTCTTGAAGTCTGGGTGTATTTCGCCTGTCTCTTACATCTTGCTCACCAGATGGTAGAGTTTTGTCAGGACTGGCTCTCCCAAGGTGTCAGTAGATCTAATGGAATGTTGTCTACTCCCGGGGCCTTGTTTCGACTCAGGTCTTTCAGTGCACTGACAAACTCTTCACGCAGTATTATATCTCCCATTTCATCTTCATCTACATCCTCTTCCATTTCCATAATATTGTCCTAAAGTACATCTCCCTTGTATAGATCCTCTAAAGACTCCTTCCACCTTTCTGCTTTCCCTTATTTGCTTAGAACTGAGGTCGTAAGACCCTTAGAACTAAGAACTACTTAAACCTAACAAACCTAAGCCATGCTCGAGGCAGGATTCGAACCTTTGACCGAATCAGTCTATATCTACATTTACATTTATACTCCGCAGGCCACCCAACGGTGTGTGGCGGAGGACACTTTACGTGCCACTGTCATTACCTCTCTTTCCTGTTCCAGTCTCGTATAGTTCGCGGAAAGAACGACTGTCTGAAAGCCTCCGTGCGCGCTCGAATCTCTCTAATTTTACATTTGTGATCTCCTCGGGAGGTATAAGTAGGGGGAAGCAATATATTCGATACCTCATCCAGAAACGCACCCTCTCGAAACCTGGCGAGCAAGCTACACCGCGATGCAGAGCGCCTCTCTTGCAGAGTCTGCCACTTGAGTTTGTTAAACATCTCCGTAACCCTATCACGGTTACCAAATAACCCTGTGACGAAACGCGCCGCTCTTCTTTGGATCTTCTCTATCTCCTCCGTCAACCCGATCTGGTACGGATACCACACTGATGAGCAATACTCAAGTACAGGTCGAACGAGTGTTTTGTAAGCCACCTTCTTTGTCGATGGACTACATTTTCTAAGGACTCTCCCAATGAATCTCAACCTGGTACCCGCCTTACCAACAATTAATTTTTTATGATCATTCCACTTCAAATCGTTCCGCACGCATATTCCCAGATATTTTACAGAAGTAACTGCTACCAGTGTTTGTTCCGTTATCATATAATCATACAATAAAGGATCCTTCTTTCTATGTATTGGCAATAGATTAAATCTGTGTATGTTAAGGGTCAGCTGCCACTTCCTGCACCAAGTGCCTATCCGCTGCAGATCTTCCTGCATTTCGTTGCAATTTTCTAATGCTGCAACATCTCTGTATACTACAGTATCATCCGCGAAAAAGCCGCATGGAACTTCTTACGCTACCTACTAGGTCATTTATATATATTGTGAAAAGCAATGGTCTCATGACACTCCCCTTTGGCACGCCAGAGGACTGAAGCGCCTAGAGCCGCTCGACTTGAAACAGTTATAACGTGATCGTAAACAACATAGCAAGTTAGCAAGGCAGAAGCATTATGATATGAAAGCGATGGAAATACAGCAAAGAGCGATATTGATGCTCGGAGATAGATAGATATATGTTCGGTCCAGTGGATGTACGATCATACATTATGCCGACGGGTCGACGAGCCATCTATGAAACGACGGATGTGATGCGGTGTGCGCCAGATGTTGACCACAGCAGAGTTATGTCACAGCTGTCAATGCGGCAAAGTTAATTAACATTGCAGTTTCCCGCATACTACACGCTGGTGCCGGGGTCCTGTTCCCGCGACGGCTACGACCCCCCATTGATCCACATCTGGCAGCTGGCCACGAATGCCTGCGGCCGTCGCTGAATGGCTCTGCAAATGCCTCGCGCGCCCCACAGCTGTGGGTCTGCCCTTCCGTGTTCCATCACCATACGTTTCATTACGATACGGACCGTGTCACCGAGAGGTGTGTCAATTAGAGTTGGACAACACGATTCTTTTTCCCGCTTTGATTCCTACGATTCAATCTCACATTGCGAATTCGTTCACGATTCTTTCACGATTCATTCTAGTCTGCGATGGCAGGATTCTTACGGAATGCAAAAATTTCTACATCTTACTCACAGATAGCAGGACATGTCTGAAATTGTCAATGGGTTTAGAATCGAACTGTGTCATGATAAGATATGCCAGAAACAGCTTATTTATGAGTAAACATGCATATGACGTTAAAAGTGTGAGTCTCGATTTATACGTGGTAATGCCTTAATTGATGAAAGATCACGTTTGATTTGATTGCATCTATTGTTTTATTTCAGTATGCCAGGAAAGAGGAGTCGATTTGTGCGAAAGGTGGTGCAATATTACGTGGTATGTCAGTTTGTTTGTGAGGCTTGAACGAATCTAACAGACGTCTGGTTTATAGTAACAAAATCCAGCAGTGAGGCAGACATGGTTTGGCTGATAGCCCTCCCACAAGGCAAATTTAGCTTAACTTTCATTTCTTCTAAATACAAAGCATAGGTATTTTGCTTTTAATTTGTCTGAGAACTTGCCGCTGTCACTACTATTTACGTGAGAAGACGACACCGCCAAGCGTCACCTTGGTTTTCACGAGTAGGCTAATATTTCGGTCCACGAACTTCGTTTGTTCGTTCAGAGCTTCCTTTGTTCACACGCATCCTCCACTTGACTGCCATCTAGCGGTCGTAATCATTCGGCACGACTCGGCATGATTCGGAAGTTGCCTTCGAAGCATAGCGTACTAAGAATCGATGAATCGTTGGAACTTGGAATCGTCACGACTCGGAAACACGCAATCGTTCTTACGATTCTTTTGAACGACGATTGGTCCGTATCACGATTAGTTTCTTACTATTCTTTATTTAGAGTCGTTCAAATGAACGACTCATTCACGAATCGCCACAACTCTAGTGTCAATGTCGCACTGTGTTGACTGTGGTTCATTGTTCTGGCGTTTCCGCACTACACAGTATCGTCTTGTCTTCCTGTGTGCGGACAGGCAACAGGTAGCTTCTCCGGACAAATAAGTTTACATAGATGCTACACCTTTTTCCATGCGGGGAAGACTAATACTTTTGGGATTACATTAGAATGAAAGGTTTCGATGCAGTCCAGTAAAATTGTATGCTGATGACGGTTTAACGTCCCGTTGACGACGAGTCTGCTAGAGACTGAGCACTAGCTCAAACTGGACATGTATGGACACAAAATACACAGTGTGTCCTTTGTTAAAGGAAACATGCCACAATTCTCATAAATACAGGGCATTTCAGAAAGTTTCATCCGTTGAATGAAGACAGAATGTTGACGTGAATTTCATTTCAACATTATCATCATCAAATTCAGTTTTCGTTTACGCGCCATTGCCTGTCCCGGTTTCACGTATAATGCGGCTTATCTTTTCATATCATCTTAGGACGCCCAGAATTCCTTTATCCTTCAGGTGCATATTAATTTAGGTATTCATTCTTCTGACATATTTTGTGTATGTTCATGCCATTTCTGTGTGTACTGCTCAATTTTCTGTAGTATGACTTCGGCACCCAGTTCCGTTCTTATTTCACTATTCTGTATCTGATCTGAGTCTCATCTCTGCTGCCTCAGTGATCCTCCTTCAACAGCCGCTTAGGATCCATATCCCTGACCCAAGCATTACAAGTGGTACTGCCAACACATTAAAAGTTTTAGTAATAGCTATTTTCTGACTTTTTGAGGAAAGTGCATTTACAGTGTCTGCCAACTGCTGGATTTATTGCAGTGTGTATTATTGAGCATTGTGTGTGATGTATGAGATTAACGGCCAATTTGCAGTGTGTTTTTGTGTCTTCGGATACTGACTGCCAATACGTTACACAGGCCACGGTCTAGGAACACTGTAATTTTCTCAGTTGTTACCTGGTTAGCTATTGTGTACAAGAAACAGCTTTAGAATATTTCTTTACACAATCAGAAATAATTAATATCACTACTTTTTTTCGTTATACAGAGTGGTTTCTTCAAGACTGCTTTGTAAAAATGCCCGTTCCCATTAATTAATTAATGAAAGTTATTAATTAATTTATTCAAATGCACAATACGTAGTTAACTGAGATCTTGAAGAAATAAATTCAGTATCATAGGGATAGGGGATGTGAAATTTGGCTGTTAAACTCGTTTTGAAGGAGATAAAGCTTATTATAAGTCTCATTAGGATTGTCACCGTGTTGATTGCCAGAAGTTGTTCTAAATCTGTATCCTTGTGTTATGGATTTTGGTAATACGAGAAAAAGGGTAGGGCATTTAGAGCGTGTTCTAACAATTTCAATAGCAAATACTTGAAATGTATAGATAACGTGGTCCATCATTTCACAAATTATTAAAATAGATGTGTTTCACTGAAGCACTTTTCCTGTAATCCAAAGTATTTCAGATCACTAGGAATTGGCCGATAGCTAAATTAAACGTGCTGCTTTCTTGCTGCATTTTCTGGAGTACTGCATTCGTTAGTAACAAATTCCTTGTAGATGATTGTGACGTTTAGTCGATAAGGGAGTACACATTCCTTTCATATATTTCAATGCTATGAGTTTAATTTTACTCTTAAATATTGACATTATGACGAACCACAATACAACAGCCAGGGAAGCGTGGGCAGAAAGTGAGAATAGCGTAGCAAGAGCTTTGTGGAATGCGCCCCTGCGGCTTCTATGCTACATTGCAATTATGAGCTAGCGAGCGTTGTCTAATTTCACTGTACATCATCAAAAGTCGTAGAAGCGTAAGAGAACAATAATATTCCCTTGAAAACAGTTATTTCGACTCGAGCGCTTAAAATAACGTGATGTTAATTCAAGAAAACTGTTATCGGAGAATAACGTCAAGTCGTATATTGTACAAAAGAAAAATCCACAGACCGGTGGAGGAGAAAACGGCTGATTTAGAATCAATGTGAAAGGGATTTCGTTAATCAATGCAATCTCTTTGATAATTATTCGAATTAAGTAGCTGTCTCTTTTGATCGGTCTGTGGATTTTTCTCGCCCTTTGTGAATATCTCTTTGCAAGAGGATGAGATATGAAGTGTCAGACTGCAATCTGAATTTCACTCTAAATTCTCGAAAATACTCTTATTTGCAACCGTTGCCTTCGAGTATGGTACAATTACTTGTGATCATCATATTGTCGTTGCACACTCTAACGCGATGGTGCTTGTGACAAATCTCACAAAACTTGAACTAGATTTTAGCTTTACAAAACATTGGCTGTCGGCTTGTGTATTGTATGTCAACCATGAAGAAGTTACAGATAGCTTCTTTGAAACTTTAACGCACAGGAAAACTCTGCAATACGTGTCCGCAGTGTCAGTTTTCACCGGAGTTTGTTACCAAATTTTTCCTAACATTGAGTAGCTGCAATATATCTTCCTCACTTGAAATGGAATTCACGCATTGTACTACTTGAGCATGATACAATGAACAAAAAATATGCCAAGTATCACCAAACACCGTGTCCTAAGGAATTGTGATGCTCTGAGAACTTTTACAGACTTTCCTGTGAGTTCCAGCTTTAGCGGAGTTGTTATAAAATGATACTACAAGTACAAACCGGGCTGTTCCCTGTCATCGCAGGGTAGACATCAAATCATAGACTAAAAATACGCAAAGGTTATCTTTTATTCTGAAAATGCATGTTATCGCAAATATAGATTTATCACTCCATCAAATTTTGAACGAAAGCCAGAAACGGTTAACTAAATGACAGTTCAATAAAAAACCTAACAATTTTTTGTGATGGGCTGCAGTCCGATGTATATCTCCGGAAACTGCTCATAGCAACGCTACAAATGTAGTGTATCTGTCAGGTATTGAACTGGCAAAATTCTTTCCAAATCCATCATTAAGAATAACAATTCTGTAAACAGATCTTCGATGGGAAAATATGTAGCAATAACCTTATGCTTTTAATACTGTTGTTTCGGTCTTCAGTCCATTCCGTGACATGATGTCGCTCTCCTTGCTAACATGCCTTCTGTATAAATACGGCAGAATACTTTCAAAGGACCCCATCTAATGGAAAGACATCTTAGTTTCCGACTGAAATTTTACGCTCACACTTCCGCCATTACGAAGTTTGTAATTCCTTGATGCCTTAGGGTGTTGTAATGTTATTTAACGCTCATTGGACAGTTCATAATACAAAATGCTTAAGAAGTCTTCGCGTGAATGACATATCTGGGCCGGCAGGAGTGGCCGAGAGGTTCTAGGCGCTACAGTCTGGAACCGCGCGACCACTACGGTCGCAGGTTCGAATCGTGCCTCGGGCATGGATGTTTGTGATGTCCTTAGGTTAGTTAGGTTTAAGTAGTTCTTAGTTCTAGGGGACTGATGACCTCAGAAGTTAAGTCCCATAGTGCTCAGAGTCATTTGAACCATTTTTTGACATATCTGGGAAGCTATTCCATATGCTCGTACCTTCATTAACAATCTGCAACCGAGTACCGTGTCAAATGCATTTAGGAAATCTAGAAATATGAAATTTTCCAATGGCCATTCACCCGTAGTTCGCAGGATATCGTGTGAGAAAAGGGAAAGAAGAGTTCAGCAAGAGGAGTATTTTCTAAAACCTTGCTCATTTGGGGACAGAAGCTTTACCATCTCAAGGAGACTTAGTATATTCGAATTCAGAATGTAGTCAAGAACTCTGCATCAAACCAATGTTGAGATAATGGTCTGTAATTTTTAGGCTTCCTTTACCCTTCTTATATACTCGAGTCATCTGTGCCTTTTTTCAGTCGCTTGGGGCTTTTCGCTTAGCGAGAGATTCGCGATAAATGCAGGCTGAGTAAGCGGTCTACGATACACAGTACGCTTTGTTAAACCTAACTGGGATTCCATCTGGACTCGATGAGTTGTTTGTTCTTTCAGTGACTTCTCTACGCCACAGATGCCAGTTTCTATGTCGTCCATGCGGGAGACTACACGACAATCAAAGGATGATATGTTTATACTACTCTCTTGCGTGAATGATTTCTTAAGCGCGATATACGGAACTTCAGCTTTCCTTTCGCTGTCTTCTGTTGACCTGACAGAGAGGTCGACGAATGACTGGGCAGAAGCCTTGGGTCAACTTACGTGTTATTCGTGTGACGAGTATTTTCTTGGGTTTTCGGTAAGATGTACCACTGAGGTAATGACGGTGTAAGTTCTTATATGCTTTCCACATTGCTCTTCTTACGGATGCACGAGTTTTTACTAACTTTCGTCTGTGAACATTTACGCGCTCTTTTTTTTTTTTTAGCCAAGAGGGCAACAATATCTGTTTCCTCAAAATTTACCGAATTTCATTCTTAAACCATGGACGATCATTTCCATCCTTAATCCACTTTCTTGACATATGCGTCTCCAGAGTGCGGTTTACAATCAGTTTAAACTTTGCCTAAAATCCATGTAGATCTGTCAAATTGGAGCTAAATGATGTCCATTCATTTTCTAAGTGGTGTGTTAAAAACTGATTATCTTATTTATCTAGAATAAACAGTCTCCTGCCGTTTTCGACAGATTTATTAACTTTAGTAACTATTATGGCTACGATGACATCATGATCACAAGTCTTTGTTTCTGTGCTGACACTGTAGGTAAGGTCAGGCCTATTTGTAGCTACAGGATTTTAAATGCTACCATTGCATGTGAGTTGTCTACGTACGAGTAGTTGTTCAAGGTACTTTTAGGAGACGTGTGCAGAATAGATTCACAAAACTATCTGTCCGTGGCATCTGCACTGAATCCAAATAAGTTCCAGTCTATACTCGTCAGGTTAAAATCAACTCTAACTAATATCGCATGATCTGTGATAGTTACCATACACTTTCCTTGAATGACTGTAAAACTGTCACAGGGAAATCGGATGACTGGTAAAAACATCTACCAGTTAATTTGATTTCACATAGACCTGTACCTGTTATGTGCGTCCAAATAAATTTTGCTGTCACACTCAGACTCAATTAGGACAATTTATTTGTGAGCTGCAATGAACACACCACCTCCTCTAGAGTCTAATCTGTCTTTCCGACATACGTTCCGCGAATCGCTTAATATTTCAGAGCTACCTGAGGCAACACTCTTCAACGTCATACAAAAGTTAGATCGTCCTAAGTAGAGATGTGGCTAATCCCTGGCCTCTCAGAAGTCCTGATCTTACCATTTTGTATTCATTTTTCTGGAACTATCCAAAGGACAATGTCTATGCAGAAAAAATTCGAAATTGGAGACTTCTTCTGGAGAGAATTTCCACAGCAATCACACGGCACAAATCGAGTATCGCTATGATGTCTGCGTAGCAACGAATAGATCTCGCATCGAAGCTGATTAAGGAATAAATTGGTTTTCACTTCAGTGTGACATTTGTGTTGTTTTATTTTTTGGGAGATCCTGTGTACTGAATTCCTTAAACAGCTTGAGGTCCTAAGATAGTGCGTCCAATAATAATAAGTGATTAAACAGAAATATCTCCATTCGTATTAATTGTCGTGACAAATAAGTAACGTGCCAACATTTATGACAAATTTGATTGAAATACCGACAGATAACAATGCAGCGACCAGTTACAAACAAAGAATATAGTCTGAGCAGCAATTTACAACATTTCTTTCTGTATCTTAGGCCGACGTTGATAGATCATAGTTGAAAGGAAAAAAATCTCTGCGCGCCGCATGTCGTGATGTGAAGTTGCGTCCGTTCAGTTTGGTTGCAATATAAAATAAAAATGAAAATTAGTACTGATTTTCGTGTAGTAGGACCTTAGTAAGAAACGTTAAATAAATAGTCGAGTTAATTACCAATCATTAAATGCAACAGGTTTAATGTTCTCAAAAGAAGATAAATGAATTTCAACACCACATAAGAAAGAAAATGTTTTTAATGGCAATACATGGCAACTAAAATGATATTCCTCATTTAAATGTACCAGTGCTATGTTCACTAAACAGAAACTATCGTTTCTGTAACAGATAATCTTTTTATCCATTCTCGTACATGAAAGGAAGGAAATATAGCGTCAGTACTTGCTCTCGTCAGCTCACCCCTGCTGTTGAAGACTCTTCTCCAACGTATGAAGGTAAATATTTGATTTTAATGTTTTTGATGATCGTTCAGGACACACAAACTGCCAAATTAGAAGAAATGAAGCTCTCGATACCGCTTGAGCGAAATGTAACCTTACAGTATGCCTTATTAACTTTTACCTTCTTTTAGTCAAATTCTTCTCTCAATTGGAGGTGGTACCTCTACATTATTTACTCAATCTAGCCATCAGTTCTTTTGGGTTTTTCTCTAACATCACATTTCAAATGCTTCTATGCTTATTGTACACGAATCACTTTCACGTAAGACTACACTATAAATACTTTCAGAAAAAGGTTCCGAACCGCTAAATTTATAACTGCCGTAAGCCAGATTTCTGTTATTATTATTATTATTATTATTTTGAAAACTGCCTTTTATATCCTCTAAACGTCAGACACCATGAGATGTTTTAAAAGTTGTGCTAAATGTCAAGACCACGAAAGTCATCATTTATGAATTTTGTACACAATTAAAATGTTATTTCATTACCGAGTTGTTCTTTAAATAAAGAAAGAATGTCCTCCATCCCAGAAGGAAAATGATAGGAAAGGAAGCGGACAATATACATATTGAAGACGAGTAAGGCACCGTTCGCAAATAAAGGAAACATTTACAGCAAAAGCGTCGTAGAAAAGTTCAGCGCAAAAGAGTCTATTACAAAACTTTATTAAAATTCACTGATCGTTTAAAAAGAACCAGCCGAGAGCAGGGATAAAGGAAGTGACAAAGGAAAAATGCGTGGAAATCTTACGTAGTTATAGTTACCTGTTGAGAAACTGTTGCAGGTCCTTAATTAGCCCGATTCTGGCAGGCTGTATCACATGGAAGGAGACCAAGAAAAACATGGCATAAAAAAGAATATTGCAGGCTGTTGGGTGATGAAACGAATATTATGCATGAAGTATGGCGAGTGTAAATATTTGATTTATGAAATCCGGTATAGTATTGAGACTGCTGAGTGTAAGAGAGAATTTGTACAGCCTAGCGTAAAAAAGACTACATAAGCATAGCTTACATAAGATTACTTGTTACAATTCGCTTCAAAATTTATTTTTTGTTTATCATTGTAAATAGATGTTTAGAGGATTTTGAAAAAAAAAGTGATTAAAAGAATGGAGTTGGACTTGGACGTGGGGAAGTTGTTTGTAAACCAACTTAAAAATCCCATGGTGCACAGCCGCAGCCACGTTTCCGCTGGTTCCACTCATCAAATTTTGTTATTAAACTCCCGTTCGAGAATCCAACTGATTTTCCAGCTGGCAGCCCTATTAAGAGATACGTTTTGCGATATTCTTTCCTTGCATATCATTGGTTTTCGAGCATTGTCTTCCATATGAACCTTTCTATAGTCTGGGTTATTACAATTTTATCATTCTCGAAAATTATTATTCCTTTATTTTGTTTTAATGTAGGAGAGTTAGTAGGTGTGAAGTTATAGATATGCTAAAAATATACGCCATGTTCAGTAAGAGACAATCACTTTTGGCAATTGATTCCATGAGAGTCGCCAACGCTAAAAATTAGGGGTCGCAGTGGCGACTAAAGACGCCACAATAACAAGGAGAAACAAGAAAAGGAAGAAAGAAGATAAGGAACGTGTAAACAAAAAAGATTATGAAACTGGAATGTAAACACATCAAAAAAAGTTTTGCATGACCTCGGTTCCGAGAGTTCCGGAACCTCTACAGAAAATTGGAATAGAGATGAACATAAATATCATTTCAGCCCTTTTTAATGCTCATAAAAATCACACATTGCATGTTGTACCACCATACAGCAAGTGGTGGTGATCCAAATTGCTGTATACATCGGTACCACTAATACGTTAATACCCAGTAGCACGTCCTCTTGCATTGATGCATGCCTGTATTCCTCATCGCAAACTATCCGTAAGTTCATCAAGGCACTGTTGGTCCAGAATTCCCACTCCTCAACGGCGATTCGGCATAGATCCTTGAGAGTGGGTCACGTTGTCCATAAACAGTCCTTTTCAATCTATCCCAGGCATGTTCGATAGGGTTCATGTCTGCAAAACATGCTAGCCACTCTAGTCGAGTGATATCGTTGTCCTAAAGGAAGTCATTCACAAGATTTGTGTCGATGAAGACGAATGCCTCGCGAATATGCTGCCGATATGGTTGCACTATCTGTCGGACGATGGCATTCACGTATCGTACAGCCGTTACGCCGCCTTCCATGACCACCAGCGGCGTACGTCGGGTCCACATAATGCCACCCCAAAACAGCAGGGAACCTCTACCTTACTGAACTCGCTGGACAGTGTGTCTAAGGCGTTTCTCTCGACCGGGTTGCCTCCAAACACGTCTCCGACGATTGTCTGGTTGAAGGCATATGCGATACTTGTCGGCGAAGAAAACGTGATGCCACTCCTGAGCGGTGCATTCGCCATGTTGTTGGTCCTATCTGTACCGAACTGCGTGGTTTCGTGGTTGGACCTCGCCATGGACGTCGGGAGAGACGTTCCGCATCATGCAGCCTCTTGCGCACAGTTTGAGTGGTAACACGACGTCCTGAGACTGCACATAAAAGGATTGTTCAACATGGTGGCGTTGCTGGTAGGGTTTCTCCTAGCTGTGATTCGTAGGTAGCGGTCATCCAAGCAGTAGTTGCCCTTGGGCGGCCTGAGCGATGTATGTCGTCGACAGTTCCTGTTTCTCTGTATCTCCTCCACGTCCAAACAACATCGCTTTGGTTCACTCCGAGACGCCTGGACACTTTCCTTGTTGAGAAACCTTCCTGGCACAAAGTAACAATGCGGACGCGATCGTACAGCGGTATTGACCGTCTACGCATGGCTCAACTACAGACAACACGAGCCGTGTACCTCTTTCCTGATGGAATGATTGAAACTGATCGGCTATTGGACCCTCTCCGTCTAATAGGCGCTAATCATACATAATTTCTTACCTCTTTGGGCGGATTTAGTGACATCTTTAAACAGTCAAAAGGACTGTGTCTGTGATACAATATCCACAGTCAACGTGTATCTTCAGGAGTTGTGGGAACCGGGGAGATGCAAATCGTTTTTTTGATGTGTGTATTAAGAACAACAGAGGGGAGTCATAAGTCAAATATAACTCTAAATTGAATTTCCCGAGAGTAAAATTTTATGACATGTTTATTTAATGCACAAAAAATCTATGTGAGCTACAGGCCTGTAATTTTTCGGGATGCTTCAGGATACTGTTTGGAGGAAAGTAGTAATTTTGATTGTCAGATGTAAATATTTGTAGAACAAGTCTACTTTTTAGATATAAATGTTGTTAATGTGTCTTTATAGTTTCAAGCATCTAAGTAACATAATTTGTCATTACATAGCTTCCAAGAATAGAGCGGTATATAAAAAGTGTAGTTTACTGATCTCTACAAAAAATTGTAATAATGTCAATATGGTAACTAATGTGATTAAATGCATATCAAAATGTTTAGCAACAAAAACTCCTATTGTTCTAAAGCTTTAAACTTACTAAGAGTTCACATTTTTTAGTTAGAGCCGTCTAAACTTCATGAAAAATATTAGTATTTTTCCATGCGTTCACAGGCAAATTACCTTAACAGATTACATCAAAGAAACATTCATAGGCAGATGAAATGAGATAACAGGCGAATGAGAAGCAACTGAACATGATATATCTTTGTCACTTGCAAGGCACCTTTGATCACAGAGCTAAACGATCAGCAGCGTGAATCTGTAAAAAAATCTGTGATCTTAAGGATACGTATGAATACAAGATGATCGCATCGTCGTAAAGCAGAAAATAACCTCTGCATATATAGATGGACAATAATGACTGTTATATCTACATAGAAAATTAACGTTTGTGATATTTACCGTGGGACACCCAATGGGACACCTAAATAGTTATGACCCCCCTTGGAAAACATTGACATTTATAGACGACTAGTGTATTACGTTCAGCAGATGGTACATATAAAGCTTACGTATACAGGAATGTGGATTATTAGCTTCATGGTTCTTGTTGTGGGTACGCTAGTGGAAAGTAAATTCAAATAGGATACAGACAAGTTATTTCTACTTGAGGTCTATATTGAGTAACATCATCACACATTTCAAGCAAGCAGTTCGGAGCATTAAGCGCGAATCCAGTCTTGTCAACGAGGAAATATACGTGAAGAGTAGCACTGAAGTAAAATAAAATCTGTTTAAGCCAAATGTTACCTTAAGGAGTGATTTTCCAGTTATCTTAAAAAGAGTTTCAGAAGTGTGATCGAGATAGGCGCTCAAGTATGTCGTGTGTAATCTCCTTGAGAAATGAGTCCTACTTTACTAGCATTATTGCAGCAATTGGAAATGTTACACTCGATCATTAAATGATTTTTGATATTTGTCGTACGTCTATCGTTTGTTACGATTATCATTACATATTCAATGTATGCTGGAAAGTGATGTTGCTTTTGAAAAAAAAAAAAAATCAAATTATGTCATTGAAAAAGACGTACTATACAAGTGTTTTTTTTTTAGATTCAATGATAACATTTTTTACCGATTAATTCAGATTTCATACGTTACAGGCGACATATGATGAACGAATGCCACATATCACGTTACAGAATATGAAGATGGCCAATGTATGGCGAAAACAGTTAATGACTGTTATCGTATTATAAATATGATTGGGCCTAAAATAAGTAATGGCCTTTATCACTAGACCTCTAATCGACTACTACAGGATTCATTGGTCATTTATGTTCATTTATCCACTTTTAAGGGTAGTGTCACCCCCTTCACCAGGTATCAGCCGAGGAATCCTCTATCGACGGGCCCCAGCCCACGCCCGTCTCGTTCACATGACATTATGACAGGCGTAAAAAGCCAGTGCGTCCGATCGTATGATGAACACCATTCTCCGCCGTTGGATTTAAAGACATTGTTCCTGAAACTGGCTCGCGATTCACTGGCCAGTGTCTCATGAGACTTCTCTCTCTTACGTTAACTGGCGCCTCAGGTGACAGAAAGTATGTCCGGCTGCAAAGTTAAAATTATTTTGCCAAAACAGTACGCTAGGAAAGCTGTACATTAATAGTACTTTTAAACATCTTAGAATGAGCACTGCATTCCTTTTTCTTTTTATTTTGTCTCGAGCAGTGCCATATCTCCAGTTTGTCGAGTGTTTTTGTGTAAGTTTTTTGTAATAAACAATAACTGCACTGTATCTCAAGCTGATGGAATTGACTGCGGCACATTAAAAATATCTTTTTGAAATATTGCTGTATTACTCCTCGGGCGTGCCCGCATAGAGTAATAGGCAAAGTTTTTTTAATTTATTCAGTAGCTGTCGGAAAAAAACAGTGACCAAAAAATACGACTAAAGCACATCTTTGTTTCAAAGGTCCACCATTTTATTATTTTTTTCAAATATCAAAAAACGTGATATTACTCCACTTGAAATATTCTAGAGATCAAGATTTTCTTTTAAATTTGGGATAAGATTCGCAGATTGCAGGACTCCCATCATAGATGAACCTTAGTTTGGACAGAGCAACTCTGACTCCTCGGGTGGGGGACTTTATGATGTCTGACTTTCTTAAAAAATCTGGAAATGTTGTCCAAGAATCGATAAATGATGTGCATATAGATTTATGTTGATTACTTTATTAGGTTTTCAGCCTGAGCAGCGTGGACCATAGCTTGCTTGACAGAGAGGTCAGGCCTGCCAAGAATCGGATCCGCACGCCGGATTGACGACAGTGGGTCTGGCAGACTGGACAGTCTGAGAGTCGTTTGTGGGCGGTTTCCCACGCAGGTCTACATAAATGCTGGGCTGATTCCAAATATCGGCCTCAGAAATTATGATACATAGTTAAATAATATGGTATTCAGAACAGTGTTTACACGATTCTCAGACTAATACATGGATTCATACACACACACAAACACACACACACACACACACACACACACACACACACACACGCGATATAGCTGCCTTTAGGGTATGTGATTTGTGCAGTGACATGGAGGGCATCCTAAAACAAAATAAAAACAACATATAATCATCAGACCTCGTATAGACGTTACGCACTCCTTGTTGACAGTGGACACTGTGGCTCGGTGTCGGAGCTTTTTTTAACGGAAATCGAGGAAGACGAGATTAGCCTCTTAGGCACCGGGGCTACAAAAACTTATCCGAGCCCTATACGGCAACAAAGAGGTTTCATAAGACTTTTCTGACAGCTTAACCTCGGCGCCGAAGATAAAACGCAGCAGGCTGCAACCTCGGCGCGCTTATAGGGGCGCCGCTGCTTACGACTTAAATTCATAACCTTAAAGCCGACGGCGTTGCGCCACAGGTGGACGTGGCGGCTGCCCTGGGACGTCTGGTAGGTGCGACCGCTGCCCACTGGGAGAGATAAGCCGGCGCCTGTTAACTGTTGATTGCGCCCGTATGGCCCATAAAGTTGTCACCTGGCGCAATATCGCCGCAGTGACGCGTGGCCGATAAAGTATCTTGTTTTACACATGCCGCGCCCCCCATTCCCGCGCCTATCGCCCATTGCCACGCTTCCGCGACGACGAGTTCCCCTGGGTAGCTCTGATACATCGTGAGCCTCGCTTACCGCTCCCAAAGTGCAGTGGTGTTCAATTTTAAATGGGGATACAGAGTTCGTTGCTACAGTAGTACTGCTGCATTTGTATTAAGAAGTGTCGCAGGACAGATCCACATAATTATAGATCTATATAGTTGGCGTCAATCTGTTGTAGAATTGTGGAACACCTTCTATGCTCAAGGATTATGACGTTTTTGGAGAATGAAAATCTGCTCTATAAAAATCGACATGGATTCCGCAAACAAAGGTTCTGCGAAACTCAGCTCACTCTGTTCCTCCATGAGATCCACAGCGCTTGAGACAACGACGCTGAAGTTGATACCGTGTTCCTTGAATTCAGGAAGGCAATTGATAGTACCCCGCAGTGTTGTTTAGTGAATAAAATAAAAGGTTATCGAGTATCGGAGCAGGTTTCCGACTGAACTGAAGACTTCCTAGCAGACAGAACTCGACGTGTCATTCTTAACGGAACAAAACAGACAAACGTAAAGGTAATTTCCGGTGTACCCTTAATAGGACCGTTACTGTTTACAATGTATATAAATGATCTAATAGATAGCGTCGGATACTCTTTAACGCTGTTCGCAGATGATGCGGATGTCTGTTACAAAGTAGCAACGCCTGAAGATAGTAACCGTTTGTACAATGACCTCCAGACAATTGATGAGTGGTGCAGCCTCCGGCAGTTGACCCTGAACGTAAATAAATGTAATATACCTCGCATACGTAGGAAAAGAAATCCACTACTGTACAGGTAAACTATTGATTAGGAACTGCTCGAAACAGTATCTACCGTAAAATATCTAGGCGCAACTACCCAGATCTACCTTAAGTGGAATGACCATGTGTTGTTGTTGTTGTCTTCAGTCCTGAGACTGGTTTGATGCAGCTCTCCATGCTACTCTATCCTGTGCAAGCTTCTTCATCTCCCAGTACTTACTGCAACCTACATTCTCCTTAATCTGATTAGTGTATTCATCTCTTGGTCTCCCTCTACAATTTTTATCCTCCATGCTGCCCTCCATTGTGATCCCTTGATGCCTCAGGTCCTATCAACCGATCCCTTCTTCTAGTCATGTTGTGCCACAAACTCCTCCTCTCCCCAATTCTATTCAATACCTCCTCATTAGTTATGTGATCTACCCATTTAATCTACCCTTCTGAAGAACCACAGTTCGAAAGCTTGTATTCTCTTCTTGTCCAAACTATTTATCGTCCATGTTTCACTTCTATACATGGCTACACACCATACAAATACTTTCAGAAAATACTTACTGACACTTAAATCTATACTCGATGTTAACAAATTTCTCTTCTTCAGAAATGCTTTCTTTGCCATTGCCAGTCTACATTTCATATCCTCTCTACTTCGACCATCATCAGTTATTTTGCTCCCCAAATAGCAAAACTCCTTTGCTACTTTAAGTGTCTCATTTCCTAATCTAATTCCCTCAGTATCACCCGATTTAATTCGACTACATTCCATTATCCTTGTTTTGCTTTTGTTGATGTTCATCTTATATCCTCCTTTCAAGACATTATCCATTCCGTTCAACTGCTCTTCCAAGTTCTTTGCCGCCTCTGACAGAATTACAATGTCATCGGCGAACCTCAAAGTTTTTATTTCTTCTCCATGGATTTTAATACCTAATCCGAATTTTTCTTTTGTTTCCTTTACTGCTTGCTCAATCTACAGATTGAATAACATGGAGAACCATATAAAACAAATAATGGGAAAAGGGATGCCAGACTTAGTATCATAGGAAGTATCGTACGGAAATGTAACTCATCCACGGAAGAAGTAGCTTATAAGGTACTTTATCGCCCGATTATTGAGTATTGTTCATCTGTCTTAGATCCCTACCAGGCAGGATCGATAGAAAATGCAGAAGATCCAACGAAGAGCGGCGCGTTTCGTCACGGGATCGTTTAGCAGGAGCGAGAGCTTTACGTAGATGCTTAACAAACTTCATTCGTAGACGTTGTGTGTCACGGAGATAAAGTGCTTTCCCCAAAGTGTCAGACAACATATTACCTCCTCCCATATACGTCTCGCGAAATGACCACGAGGCTAAAATTTGCGTAATGAAAGCCAATACAGAGACTTACCGACAGTCATGCTTCCCACACGCTATTCGCGAGGGAAAGAGGGTTGGAGGGCTCAGTTAGTGCTACAAAAGTACCCTCCACTACACACCATTGGTTGCTTGCTGAGTGTGATGTAGATGTATTACATGCAACGACTGCTTCATTTCTTCCCTACGAAGACACTTGTTTGCAAGTAACCATTAGAAACTAAATGTTTCTTTCTGTTTGACGTTTTCCTACACGAGTGGAGTCTATGTCATGATATATGCCCACATGCACCCTTACTCAAGCGATGCCCATGCGGTCAGACGCCTAGACCTAGCACACGTCCACCGCGGGGCGGGGGGGCCACAGCACAGTTGTGACACCTGAGAATGGGTTTATGAGAGCCCGAAACCGGTCGTGATGATAAAAGAAATTTACAACTGAAGCCGTATTTTTACCCTGTAGTATAATGCTCAGTTGCGGATGTTCGTCCAACAGGATTGTTTGTAATTGTGACAAACTGTTTTCATTCGTTGACGTACTGCCTAGATTGGCTTTTGTATTGGAACCTTCGGCCGGCGACTGTTCAATGGTTTTCCTAACATTTCACCAGCATGAGTGTCTGCCATTGTCAAAGTTTCACCCTCCATTGCTGGTTGCGTGCTGCAGTGGAGTCGGCATCCTGAGATTCTACACTGATCAAACGTATGCTGAGGCTGAAAAGAACCACCTCAGTTCATCTAATTTTCATAATTTTCTATTATACCACATCTTAAGTGCTTCGATTCTTTTCTGGATATCTGTTAGTGCACATTAACATGGAGTGTGTTCACCCTACGCCTTCGTGCGGGCTTGAACTATGCTACAGACAGTTCCATTGAAATGCCTGAATATCTGGAAGAATCACAGCCTCTCCTTCCTCAACAGCTGAGACAAGAGAAGATTGTGTGATATTGGACACTGCAGTCTGGAGATAAGTCGACGTCCTAACTCATTCCAAATGTGTTAGATTGGATTCAGATCGTGACTTTGGGTCAGGAATATTATTATCCTGATTTCAATGCCCCTTAGGTACCTCGCTTATGGCAGTATGCATTCTTATTCTGACACTAAAAATCATCGTCGCCAAACCATTACTCAATCGTACGCAGTACAGAAATTGTTGGTTCCACACACAATGGCGGGTAACTTTCTCTAGGCATTCGCCGAAGCTAAGCCCCTACGCTGGATTTGCTACAGCGTGTGACGTAACTCATCATTGGAAACCACTCGTTTCCAGTCACCCACTGTCTAATGGCGTCGCCCTTTACGTCGCCTCAAGCGTCAGCCGTCAATCTCCCTATAGAAACATGTGGTTCATGAGGTGCTGCTCCACCATTGTAACTCCCTATGCACAGTCATTGTGCTGGATGGACCGCTGGAGCACTTCGGAACCTCCACTAATTTCATGACCCCCCCCCCTACTTTTTTTGTCGAAATCATCGAAAGCTCGAGATTTAATTCAAATCTCACGCGGCAAGTTTACGGCGAACATTTTATGCACACAATGGTCGAGGGTCCTTATCCGTCAATTACATGACGTTTACCTGGTCTTGTTTCTTCGCATTTTTGCTTTGGCAGCTCTAGAAATGTCACTGATGGAAGTGTTACTGAATGACTAATCGACGTTAGAAGTCACAGAGATCCACTGAACGATCCGTTCCGCTGTTACTGCTTCTCTAGCGGTAGCAGAATACTGCCCAGCTCCCGTGTCGCCTAGTGGTCGATTTCACCTTACATAGGGGTATCCGCATGCTTTTGACCAGATACTGTCTGTCTTCTGTGGAGAACCACAGCGCTAATGAGCGGTGAAATGTCCCAGACCATGACGCAACAGGTGTATTGTGTAATCTCTGACTGCGGGCCGATTGCAGTACGCCATCAAGTACGGAGGATGAATCTTTGAGAATGTCCGTCACTCGTGCTAGCATAAAATTGCAAAAATCGCCAAGAAAACGACCGCCGAGTGTTCGGAGACCAAGGTAAACAAGCAACACGTCACTTAATTATAACGCCGAGAAATGAAGCTTACATTCACCGTAAGTGGTCGTAAAGCAACTCCTAGCTTTAAGACTGTACGGCTGTAAGAAGCACATGTTGGGTTCCAAGGACGTCAGCTCTCTAGAACACCAACAACATATCGATGTACATTTTCGGAAAGGGATACACACTGTGCCACCGCCAACTGCCATTGGAGATACGATTATACGGCGTGTCTTGGAGGCTACGTTATAGGCTGAATGAATGTTTGACTATTAAAACTCATTGTCAGTATGTATTAATGGACAGTGAATGTTCCTTAGAAAGGAAAACAATATCGCGTGTGCCCTAAGGAAGCGTAATAGGACCTCTGATGTTCTCAGTGCACATAAACGATTTATCAGATAGGATCAGCATGTAAGGTACCCCTTTATCTACGAAGATAAAAGTGCATTTTTCTTCGTTTATAGTTTTGCTATCCCACGTACTTGAAGTGAATGTATCAGCGCTGCAGTATCTATGGAGTAAGGACCGAAGGATAGGTTCTCACATTGGTTAGCAGAGGGGTTGGCCATCTGGCGCTTTCAGGGCCAGTGGCAAGAGGTGCTGATGCAGAAATCGCTCGTGGCGTCACCAAAGAGATATGTAGGGAAAGTAAATATATTCCGACGTGAATCAAGTAATTGTTATTAATAAATATTTGCTAACGAATGTTTCCTTTTGCCATTCGGGTATTAGGTCATAAATACTGTCTTTAAGTAATCTGATATTAATAAATAAAAGAACAATTTTGTCATAACAGAAGATGTAGGATATTATGCGAACCATACCAATTGTACGATCAAGTTACAGATATAGTCGTCATTCGTCGATACGACGCCTTTCGATCTAGTTATGCGGTAAACCAGGCACTCGTACCATTAATGGTTAATCGTACGGTGTTTTTTTAAAAATAAACACGCCATAATGGCATCTCGTGTAAAATTTGTTTTAAAAAAATACTTCTTCCCAGTTGTTTACGTAAAACATAAACAGTAGTACTGCAGAACTGCCACGTTAGCTGAGAGTGCTAACGCGCTGCTTCCTAGACTCGCGTAGGCGCGCCGGCCCCAAATCGATTCCGCCCGGCGGATTAACGACATCGGTCGGTGTGACGACAAGGCAGGATGTGGTTTTTAGGCGGTTTGCGTTATCCCCTAGGTGAATACCGGGCTGGTACCCACGTCCCGCCTCAGTTACATGGCTCGCAGTCATCTGAACACTTCCGCATTATTCCATGGACTACACTAGCCGCAGACAGTTGGGGTACACTAGTTCCGTCCTGAGGGTACGGGATGGAGGCAGGAAGGGCATCCGGACACCCCTTAATGTAACACTGCCAAATACGATTCACCATGCTGACCCTGCGTATCTGCGGTACAAAGGCACAAGCGAAAGAAAGAAAGAAAGAAAGAAAGAAAGAAAGAAAGAAAGAAACGGTAGTACTGCACTGGGCTGCTACGACTCTACAAGAGATCATAAAAATACGAGAGCACCTCCACATAACAGATACGAACTATTACTACAAAACTCGAGTGGGAAAGCTTGGCCAATTATACTGTACGCCCCTTATATCACCATCTATGGACTGATTGGCTAAACTGAGAAGTTTTGGGAGTTTAGTACGAGTGGGGGCGTTCCTGTAAGCAACACTATGAGATTCATCGCTGACAAAAAAGCTTCGTCGCTGCACGATTTTAAGGAACAGCAAGTACAATTGGGCAAACGTTCGGCTTGTTGTAGCGAATAGCGACTATGTAAAAGATTTTGATAATTACACACTCAAAAAAAAGTTTTGCGTCACCCCGGTTCCCAGAAATCTTGAAGATAGACGTTGACTGTGGTTATTGTATCACAGACACAGTCCCTTTGACACAGAGATTTCACTTAAACCAGCCTAAAGATGTAAACAACCATGCATGAGCATCGACTATTAGACGGTGGGGATCCGATAGCCGATCAGTTCCAGTCATTCCACCAGGAAGGAGGTACACGGCTCGTGTTGTCTGCAGTTCAACCATGCCTAGAGGCTCAATACCGCGGTTCGATCGCGTCCGCATTTATACTTTGTGCCAGGAAGGGCTGTCAACAAGGGAAGTGTTGAGGAGTCTCGGAATAAACCAAAGCGATGTTGTTCGGTCATGGAGGAGACACAGAGACAGGAACTGTCGATGACATTCCTCGCTCAGGCCACGCAAGGACTGCTACTGCACTGGATGACCGCTACCTATGGATCATGGCTTGAAGGAACCCTGACAGCAACGCCACCATGGTGAAAAATGCTTTTTGTGCAGCCGCAGGACGTCGCGTAACCACTCAAAATGTGCGCAATAGGCTGCATGATGTGCAACTTCACTCGCGACGTCCATGGCGAGGTCCACCTTTGCAACCACGACACCATGCGGCACGGTACAGATGGGGCCAATATGGCGAATGGATCGCTCGGAATTGGCGTCACGTTGTCTTCAGCGCTGAGTGTTGCATATGCCTTCAACCATACAATCGTCGGTGACGTGTTTGGAGGTAACCCGGTCAGGCTGGACGCCTTAGACACACTGTCCAGTGAGTGCAGCAAGGTAGAGGTTCCTTGCTGTTTTTCAGGTGGCATTATGTGGGGCCAAAGTACGCCGCTGATGGCCGTGCAAGGCGCCGTAACGCCTGTACGATACATGAATGCCATCCTCCGGACGATAGTGCAACCATATCAGCAGCATATTGGCGAGGTATTCGTCTTCATCGACGTCATTCGCGCCCCCATCGTGCACATCTTGCGAATGACTTCCTTCAGGATAACGACATCGCTCGACTAGAGTGGCTAACACATTGTCCAGATATGAACCCTATCGACATGCCTGAGATAGATTGAAAAGGGCTGGTTTTGGAAGACGTGACCCACCAGCCACTCTGGGGGACCTACGCCGAATCGCCGTGGAGGAGTGGGACAATATGGACCAGCAGTGCCTTGATAAATTTGTGGATAGTATGCCACGACGAATTCAGGCATGCATCAATGGAAGAGGACGTGCTACTGGGTATTAGAGGTACCGGTGTGATGAGCTATCAGGACCACCACCTCTGAATGTCTGTCTGTATGGTGGTGTAACATGCAATGTGTGGTTTTCATGAGCAATTAAATGGCGGAAATGATGTTTATGTTGACCTCTATTCCAATTTTCTGTACAGCTCCCAGAACTCTCAGATCCGAGTGACGTTAAACTTTTTTTGATTTGTGTAGAAGATAATGCCTACAACAAAGGAAAACGTTTCGACATTATGCGATTACAAGATCAGTGCCTGAGTACTTTTGGGGTTAATACTAAGCAGCGATGTGAAACCGGACAATCATATACAAGTGTCAGTCAAAAAGTATCCAATTTTTTTTAAATTCTTAAATAAAGTTCATTAAGCGAAAAATTCGAATCTGGCACTATTCCGCAAAACCTCTTCTCCAATTCACTGCTGTAATAACTTTCTGCGACAACATATACCAGTACTGCAGTTGCCTGCAAAATGGCCGAGATCGATGTTCGCGTTAGACAGCATTCTGTGGTATAATTATTAAATTAAGACGGTGAAAGCCCATTCGCAATGGTAAAAGACTGAAAAATGTGTAAGGTGATGCAAGAGTGGTATCAGCACTGATGGACGAAGGGTCTGTCGCTGTAATGAAGCTGAGGGACGAACCCAGTCCGTTGACGAAACGCGGAGCGGCATGCCAGTGGCTGCTGTGTCTCCACACGACATTCAGCGAGTCGATGACATCATTCGTGGTGACCGCAGATGATTTATGCCGCGTTTCCTCTCTCAGTAAAAGTAGTGTGATGACGATTATTCAACAACTGTGATTCTCAAAGGTTTGTGCAGCGCGGTTTCCAAGAACGTTAACCGACCAGAATAAAGATACAAGCAAATCTGTTGGCTCTCTACACTTGCAGCGCTTCCTTTTGGAGGGAGAGTGATGACGATTATTCAACAATTGTGATTCTCAAAGGTTTGTGCAGCGTGGGCTCCAAGAACGTTAACCGATCAGAATAAAGATACAAGCAAAGCTATTAGCTCTCTACACTTGCAGCGCTTCCTTTTGGAGGGAGAGGGGCGCCTGGAAAAATCTGACTGGAGACGAAACACGGATTCCTTTTTTTGGAATCAGAACCAAAGCGGCAATCAATGGAATGACACCACAGAAACTCACACAAGAAGAAAAAGTTAAAAACTGTGTGATCGGTAGGGAAATTTATGGCTAGAATGTTCTGGTGCACAGGTCGGTACAGCCCATTCGAAAGTGTAAGGGAAGTTCTTCGGGAACGTGAATGGAAATCGTTGGAAGGAAGAAGACGTAGTTGTCGCGAAACCCTGTCGAGAAAATTGAGGGAAGCTATTCGGCGGAGACTGCAACAATTCTGCTGCCACCGAGCTCTATTCCGCATGGGTATCATCAGAGTCAGAACAGAGAAACTATATCGCCCACACAGACATAATAGACAATCATTCTCTCCTCCCTCAATGCGAGAATGGAATGGGGCAGAAGATACATAATCTTAGTAGAACTACCTTCCGCCATATACCATTAGAGTTTATATGCGAAGGTATACCACCTTGTCGAAGAATAGTTTACCAGCATAGCCAGGTGATTGCGTATCATATCTGCTAACAGTCCTGCAGTACTGCAATGACCTCGATTTCGAAGAGACGTTGAACTGTCTGAAACTGCAATAATTTAAAAGATTAAAATGTGTGCTGAAAACTTGCTTGAAACAGCCCCCTCTTTTATAGCTTATGGGCTATACAATAATGGTTTGTACAGAATGCAGAAATGTCAAGCAGTCGGGAAATAAAAATGTATTTTGGACATGAGAGGGGCTGGGAATTTCTCTATCGTGTAGCAATACACACTGGCAGTACGTAGAGTACGAAATATCGTAGTAATACAAAATACTTTACTGGAGTTTATGGAATTTTGTGTTAGATTTCCAGGTCCATTTCCATCAACCAGGGAATGGCAGAATAGATTGCCGATTGCTTCGATCAGATCTCTCAGAGGTTCTTGATACTTCGTTCCTACAGTTTCTTCCACTACAGTTTGCTCGGATTCGGAAGTGCCACACATAGAAAAATTGATTTACTCAATCTATATTTCACGGAATTGCATCGCGCTTGAGCAGTTCTTGTTCTATTCATCCTTGTTCACACGTTCCTAGAAAGATTCATTCCCGGATGTTCTTGCGTTGGCTCTACGACTAACACGTTGATTCTTGTTGTTCATCTCCCATTTTATTAATCTAGAGTCCTGATCTTTGGTTCCGGTTCTCTCAGATTTCTGGGACAAGACACATACTTAGAGTAGATGTTTTGTGCTCATATGAAAATGCAGGTTTGACGGTAGGCTGCCTGTTCCCATCTTAGCTCAGTCGGTGTAGTGTTGGTGAGCGCAGACAGATTCTAAGATACCAAATGGTTCAAATGGCTCTGAGCACTATGAGACCTAACATCTGAGGTCATCAGTCCCTTAGAACTTAGAACTACTTACACCTAACTAACCTAAGGACGTCACACACATCCATGCCCGAGGCAGGATTCGAACCAGCGACCGTAGCGGTCGCGCGGTTCCAGACTGTAGCGCCTAGAACCGCTCGGCCACAGAGGCCGGCTGTAAGATACCAACTATTACGAATACCATCATGGTTTCGTTCAGTTATACTGCAGTTTTTTTAGCAAGTGTACACAGCTCTGAGTAGCTATGTTAGCATGGTGCTTATTTTGTAGTCATTCCGTTGATCTGAATATAATTGCACAAAATTATGCGGTAGAATAGACCATAGCAATTGCTGTTATGAGAAGGATAACGATATTAGTCCGACATTTCATTTTTTGGCTAGTATGTTGAAACTTGATACAAAATTGGTGACCACGAAGTACACGAAGTTAAGGAATTCTCTTATTTAAGCAGCAAAATAACTCATGACGGCAGACTAGTATTGGCAAAGAGGGCATTCCTGGCCAAGAGAAGCCTGCTAGTATAAAAAACTGGCTTTAATTTGAGAAGGTAATTTCTGAGAGTGTACGTTTGCAAGACAGCATTGGGCCTTGGGAAGTTTGCAAAGAAATTGGAAGAATTTGAGTTGTGGTGTTACAGAAGTATGCTGAAAATTAGGTGTACTGTCACGGTAAGGAATGAGAAGGGTATCCGCAGGATCGGTGAGGAAAAGAATCTATGGAAAATACTTACAAGAAGAAGGGACAGGAGGATTGGACATCTGTTAACACTTAAAACGCCAGGAAATAACTTTCATGGTACTAGAGGAAGCTGTAGATTAAATAACAAATGAATAATAGAGGTTGAAAATGTCTGCCCGTGGTAGCTGAGTGGTCAGCGCGAAGGAATATCATACCTAACGGCCCGGGTTCGATTCCCAGAAGTCGCTGAAGTGGCGTCAACTCGAAAGACTTGCACCAGGCGATCGGTCTACCAGACGGGAGGCCCTAGCCACATGGCATTTCCATTTTAGAGGTTGAAAATACGGCTTCAGTAGCAAATTTCTTTATTTTCACACGACCGGTTTCGGACAGTTATAAGCCCATCTTCGGGTGTCGTGGCTGTGCTGTGGTCCCCTAGTGCCACGTGTACCAGGCGCGGTGTGCTGCCTACGACCGAAGAACAGGGAGTGAAAATAAATAAATTTACAACGGAAGCGGGATTTTCAACCTGTGCTAAAATGCTGTTGCGGATGTTCTTCCAAAAGGATTGTTTGTAACAAATAATTGCGAACGTAGGTTTCAAGCGCTACTCTGAGATGGAAGGTTTGGCACAGGAGAGGAATTAGCGGCGAGCCGCATGTAATCACTCAGATGACTGATGAACAAGGAAAAAAAAGTTGAATGTGTTCTTTGTACGTTAATGGGCTATTGAAGATTTGATGTACTCTCTTCCCAGCGAATGTGATCTTTAGTTGCTTGTCCTCTAGGTAGTTATTTGTGATGCATACACCTGATTTTAAGGGGTTATGGAATGAACTCCATTTTCTATGTCTTTTGTTGAAATTCTCTCTCCTTCCTCTAGCGAGTTGTGTCGGCTAGGTCGTGTGTGTAGCTAAATTTCTGAAATATAGTCGGTGGAATGTCAATGATGTTAATATTAAATGGCAGTGGTGCATGTACCGATCGTTGAGAAAACCTATTTTGATTTTGTATGACGTGCTAGTGGTAAATCCAGCTGTGACATTGAATGATCGATTTATTAAAATAAGATCATTAACATACCCTTAATCAGATGTGTAAGCTGCGCTCTAGGTATGCGTTGTTTGAGGTTTGGGTTAAGACTTTCAAGGCTCCAAGAAGGCAGTAAAAGGAACAACGGAGAAAAGGAGTAAGGTAAGCAGTCGACGGGGAGCCATTAACTAGCAGAGACAGGCGACGAGGTTATTGGACTAAGAAAGAGCCGCCTGTTAATGGCCAGAGTCAAAGGAGCCGACGCCACCTCGGGTAGCGTGCGAATGGCGCAGGACTTCCCCGCCAGCTGGGTCTGCAAATTGAAAAGGAAATGAGCAAACTGAATTAAAGTTTCTTCCCACTCTTTCGGGCGCATCTGCATTTAGCTACCACCTCTCGTCTTATCTACGCCCGATTATCTCCCATTTTGCTTACTTGTTTAGAGCTCGTTTCACCGTTCGTTAAAAGGATAAACGTGATTTTCGCAGACATTTCTTCATTGTGTGTTGCAACTACGATTGCTTATGTGTTACGAAACAATACAAATTAAGTATTTAAATATAGTGTATCACAGAGATACACCAAGATACATTTAGCAAAATTTCCGTAATGCATATATTAAGTGATTTGGATATTAAAAGCTGCAATCGAAACAGAGAGAAAATGAGTAACATAGTGAACTCGTGTTTTGGAGGAGCGGCTATGAAATTCCTGTATGGTCTTTGTCTAGAAAACGTCACTAGCGAATAAGTAAATACTGGCGAAAATTGAGTTTTCAATAACAGTGACAAACTAAACTAACCTCCGCGATGTCGAGAGACTGCAGTGTCATCCTCTGCCATTTGGCATCAAGCGGATGAGGCATGAAGGGGCATGGGCTCAACAAATCACTCCCCTTGTCATTCAAGCACTTTCTTGCTGCCACGAGGCTGAATATACCCCGCTCCAGTCCTCATACCAAGGAAAATCCCGTGGCTCTAACGGGATCTGAACCCCGGTCCTCCGCATGAGAGTCGGATGCACCGAGTACTCGACGAAGGAGGTGAACCTTCAACAAAAATACTTAAGCTAATATGCTTGTCATCATAGAAATACAGGGTTGGTAAATTAAAATAGTACTGAGAAGTCTTTTCAGACACGACAAGATAGACGAGAGCGCTAACGCGCTGCTTCCTGGACTCGGGTAGACGCGCCGGCCCTGGATCGAATCCGCCCAGCGGATTAACGGCGACGGCCGGTGTGTCGGCCAGCCTGGATGTGGTTTTAGGCAGTTTTCCACATCCTGCTAGGTGAATACATGGATGGTCCCACGTCCCGCCTCAGTTACACGATTCGCAGGCGTTTGAATCACATTCACACTATTTCACGATTTACACTAGTCACAGACAGCTGCGGTACACTAATTCCGTCCCAGGGGGTATGGGGTGGCGGCAGGAAGGGCATCCGGCCATACATTGAAATTCACCATGCCAAATCTGTACTAAACCCTGCCGACCCTGCGTACGATGCGGGACAAAGGCAGTAGCACAAAAAGAAGTAGTCTTTTCGGAGTTTCATAATATTAACAGAAAACAGATCATTACAAAACCATTCAGACTCAGACTACACCATGAAAACAAACAAGACTTTGTCCGGACAGCCCTTGAGGCTTAATAGTACCAACCGGCCGCCGTGTCATCCTCAACCCTTAGGCGTCACCAGATGCGGATATGGTGGGGGTGCATGTGGTCAGCACACGGCTCTCCCAGCCGTTGTCAGTTTTTGTGACGACTGCCGCTACTTCTCAGTTAAACAGATCTTCAGTTGGCCTCACAAGGGGTGAGTGCACCCCACTTGCCAACAGCACTCGGCAGACCCGGATGGTGACTCATCCAAGTGCTAGCCAAGCCTGCTTAGCTTCGGTGATCTGACGAGAACCAGAGTTACCACTGCGGCAAGGCCGTTGGCGCACCGTCAAAACAGTTCTAATGTGTACGATAGTCTGCACCAGGAGTCTGGAAACTTCTTAACGAGCATTAGTTGTGATAGTGGGAATTAAAAATTTTTGGCTGCAGAACACTATCAAAACTGTAATTAATTTCTATCCTTATAATGCTCCGTTGTGAATGAGTTAAGTTTACAGAGAAATCTGCACGATTTCACCTATGTCGGTGGTTTGTGAGTGACATGGAAAAATTGGGATCCTAAATTTTTCTCTTGGTTCATTATGTCCTAATATATAAACTCACAGAACAAAAGCTATTGTGTATACGAAAATTCTCGTGTATATATTTAAAAGCCGTTGCATATTGTTGAGACTGGTATTCATTGTGTCCTTTACGAGCCAATTTTAATTTGTCCACCCTATGTTACATGCTACGTTGCACGACGAAAACTGCGGAATATACCAGAGCGAAACTGGGTAATAGCAATTTTAGTTTCTTATGGACTGTGTTAGACGCGCCATTGCCTGAGGAAAACCATTTTCCTATTATCGACGAAATATCCTCAATTAGGAATCAATACAAGAGGGTACTGGTACCTACTTTACTTTCCGTGGGCGGTCAAGAACGTTTCAATTGTCTTCCTCCAAAACTCAGCAGCCTTAATGACTTTCTCACTGAACAGAAATAGATCTTCCGCTCACTGCAGAGAAATAGATCTTCCGCTGTGAAAACTAACTTCAGCGGTGGGCAGATGAGCAAATGTTCTAGCGTCTGCGTTTTTTCACGTTCACTGGTCATCTCCGGAGTTGCTCCAGTTAACGATGTTTACTTTGCGTTTTGCGACTGCTGTTCTTAATCTATTCAGTACTCACTACACTGTAGTTGCTGCCCTTGTCTGACTTCCTTATGTGATGTAGGTTTGTATTTTGCGGAGAGTCCAATCATTAAGACAGGCGGCGGGTCTCAGGCCCACCTTCTAGCGCTACTGTCCTTTGTATAAAGCTCTTCCTTGACTTAGGACCAGTTGTAATGGTTTGAAAGTTATATAGTAAGTACCGTGGGTCAATTTGAGCTTTCTTCCTCTCTATTTCGTTGACTACTTTGCGTCCGATATTTGGTGGTACTATCGCCGCAAGTGGGTACATTTTGTAGTCATGTGTAGGCCTCAGGCGTTCGGTGACTATCCTGATATTCTCATTTAAAGCGACGTCTAGTTATTTGGAATGACTAGACGCCTTGGATACTGGGAAAACAGCAAAAACATCAGAGAGTTGTGATAAATAGTGATAAAATAACTGTTATTAAATTGGGTTAGATAGAGCAGCAATCAGTCATAGAATTAAGTTGCTTTAATATGACATTTATAGTCACAATGCAGATTAGATTTCCACCTGTCATTATCAGTGCTAAAACAATACAAGAGTATATATTACAATGTGATTTACAAAAGTTATAAGTCCATCACATCGTTGTCTTTTAATGTTAACATTACATACCAGTGCGGAATTGTAGCAGTTGTTCGTGCTCATGTGAATGCTTACACAGTTCACCCATTACTGTCGTAAAATTATACGTTGGTTTCACAGTATACATCGTTTTGCGTATGGCGCCCTCTGTGAGCTCCGCATACTATTGCACTTATTGCTTTATCATATTGTTCTTATTTCTCGGCCACTAAGTGCGACATATTGAAATGATGCTTACAAGCGCTACTAGCGCCAACAAAGTGCATTTTGTAAATAAAGTTCACGTTATCGCTTTTGCCAAGTAACAACTAATTTAGTTAAGACAGGTCCCAACACGACAAAATATGCAATACTTCCTGTAATGTACTTTGCGTAGTCATATCAGTTTTATAATTAATGTCATATTAAAGCAACTTAATTCTACGACTGATTGCTGCTCTATCTAACCCAATATAACCACAGTCGTTGCGTGCACCCACTACATGGAGGGCAACTTGGTGTTACAATATTAATGAGCAAGTACCAGAGGATGAGAGGAGCAGACAAGCGTTGGAGAACGCCGTTGGGAAAGCCGAACCAAATTCATGTTTGAACGTTTATGGAGGTTCTGCTGTTGTATTTGACCAAGAATGCAATGTCCTCAATACGTTACAAGTGTCCATCGTGGGCAGAACACTGTTCTGCGTAGTTGTGAGTGCCTTACGTGAAGCTAAGTGAATTCGAACGTGGGTAAATTGTTAGTGCTCGTATGATGGATACTTCCGTAAGCAATGTAGCCACAGCGTTTGTCATCTCTTAACGCACTGTATTGATGATTTATAATATATACAGAGAATGCAGGAAAACATCATCCGCTCAGTCACGTCGCTGATGAAACTGTCTGTTTAGTGTTCGTGACAGACGGTCATTCAAGAAGAATGTCATGAAAAATGAGATTACATCTTCAAAAGTCACTGCAGAATGGAATGTCGCACTCACGAAGTCTGCCAGCATCAAAACAACACGAAGGGAGCTCCATAAGCAGGATACTGCACAGCGAGCTGGAGTTCCAAAACCACTCACCACAGATGCTAATGTTCATAACAGAAAAACTTGGTGTCGAAGCCATAAGATATGGGTTATGGAAAAATGGAAGAAAGTCTTGTTGCACACTTTCTCCAACTCCTGGACGAGATTACACGCCAAGAGTGAAAAATGGCGGGTTGTTCGTTGATGATTTGGGGGCCACAAGATTAATTGGCCAGGTCGTGTCACTGTCAAGGATTATGAGACTACTATGGCTGATCAGGTACATCGTTTTTCCTCCAATGTTCATACTGTGTTGTGAGGGCCACTTGTAATGTTATGTGTGCCTCACAGTTTTTTTCTTTAACTAATTTCTGCCTGATTTTATTCTGAGAAGCTCAGTAATGTATGTAAATGTGATTCAAAAAGTACTTGAAGTGAAGCGGAGCTGGACAGCAATCCCCGCAACGATAGTATTTGAGAATCTTTGAGTATGGACTAAAAAAGTAAAAAAAGACAGTTGATTTTATTAAAAAAAGACTGTTAATTTGTATCTTGTGGAAAGAGGACGTGTTGATAGGTCGTCGCTCAGAACGTAGTGTTAAATTTAATGAAAATTGATATTTTAGTGATAAAACCGAGTGAAGTATGTGTAAGAGTTGCCAAACATTTATGTATACGAATTTTTTGGAAATGAAGAATAGAAATATCTTGTTTTTGGAAAAGGAGGTGAACTTCATTGTCGTTGCCGTCTATTAATTGACAGAACTGTAAGTGTACGAAGTTCACTAAAATACAGGAAGAGAAATGCATTCTCTATGGTTTTCATTCAATAAGTCACAACCTTTCATAATTTATTAATTACAGTAATTGGCTTATGTTCTTGTACAATAGTATGGTGCTGAGCTCCACTGACCAATTTTGGAAGCAGCAGGACGTGTAGTTTGAAGGAAGTTTGTGTGTCAAGCAATCTCCTTTTCTCACGAAAAGCAGATTACTGTTTGATCTTACTTACTTACAACAGGTATGAAAAGCTACGAAAACTTGGGCTCAAAGCTATCCGCAATACGGCTAAGTAACTAACAGAATCGTATTTTAAACCTTAAACAACAATAACTTCCTCCAAATTGTAATACGACAACAACTCGTGCAGAAGCTGATCATTCAAGGAGGCAGCAACCAAAATTCAGGTACCAGTTACGACTTAAAGTAAAAATCTCAATCAAATATCAATCTCTCTCTCTCCAAACACATTTATAAATATTTATTTTATTATTATAAAAAAAGTCATTTAGCTCGCATCGTCCTGGACTGGTTTTCGGAGCGCGAGATTGAAATATCTAATCGCCTTTGCCCATCACGGCCGCTAGATCGTGTTATTGAGCCTTTGTCTTGTACTTTGAACAGAAAGGTGCCTGATCGTTATTCACCTACGTCATCATTAACTGAACTTGCCGGTATTTTGCAGGAAAAATGGTATAAGATTCCCTTTGAAGTCACGTATGACCTACTTTTAGCCATTCCGAGTCGACTGGAAGCTATTTTGGGCACAATTATGTGTTGAATTTTTGGTGATTCCTCATTTTTGTCCTCCCCTGTACTTAACCAAGGAAATACGAGAAGATATGTATTGGCTGTAGTATTAATGACACAGAACCCTATCGCTACTGGGTGGAAAACATTATTGAACGTTGCGGTTTTTAACTATTTTGCAATACTTTTAAGGCAAAATATTTCTTTGCCTTTGGAAGTAACTCGATTAGGTTACCGTATTTATAAAAAAGAATGCCATGTACCTTTTTAAGGTGGATAACATCGGACGTTCACTGAGCCTTTTTGCGGATAATGCTGTAGTATGCCGGCCGGAGAGGCCATTGCCTTTGGAAGTAACTCGATTAGGTTACCGTATTTATAAAAAAGAATGCCGTGTATCTTTTTAAGGTGGATAACGTCGGACGTTCACTGAGCCTTTTTGCGGATAATGCTGTAGTATGCCGGCCGGAGAGGCCATTCGGTTCTAGGCGCTAGTCTGGAGCCGAGCGACCGCTACGGTCGCAGGTTCGAATCCTGCCTAGGGCATGGATGTGTGTGAGGTCCTTAGGTTAGTTAGGTTTACTTAGTTCTAAGTTCTAGGGGACTGATGACCTTAGACGTTAAGTCGCCTAGTGCTCAGAGCCATTTTTTGTGTAGTATATCGAGAGGTTGTATCAATGGAAAATTGTACTGAAATTGAGGAGGATCTGCAACAAATTGACGCATGGTGCAGGGAATGGCAATTGAATCTCAATGTAGACAAGTGTAATTTTGCTACGTATATATCGCGAAAGGACCATGAGGGTAAAATCAGAGAGATTAGAGCCCCCACACAGGCAAACCGACAATCTTTCTTTCGACGAACGATACGAGACTGGAATAGAAGGAAGGACCGGTAGAGGTACTCAAGGTACCCTCCGCCACACACCTTCAGGTGGCTTGCGGAGTATGGATATAGATGTAGATGTAGATTTAAGGTGCTTAAAAGCCCTATTAGTGTACCACTCTTTTCTAGCGTTTATTCCGTCGTGCTGATTTGCACATTAATTTTGACTTTGCGGCCGGACTCAGTTTCTGTCACCAAAGATGTCGCTTAACACGAGGAAGGGAAGTAGCGTGGCCCCCAGTGACTCGGGTATACTTAGTTCTGTGAGTTGTATGCTAACTGTGAATCGCATTTTCTACGGCAGAGACTGGAGACGATATAACACCGCAACTCTGTGGATGATCATAGATTTTCCACGTGTTTTACGAAGTTTGTTATATTAGTTGTGCTGAATATTATTCTTATAAATATGTTGTCAAGTTACAAATGTTATTTGTTATTTAAGAAAGAGAATACGCATGGGATGTTAACATTTTGTAAGTAGACACGCTGGCCAAGTCAGGGAAAAGCTATTGTCAAGGAGTATATTAAATTGTAAATGCATTATCGCTGGGCGTGCGAGCGCGCCAAGAAAGTTGGGAGTCGCGAGGAGACTGTTCGTGTCGTTGATTATGTGTATTCGAAGGTGTGGCTATTCAAAAGTGCTTAAAAAAAGTCTGCTTCTGAAGCGCAGTGAAAACTGAAATGTTTCTTTTGGCGGATGTTTAATATGGGCAACCTATGTGTATGGCATTTATTCGGCATAGTACAAATGCAGCAAGAGTATTTTACATAACATTCTTATTGGCTATGGTATGGCAAGAAGATCAACCTGTGTCCTATATTACCGCTGAAGGAAGCCGCTCGGCAAATCAGCGGCATCATAAAGTGAAATAAGATCTAGACTTTTTATAACTAGATGTTTAACACTCACCAGCGTGGTTGGAAATTTATTACTTAAATAACATTATTTTCGTGCATATTGTCACGTAAATAATTTTCCTAAGTCGTTATCCAAGTAGTATCCATCCTATCCCTTTGTACTAACCGAGATAATCAGAAAATGAATTGAAAGTGAACATTAATTTATTAGGTTATCAAAGCATAATTTTCCAACTTTTGGACAATTACGTAATAATTAAGTCTTCGGCTGTAGTATGGATAATATCAGAAACAGAATGATGCAAAAGTCAGCATTAATTCAGTTGCTAAAAATAGAGTAACTTTCATAATAAAAAATTGATAGTAAAACTTTCGGTAACATGGGCACTGAATTTCACTGTCAAAGCACAGTTTCCAGTTTATAGTTCGTGGCATAATTTAAAACATTTATTACAAAAAAGGATCAGAGTAACTGTTAGGTAAATGACAGTCCTTACCGATGAGTAAATTCAAACAAGCTTTCTGCTTGCTACATTAACGACAGTCAGTAAAAATACGTTTCTGTACACAGCCAGTAAAGAATCTTACTTTAATTGATCCTCGAAAATTAACATAATATGTTGTATGTGTTTGTTATTAGATTATTATCTGACTACTGTGACAAATGTGGTGTGAAGTACTTGAAAGTATGCGTTAGGCACTGTTCCTACGTCATGACACCAATAACTATTCTTGCGTAAGATTGCTTATGATAATAAGCTCAATTTTAATTTAATTATTCTTGTTACGATGAGGAACTGGCGACCGTTGGTTATTTTCATTAATGACATGCTTTCAAAACCTTTTTTCCAAATTTTCCACTAACTACTGTTAATTAAAAATTATTTTACGTAATAAAAATGTATAAAGCTAACTGAACTTTGTTTCTCTTCGTCATTGCTAAAGTAATGAGCAGTGGCGATTCGGTTATGACTTCATCTATTTCTCTCGGTTTTGCATTGTCCTTCAGAGTAGATGCCTTTTCCCCACAGTTTAGCAACTGTAGGGTCACGGTCATATAGAAAAGCCTAATTAGCAGGAGAGGTAGGCATTTGCCTAAACAAGGCTGGCTAACCACTATAACAAAACACTCAGTCTGTCGAGTGTACCAAGCCAAGAATCGTTAATTAACCTCGCACGTTCGAACTGCGTTTGGCCAATCTCTTTGCATCGTCAGGTAGTGCGTTACACGTTAAGCAGGTTAAAAAGGAAAAAAAGAACAAGTAGATTATGTGATACAATGTAACATTTTCTGATAGCGAACTAACGAAGAATGATAAGAGTACTATATTAACAAAAAGTGTTTCATATCAATGTGAAATATCTTTGTGTATGGTGCTACATCACAAAAAGGAAGATGCAGCCTGAGCATAAAGTCTTTCCACCACCACAAAAATTTATTTATAAGGAACTATGGTAGATTCAGCTGTGTGATTGTGGGTAGCTCAACTGATGAACTTTTTTTACGGATACACTTCCATTTGTACTCCGTTTGATCCCGTAGAAAGTCTAAACGGTACTCAATCTCTGTCCATGTATTTACCAACGACTCTTTCGTCACTGCCTCTACGACGTGTGTTGCATTCTGTCATAAGAGTACGCACAGCCGGACTGCTTAACGGAACATTTTGACCTTAACGTAAACCCTTAAAGAAAATAAAGACGGGTTATATCTGGACGGAATGGTGGCCATGATGTTAGAGCATCTCTGTCGATCCATCTGTCTGGAAAGATTTCATCCAAGAACCGGTGAACAAATAAACCTTTAGTGTGGCGGTGCAGCATCTTGTTGAAACACAACCCACGGTTAAAATTTTTGTACCTGCAGTGTCATAGCACATTTAAAAATGTTTCCATAAAAATTTCATTAGTTTAGCTACCATTTGCAAAACTGTGTATGCATTTTTATTCATGGGAAAACTTTATGCTCATCTTTCATTACGAGAGTAATAAAGGACTTCGTAAATAACAACATTTCTAGGGTTCTGTTCCTCTGAACTAATCTCCCCCCTTTGGGTTAAGAGTGATATAGCTTTTGCTTCAAACGACTGATCAGAGACTTTTAATACTACAACGAAAGGCGCACGTTATCCAACTCATGCAGTCATTGCAAAAAGAAAACCATTAAAATATTCAGTGAAAAATCCTCGTAACCGTCGGTCAATAGTGTTCGCCTAACACCGTAGCACTTAAAACATAGCGCTGGCATTTTCCTTTTCTGAAATGGAACTACCGTTTAGTACACTAGGTATATGACATTCTTAATTAAACAATTGGAAACCTATTATTCTCCAAATGTGTTCTTGGTAAAGAATTTTCTCGTTAACTTCTCTGTTGTGTGTGCATCAAGTTGAGCAGGTGTTTTTTTTTTTGTTTTTTTTTTTTTTTTTTTTTTTTTTTTTTGTTAATCTGATGTGATGTTCGTTACACTAGTAAGAAACAGTCGCGTGCGGGCAGCGTATCACTCAACTCACTGGACGGTCAGACTAACGGGCGTTGTCAAGTACTGCACGCTATTAGACATGTCGTTTCTTCTGAATGGAGCTATCCGCCATCTGCGTTAGTCATTTATTTGTGAATGGAACGGGTTTACGTAAAACACAATACTCACAGTTTCATGAATGTCACAGAAATTATGCAGCTATATTGGCGATTATTTGAGAGAATTATCGTAATGGCTCAAGTCCTTGGGACACAGTGAGGTTAATAACAAAATATCGCTAGGTTTCTAGCTCTAATAATTAGACATACTTCATTTAACCTCCTCCCATGAACCATGGACCTTGCCGTTTGTGGGGAGGCATGCGTGCCTCAGCGATACAGATAGCCGTACCGTAAGTGCAACCACAACGGAGGGGTATCTGTTGAGACGCCAGACAAACGTGTGGTTCCTGAAGAGGGGCAGCAGCCTTTTCAGTAGTTGCAGGGGCAACAGTCTGGATGATTGACTGATCTGGCCTTGTAACAATAACCAAAACGGTCTTGCTGTGCTGGTACTGCGAACGGCTGAAAGCAAGGGGAAACTACGGCCGTAATCTTTCTCGAGGGCATGCAGCTTTACTGTATGATTAAATGATGATGGCGTCCTCTTGGGTAAAATATTCCGGAGGTAAAATAGTCCCCCATTCGGAACTCCGGGCGGGGACTACTCAAGAGGATGTCGTTATCAGGAGAAAGAAAACTGGCGTTCTGCGGATCGGACCGTAGAATGTCAGATCCCTTAATCGGGCAGGTAGGTTAGAAAATTTAAAATGGGAAATGGATAGATTAAAGTTAGACATGGTGGGAATTAGTGAAGTGCGGTGGCAGGAGGAACAAGACTTCTGGTCAGGTGACTACAGGGTTATAAACACAAAATCAAATAGGGGTAATGCAGGAGTAGGTTTAATAATGAATAGGAAAATAGGAATGGGGGTAAGCTACTACAAACAGCATAGTGAACGCATTATTGTGGCCAAGATAGATACGAAGCCCACACCTACTACAGTAGTACAAGTTTATATGCCAACTAGCTCTGCAGATGACGAAGAAATTGAAGAAATGTATGATCAGATAAAAGAAATTATTCAGATAGTGAAGGGTGACGAAAATTTAATAGTCATGGTTGACTGGAATTCGGTAGTAGGAAAAGGGAGATAGATTATATAATGGTACGACAGAGATTTAGGAACCAGGTTTTAAATTGTAAGACATTTCCAGGGTCATATGTGGACTCTGACCACAATCTATTGGTTATGACCTATAGATTTAAACTAAAGAAAGTGCAAAAAGGTGTGAATTTAAGGAGTTGGGACCTAAATAAACTAAAAGAACCAGAGGTTGTACAGAGTTTCAGGGAGAGCATAAGGGAGCAATTGACAGGAATGGGGGAAAGAAATACGGTAGAAGAAGAATGGGTAGCTTTGAGGGATGAAGTAGTGAAGGCAGCAGAGGATCAAGTAGGTAAAAAGATGAAGGCTAGTAGAAATCCTTGGGTAACAGAAGAAATATTGAATTTAACTGATGAAAGGAGAAAATATATAAATGCAGTAAATGAAGCAGGCAAAAAGGAATACAGACGTCTCAAAAATGAGATCGACAGGAAGTGCAAAATGGCTAAGCGGGGATGGCTAGAGGACAAATGTAAGGATGTAGAGGCTTATCTCACTAGGGGTAAGATAGATACTGCCTACAGGAAAATTAAAGAGACCTTTGGAGATAAGAGAACCACTTGTATGAACATCAAGAGCTCAGATGGAAACCCAGTTCTAAGCAAAGAAGGGAAAGCAGAAAGGTGGAAGGAGTATATAGAGGGTCTATACAAGGCTGATGTACTAGAGGACAATATTATGGAAATGGAAGAGGATGTAGATGAAGATGAAATGGGAGATACGATACTGCGTGAAGAGTTTGACAGAGCACTGAAAGACCTGAGTCGAAACAAGGCCCCCGGAGTAGACGACATTTCATTGGAACTACTGACGACCTTGGGAGAGCCAGTCCTGACAAAATTGTACCATCTGTTGAGCAAGATGTATGAGACAGGCGAAATACCCTCAGACATCAAGAAGAATATAATAATTCCAATCCCAAAGAAAACAGGTGTCACAGATGTGAAAATTACCGAACTATCAGTTAAATAAGTCACAGCTGCAAAATACTAACGCGAATTCTTTGCAGACGAATGGAAAAACTAGTAGAAGCCAACCTCGGGGAAGATCAGTTTGGATTCCGTAGAAATATTGGAACACGTGAGGCAATACTGTCCCTACGACTTATCTTAGAATCTAGATTAAAGAAGGGCAAACCTACGTTTCTAGCATTTGTAGACTTAGAGAAAGCTTTTGACAATGTTGACTGGAATACTCTTTTCCAAATTTTGAAGGTAGCAGGGGTAAAATACAGGGAGCGAAAGGCTATTTACAATATGTACAGAAACCAGATGGCGGTTATAAGAGCCGAGGGACATGAAAGGGAAGCAGTGGTTGGGAAGGGAGTGAGACAGGGTTATAGTTTCTCCCCAATGTTATTCAATCTGTACATTGAGCAAGCAGTGAAGGAAACAAAAGAAAAATTCGGAGTAGGTATTAAAATCCATGGAGAAGAAATAAAAATGTTGAGGTTCACCGATGACATCGTAATTCTGTCAGAAACAGCAAAGGTCTTGGAAGAGCAGTTGAACGGAATGGATAGTGTCTTGAAAGGAGGATATAAGATGAACATCAACAAAAGCAAAACAAGGATAATTGAATGTAGTCGAATAAAGTCGGGTGATGCTGAGGGAATTAGATTAGGAAATGAGACAATTAAAGTAGTAAAGGAGTTTTGCTATTTGGGGAGCAAAATAACTGATGATGGTCGAAGTAGAGAGGATATCAAATGTAGATTGGCAATGGCAAGGAAAGCGTTTCTGAAGAAGAGAAATTTGTTAACATCGAGTATAGATTGAAGTGTCAGAAAGTCATTGCTGAAAGTATTTGTATGGAGTGTAGCCATGTATGGAAGTAAAACATGAACGATAACTAGTTTGGACAAGAAGAGAATCCAAGCTTTCGAAATGTGGTGCTACAGAAGAATGCTGAAGATTAGATGGGTAGATCAAATAACTAATGAGGAAGTATTGAGTAGGATTGGAGAGAAGAGAAGTTTGTGGCACAACTTGATCAGAAGAAGGGATCGTTTGGTAGGACATGTTCTGAGGCATCAATGTTTTGACCAATAGGCAGTTGGAATTGACTGCCAAAATCTTGCATGTGTAATCCTTAGTAACGTGACCAGCAAAGAAAAATAAATCAATGCAGTGATTAACGTTACGTTACGCACGATTTCTGTCAGTCGTGACTTTAATTTGCTGGAATGAAATATTTCTTCCAGGTACATCATTTTATAACAATTTCAGTAGCACAGTTCTTATGATAATTTTGGAATAGTGTCTACTTTAGTAACTATGTAACAGTTCCTCGTTTGCCCCCCACAGTTATCACAATAAAGGGAAGTGTCGATTTGAATGACAGAAACAAATATTTTTCTTACACCGGATACACCTAACGAAACAAAATTAATGCTTTCAGGCTCGTCACAATTTTTAAAGGCAGATTTGGGGTGGGGTAGGAAATGGTCCTGGACGTTGCTCTGCCGGCCGGAGTGGCCGTGTGGTTCTAGGCGCTACAGTCTGGAACCGCTACGGTCGCAGGTTTGATCCTGCCTCGGGCATGGATGTGTGTGATGTACTTAGTTTAGTTAGGTTTAAGTAGTTCTAAGTTCTAGGGGACTGATGACCTCAGATGTTAAGTCCCATAGTGCTCAGAGCCATTTTTTTTGACGTGGCTCTTCTTATTTCTCTGCATACATAGTATTCTTAAAGAGATTCATAAAATTTGCCGATGCAGATTGATAATGCACATTGACTAAAATTTAATAAGCCTAAAATGACACGGAGCTATAAGAAATTATAATGTATGGCAGTTTCACATTCGCAAATCTTCTTTATCGAGAATCGCACTGGAAGCTCCAGGTGGAATCTGAATTATATCAACATTCTCCTTAAAGAAAAATCTTCATGGCCAGGCCAATAAATGAACAAAAGCAATGAATTAATTTCTGCAAGAGGTTATAAACTGTAACTTAAAATCATCTCAGTTGCGACTCAGAGGGCACAGTCCGGTAGACATACATCGTTAACGGAGCACTACATCTCACGAGCAGCTCTACATGGTTCACAACTCAAGAGAACACCTCTACAAAACTGTTGTTTATGTTATTAAAGTTGAGCTTTCTATGATCCTTATTAATCTTTGGTAATGGGCCTTTCTGGCCACATTGTACAGAGAATCATTCGGATAGTTTTTCTTTCACAGTTTTGCGAATTTCATTTTGGGGCGTATTTATTACTTCGTGTAAGTATTTGTTCCATTTATGCAGTTCACGGACAGCTTTTACGAAGTGAAACCGGTGTTGCAAACTGCTTAATACTAAGTATTGAACACCATTAATGTTAATGACAGTTTTGTCTCCATTCTTATTAAGCAAAAGCAAAACAAGGGATAATTATTATGGATATTAAATGTGTTTCAAAACTCAGTGATCAGTAACTGCGGACAGTTGTTTCAGAGAAACTATCAACGAAAACTGGAATTTGCGCTACTAATTACGATTGCGCTGAGTTGTGTTTTCTGTTCACCGATGTGCTGTCAACCAAATATATGTGCCTGCCATGTTGTGCTTGCGAAATGCGCTACATCTACGATAGGGGTGAACATTTCTTCAGCCGCCAGGAAAGCTAATAATTTGGCAATTTTCATCGTTTTCTAAAAATACTTGCAGTACGTATTAGCAGCTAAAATTTTGACCGGGTTTTTCTTCCGGTGTATTCTTCCTGCACAAAAAATTTCAGTGCATGTTTCAACATGTCGGATTGGACTTTGAATCATTTCTCAGGGCACTATAAATCTGTCCATACAGGGTCTCAGGATAGTCAGACGAAGTAAAAAAGTTATCTATCAGTTGCAACATTTTTGCACAGACGTTTCGAGATACGTTTGGATCAATATGTTGCAAGCTATTTCTCACTTTTGGTACTTTTAATACAAATCACTCAGTTGTTGTCTGGACACATCAGTCCACCTATCAGCTAGAGCATTTGAACATGTAATCTTAGCTGCGACAACAGTGTGAACATGTTGACATTCAGCCTTGAGTAACGCGATACCCACAGCATGATAGTTAAGTGGCTCATAGCCAGGACAGGTTACACGCAAAACTTTCCTCCAAAACCAGGTTTCTAACATCGACAACGAGGTTCCTGAAGTGTACTTCGTCTACAGCTGTCAGATATTATTGTATAAGTGTAGTAGTGGCCCCTTAGCAGTTAGAGAGCCAGCACAGCAGACAAGCCAGGTGGGCTGCCGACCTCCTTTCAAGAGCTCAGATCAAAACATCGCCAGTGGATGTAAACATCAACAGACTTTCGGCATAAACACTTCGTGAAAAGCCATGTGACACAGATACAGCAATTCGAACTAATGTGACTACGTGTAGCACTCCGCCGAATCAGTGATATAAGCACGCTAGCAGAGTCCGACCAGCAGTGTGTACTTACAGCTAGGACAGCTCTGGCCAATACCTACGCCGACTCTAGCCTAGTAGACACTCGACGTAGCCTTCAGTAGAAAGTTGTATTTTGTTGGGCGTAACGCCACTTTCTAATTGTGTAAAGCAGTATTTTTGGTAATTATTTTTTTCATTGTCTTGTACTCTTATCTGGCTTTTACCACAACAAGAACTATTGTGGTTCTTGTCGTTCCTGCGTTTGGAAATTAGTGCACGCCAAGAAGGCGTTTTACAAATTTAATCATGTGCGTTGAGATCTACTTACATTTTATTTTAAATGACATTAATTCGAGCCCCTGTTAACAGATTCCTATATCCACAACTCCCACGGATATACTTGTCAGCTTTATAAGTAACGAACAAAAATCAAATAACTTTTGTTTATGACTGATCTGTAACCAAACAATAACATGAGATCGACGCCACCACAAGTCGTTTTTGTAACCTCCACTCCAGGCACAAAGAGTACTGCGACATCTTGGGAACATAAGGACATGTGTAGCTGTCAATAACTTGCCAAGAGTCTAACCACAAGAACTGCTTACACAACTGCCTAAACGCTAATGACCCCCTTCGACTGAAGCTACTCTTTCCAGTTTAGTGACTAGAGACGGCACACCGGTGGTGTCAAGACAATTACTACGTCAGCATTACAATGTATGACTCAAACTAAATTATACAACTAGTTTTGTGCATCAAATGACGCAGGGAATCGCTCAAAAACTACAAGTTCTTGTCGCCTGTAAATAACATTTATAATACACTGACTGTACCGGGTTTCAGCGTCTAAAGAAGACAAATAAAAATCACTGGTAAAAATAAAAATCAAATAGTATGCAGTATGCTGTTGTATAATATGGTGTATATTCAAGCGATCTTGCGGGTTAAGAAACAGAAATAGGATTTTCTGTAAGCAAAATATTACAGAAACTATTAATATATCCTTGACGTTTTAGTTACTTAATATTTGTTAAAACATGGTCTTTTAGGTGAAACTATAGAATCAACGAATTTTGACCTCCTGCTTCGATTGCACTACATCAGTTGCTTCAAAAGGATTTCCTACAAAATAAGTAAATAAATAACTAAATAAAAGACAGAAAAAAGTCTAGGACAAAGGTGCGCACTTAATACTGTTCTATTTTTCCCTTTTGCTTTTCTGGTTACATGACAATGAAAACTATACACTATACACGTGGGATTATACTTAACATGATACCATAAGTTCAAGATTGCTTGTATCAGGTGTTAAAGTTATATTTAAAAAAAAACGTTACAAATAAAGGCCTGGGGTAAAAGTGCCATTTTTAACGGCAAAATTCCACACAAAAAGAAATTATTATAATTATAACAGACTATATGATAATTGTAGTATTTGTCATGAACTGCAATTATTAGCTTGTATAATGTTTGTCTCCATCGCACTAAACATAAAAACATGACACTAATACATCAGTAATTTAAATACAAAACATTTTGACACAAGGAAACAGACTGTTATTATTATTATTTTCTTTTCTTGCCACTATTTTCTGAAGTTTTCATCAAACCATTTTCATACTACCTCTCTACCTTTACACTCTCGAATGGCTCGTGGGAAAAAGGAACACCTAAAGCTTTCCGTTCGAGCTCTGATTTATTTTATTATGATGATCATTTATCCCTGCGTAGGTGGACGTCAACGAAATATTTTCGCACTCGGAAGAGGAAGTTGGTGATTGAAATTTCGTAAACAGATCTCGCCGCAAGGAAAACCGCGCTTGTCTCAGTGACTGCCACCCCAACTCGCGTATCATATCAGTGACACTTTCACCCCTATTGTACGATAACACGAAACGAGCTGCCCTTCTTTGCACTTTTTCGAAGTCCTCCGTCAATCCTGCCTGGTAAGGATCCCACACCGTGCAGCAATATTCCAGCAGAGGATGGACAAGTGTAATGTAGGCTTTCTCTTTAGTGGGTTTGTCACATCTTCTAAGTGTTCTGCCGTCAAAGCGCAGTCTTTGTTTCGCCTTCCCCACCGTATTATCTATGTGGTCTTTCGAATTTATGTTCCTCGTAATTGCAGTTCCTAGGTATTTACTAGAATTGACAGCCCTTAGATTTATGCAGTTTATCGTATATCCAAAATTTATCGGATTTCCTTTAGTACCCAAGTGGATGACCTCGTACTTCTCTTTGCTTAGTGCCAATTGCCACTTTTCGCACCACACAGAAATTCTCTCTAGATCATTTTGTAATTTGAATTGATCGTCTGATGATTTTACTATACGGTAAATTACAGCGTCATCTTAAGACAATCTAAGAGGGCTGCTCAGATTATCACCTACATGATTTATGTAAATCAGGAACAGCAGAGGGTCTATGACACTACCTTGAGGAAAGCCAGATATCATTTCTGTTCTACTCTGTTCTACTCGATGATTTACCGTCTATCACTACCAACTGTGTCCTCTCTGAGAGGAAATCACGAATCCAGTCACACAATTGAGCCGATACTCCACACGCACGCAATTTGATTAACAGTCGCTTGTTAGGAACGGTATCAAAAGCCTTCCGGGAATCCAGGAATATGGAATTGAACTGAGATCCCTTGTCGACAGCACTCATTACTTCATGGGTACGTTGGACAACAACGATATTTTCTGCATCCGTATTGGTTATGTATTAATAAGTCATTTTCTTCAAGGCGATTCTTAATATTCGAGTACAGTATATGCTCCAAAATCCTACTGCAAATTGAGGTCAGTGATATGGATCTGTGCAGGCCGGTGTGGCCTTGCGGTTCTAGGCGCTCCAGTCGGAAACCGTTCAGAAACCAGCTCCACGGGGCACTCCGTGTGTATACTGGGGGGAGCCATCCAAGATGTGGGTCCTTCTGCATGCCATGAAGGGTACAGAGTGCAGCCAACTGCAGGTGGTGGCTCATTTCGGCACTAATAACGTGTGTCGCTAGGGATCGGAAGAGATTCTCTCTGGTTTCCGGCGACTATCTGAGTTGGTGAAGACTGCGAGTCTTGCTAGCGAGATGAAGGCAGATCACACTATCTGCAGCAGAGTCGACAGGACCGATTGCGGACCTTGGTACAGAGCCGAGTGGAGGGTGTGAATCAGAGGCTCAGACGGTTCTGCGATCTAGTAAGCTGCAGATTACTCGACTTGTGCCATAGGGTGGTGCGGTTTCGGATTCCGCTAACTAGGTCAGGAGTCCACTACACACAGGAGGTGGCTACACGGGTAGCAGGAGCTGAGTGGCGTGGACTGGGCGGTTTTTTCAGGTTAGACATTCTCGGGAAAGACCAAAAAGGCCTCCAGCGAAAAATTCGTATCTGACGCTATTCCGCAAAACCTCTTCTCCAATCCACTGCTGTAATAACTTGCTGCGACAACAGATGCCAGTACTTCAGTTGCCTGCAAAATGGCCGAGATCGATGTTCGTAACGCTGGTTTCTGAACTTCTGGTATCACCTGCGCTATACAGCAAATTGTTAAACTAACATATAAGCTGAAAGCACGAGTGAGGTATACTAATACGAGGTATTGGTAATTCTTTGGGATTTTGTTATAGCAGACAGACAGGCATCAGTAATATGATAAATATTTATATCGAAAGTTCCAAAAAACTAACTCATCTCACTGAAAGCGAAAACCACTAACACACCACACCTGACTTGTCCACCATAAGTTCTAAACTGAAGATGCATGTCTACCACACTACACTCACAAGTTCGAAAAACACTAGATTTAGATTTTTTCCCCGTATGCACCTTTACCCCCCGCCTACCCCTATGTTAGAAAGGCTTGGGATAATTTCTTGAGGAGAAACTAAATACGAAATATTGAATCTCATGAATAAATTCTTTAAAGTAATAATGTGAGTATAAATGGACGAATAATTTCAAGTCGTTTCTTGTAGTGGCTGAAAGTGTCTGTTATGTTACAGTATCAACTTTAATTATGTAGTATTCAGGCTATGACGAACAAATCATTTTTGATCTGAAGCAGTCGATTCGGAATAAATTGACTGGTTGCGATCGATGTCGGGTTTCTGAAAAGAGCGGCGAGCTGAACGGACTTATATCACGACGAGTACAAATGTACAGCAAACTAGGTCGCTCTAACTTCTTGGCCACACGCAGGCAAACGTGGCGGAAAAAAGGACGCGCGTGTCTTTGGTGCTAGAGCTAATCGCAAACATGGCGGCCGTGGGGCGTGTGGGAAGTAATTTGTGTTTCAAAGGCGGACACGTGCCGGCGCCGGGCGCTCTGCGCTGTTGACAGAGGCAACAGCAGCCGCCTTCATTACCGTCCTGCCCCACCACGGGCCTCCCTCCACCACTACACAGTCACCCTCAGCGCACGCTGACGTCGCCTTCCTCAAGACGTCCGCTTTCCTCATTACGTATCACCGCTGGTTTATAGTAAATGTGTGTGGTGTCTACGTAGAACATCGCAATCTGTCCAGTGGCGTATCTAGGCAAAAGCAGCTGAGGCACGTGCCGTGGATGAAATTTCTGTGTGGGGCGCAGTTTCGCAAATGTCAATAGAAATGAAGCAGCGGAAAAGGAACTGTAAATGTGGAGGAGGACCAAGAAGGAGAGGAAGACGAGGACATTAAAATGGGAGGTGGGTGGAGATATGTGGAGGAAAATAAATCACCATAAATCACTTATAAGTCAAAAATAAATACGAAGCTCAGGCAAGAGTATGGGGGATTACAGAAAGTTGCGATTCCACAACACTTTGTTGACCCATGACGCATGAAAGATGCCGGACACCACGATTGGAGGCGTGCATATTATGGTGTCCACGACGCTAATAATTGCGACGAAAAAAAACCACAATGACATCCGAAGAGACACTAACATGACAATCGCAGGAAGTTAGGTGTTTGTGTGGGAATAAACTAAATATACGACAGTAAGAATAATGACACTACTCCAAAACAAATATCAGGCAAAATAAATCAAACACACCTAATTCTCAACATCCGAAAGGAAAGTAGTCTTTTGGTATCGTATATTTCGCTTGGCCTGTATAACTCAAACGAATCCCTCGATGCCAGGAAGCCACGAACCACTCGAAAACCCTGTACCGAAAGGTTAACTTGTATGTGTCAGCTGAAAGAAGCCCACAGAAACCAGCACACTCAAATCCAGTACCCATACTGTTGTGTACGAATTTGTCAACAGGAAGAGGCTCCAAGTCCGAGTGGGTGCCACCGGCTGTCCTGCATCGTGGTGGTAGAATGCACTCGTAGTACAGAGCCACTGGAGGTATGGGTCATCAGGCGCTCACCGCTGGGTGCACGACTGCTGTCGGCGTCCGATGGAAACTTGCTAAGGGATACCACACAAACCTTCACTTACCCTATCTATCTAAAACGAAATCCACAGTACAACAGACCAAACCTCACTCATACAATATAAAAAAACGGAACCTAACTAAAGACGGTGCATCAGCATCTACAATACGTGCTAACCACAATCGAACACAACTACCAAACACAAAGATGGAAAACCTCTTAATTCATTAATACTTGCATCTTCACCGGTTTTAACATACAGTCAAAGCCACAGTCACATAAAGCTAGGTTATCCATTACAGCCTCCAACCCCTCCCCCCCCCCCCCCAACGCTCCCCCCCCCCCCCACACAAGCTAAAAAAAAAGTCCTCAATCAGTCCAAAGAACTGTAGGAACATGATTATAGGCATATTATCTCCGCCCATTGCAACAAGCAATGATCTGCTGGTAAATTTGTCATATACGTTACTGACAAAGAATCACACTATTAAATTTTCGACCATTAGAACCACACGCCACTAATAATCCAAAACTCAAACACGAATCCATCACCGTCAATACATAAAATCAAACTAACTCACTAGCAAACCTCACGCAGCTAACAACGACAAATGACTCACTAAAATACCTGAAAAGACAGTTTCTAAACATATACATCCAACATAAGAGTGCCACCAAATACTACAACACGTTATCTATAAACACTAATCGACACAGAACCAACGCGTCACCACTCTAAACTACAAAACTGCTCACGGGTCAAAGCCGAGAGGTGAAATCATAACTTTCGGTTGACCCTAAAATGCAAAATGGTTGCTGGAAAAATGTGAAGAAATAGAAAAAGGAATGGTCATCGGAAACACATATAGATAAGATAATCTACGATTGGAATTAAATGAAAATGTGTTATGTTACTATTAAGGATTCAAGAGGAATTCCACTGTTAAGCGCACAGGAAAGAGCGGCTAGGTGGAAAGAGTACATTGAAGACCCCCATAAGGGGAACGGAACAAGCAATGGGGATGATAGAGAGGATCCATTGTTAGAATCACAGATTAACAGAGCTTCGCTAATCTTGAGGAAAAACGAGGTGGTAACATTTCTTAGGATTTTCTTAAGCCATTAGAAGAAATAGTTGAAGGTGGTTTGTCTGCCATATCCCAGATACTCCACCAGACCGAAATTACGTTATCTTTGCGTAAAGTATAAGTTGCCATTGGATGTGGTTCAAGACAGCAGTATATACTACGCATCAGACTGTCGGAAAAGTATCATCCACAGAGTCAAGAAGACAGCAAGAGCAAATAAGTGTGGAAAGTATTGTACTCTGAGCTTAACAACTCATGCACCCAAAGCTGCTGACGAGAATAATATACAGGAGAACGGAACAGAACGTTGAGGATCTGTTAGATGACGATCAGCTTTGGTTTACGAAAGGTAGCGGCATCCCGAAGGCATTTCTGGCGTTGGGTCTGATAATGGAAGCAAGATTTACGTAAAATCAAGAAACATTCATAGAATTTGTTGAACTAGAAAAAGTATTCGACAAAGTAAAATTGTGCAAGATGTTCGAAATTCCGAGAAACATATATATAAACTGTGAGGAAAGATGAGTAATATAATCATCTTGAGGTTGAATCTTTTGCCGTGTTTGCTTTGACAATATATATAGTTTTGGATAGGACTCGCCTTTAGCAAAACACAATTTTCTTTTGTATCCCAAACATGTTTCACTGCAGTTGCAACATCATCAGTGGGCGTTTATTTTATGGCTTTTAACCACATGGTGTGGTTTTCCTGAGGAAACTGAACGAAAACAGGCACTATAAAAACATAATACCTCAGGAAAACCACACCATGTGGTAAAAAGCTGTGATGATTCTGCAACTGCTACGAAACATGTTTGGCAAATAAAACAAAATTGTGGTTTTCTAAAGCCGGACCCCATCGAAAAACATTTTCAAGGGTAATACACATTATGTACAAAACCCAAGAGCGAATAATAAGAATGGAAAACCAAAAACAAAGTACTAGAACTCAAAACAGGGCAATATAAGGACGCAGTCTGTACTGTCTGCCATCTGATTCTCCTAAATGGTAGGCAGCACCGCATAACAGCCACGCTATGAGGGAAACAAACCAACAGCCAAACAGGCGAAGATACCAGGTAAACACGCCAAAGATTCCAGTCGATTAATAGGAACCTTTCCTTCCAGAGGTCGCCGCGAGATATTTGGCCACGGATTCCTATGCCCGGTTTCTATTGGCTCCAGCTCACTATATAGGCCCGGCCGGTCGAAAGCAAACCAGTCTTAGTCCGGTGCTAATGGCAACCTCTATAGCAGAGACTCCGAGAAGATATCACCGAAGCCGCTGTACTGCAACGTCGATGGAAGTACCAGCCGACCGAGAGGAGCCACATCTCCGGCTAGACGGACGTTTACATCTATTGTGCAGCCAGCTATTGTATTGTAGAAGAAGTTACGTTCAATAAACTGTTGGAGAATACAACACAGTCTTTTTCCACCACTGTTCAATCTGTATATCGAAGAAACAATAACTGAAATAAAAGAAAAATTAAAAACTGGGACTAAAATTGGGGGTGGCAGGATACATGTGGTAATACCCGATGATGGTATTGATATGCTCAGTGAAACTGAATAAGAATTAGAGGAGCTGTGGAGGGAAATGAACAGTTTAGTGAGTGGAAAATACGAATTAAAGCCGAACATCAAAGCTGGCGACCATAAAGTAAATGAAGTGAAGGAGTTTTTCTACCTTGCAAGCAACAGATGAGGGAAGAAGCAAAGAAGACATGAAAATCATGTTAGCACAGGCGAGGATAAATTCATGAGCAAAGAAGTCTACAAGTATCAAACATCGGCCTTAATTTAAGGAAGAAACTTCTGAGATTGTACGTTTGGAGCAAAGCATTGTATAGTAGTGAAACATGGACTGTGGGGTACCGGGTAAGAAAAGGATCGAAGCATTTTCAGGTGGTGCTACAGAAGATGAAAATTAGGTGGCCTGGTAACGTAAGGGATGAAGAGCTTCTCCAGAGAACCAGAGAGGTAAGGAATTTGACAGTTTACTAGAATATCTGCGGAAACAGCAGGGAATAACTTCCATGGTAGTAGAGGGAGCTATAAAGAGTACAAAAACGCAGAGGGAAACAGGAATTTGAATACATCCAACAATTGAGGACTTAGGTTGAAAGTGCAAGAAAAAAGTACAATACACTTCAGAATTGATCTTTGCGCCATGACGGAGTACATTAAATAGAACAACCCCTTCAGAGTCACACAAGACCGACAAACGACTTTACCGACTGAAGGTGCGGGTTTGAATTTTTCTTTGAAAGAGAGTTGGTGTGGCGTCACTCCATAGACGGACTTTTTTTCCGGTTCAAAGAGATGAACCTATGGTTCATCATCTGTTACAGTGTTCGACAAACATTGTCCCGATTAGCCTCGTAACGCTCAATAAATTCCGCACATACGGTCCTTCGTTGCTCTTTATGATCTTAACGATAGTCGGCGAGGAATCTAGCCGGTACACCCCTTTGAGTACCACGGCTGGTGGACGAGTATGTCAGCACTACCAACGGTCAAGTATTCGAAGTAGACACATGACAAAAAATCAATGAATGTAGGTATTGATAACTCCTGTTATTTATATATAGATGCATCTGATTCTTTGTGCCTGGAGTGCGTAAGGGCTGGTAGATGGCATTAATTATATGCCGAAACTGGCCGTCTAAATAAAATGACAACCTCTGAAAACATACGGATGTTTGGTGAAAAACTGCCTTTAGTACGTTGTGAGTCGTGCTCGGAACAGTGTTCTGTGTATTTGTGTGTGCATATTGTCGGAGCTCAGAGCATTCGAACGTGGGAAAATCATCGGTGCTTGTCTGGTGGGTGCTTCCGTAACTAAAGTAGCCAAAGTGTGTGGTGTTTCAAGAGGCACAGACATAAGATTTATACAGCATACAGGGAAATCAGTAAAACATCATCCGCTAAGTTCCACCGTGGACGAAAATGTATGTTGATTAATAGCGCGCTGAGTGATCGTGACACACTAACACTGAAGAGGACTGCGGCGAAAAGCCGGCCGGAATGGCCTAGAAGTTCTAGGTGCTACAGTCTGGAACCGCGCGACCGCTACGGTCGCGGGTTCGAATACCGTCTCAGGCATGGATGTGAGCGATGTCTTTAGGTTAGTTAGGTTTAAGTACTAAGCTCCAGGGGAACTGATGACGTCAGATGTTGAGTCTCATAGTGCCCACCGCCATTTGAACCACTTTTTGCGACGAGGACGGTAGCTACCAAAATCACTGCAGAATTAAATGTCAGCATCAAAACAACACGAAGGAAGCTCAACAAGCAGGGAATTACATCACGAGCTGTAATTCCAAAACCACTCGTCAGTCATGAAATTCCCATAACTGGAGAACGTGAAGTCGAAGCCATCAACCTACACCATGGAACAATGTCAAAAAAAAAAAAAAACCATTAGGTCGAATGAGTCTTGTTTCATAGTGTTTCGAACATCGAGCCATCCGTCTCAGCAGGTCACCGTGTCGCATTGGCAAGCGAAGAGGCCCGGGTTCGATATTTTATTCGCTCGTGGATTGGTTGTTGTTCTGTTTTTGTCCTTACGGTCGTATCGTCATAATTGACATTACACTAGTTCAAATGGTTCAAATGGCTCTGGGCCCTATGGGACTTAACTTCTGCTATCATCAGTCCCCTAGAACTTAGAACTACCTAAACCTAACTGACCTAAGGACATCACACACATCCATGCCCGAAGCAGGATTCGAACGGGCGCCTAGAACAGCTCGGCCACACTGGCCGGCACACTAGTGAGATGATGAATGGCCACGGTCAGAACGCCAATAAACTGGAAAAAAACTTCTGGCCCAGTTTATGTCCCAAGATTGAAACATGGCTGATGTTCGATGATGATTTGGCAGCCACATCGTGGTATTCCTTGGGCCTCACGGTTACTCTGCAAGGTCGCATTACTGCCAAGGGCCTTTGGCTGATCAGGTCTATTCCATGGCACAATGGCTATTGTCCAAGGGTGATGCTGTGTTGCAAGACGCCTGGGTTCATGTTCACATAGCTCACATCAACCAGGACTGATTTCATCAGCACCGGAACCAACTGTCGGATCTCGCCTGGCCACCACATTCAATAGATCTCAATATTATTGAGCCTTTATGTCCTATTTTGGAGAGATGGGTGCGTAACCCCTAACCACCTTCATCATCTGCATTAATCAATTACGAAGTCCGCCTCCTTAGCGCAGCGGTAGCGTTACCGCATGTCACACAAGGGGGCCCGGGTTCGATTCCAGGCAGGGTCTGGGTGTTGTGTGTCCATAATCTTGGATGAACTGGAGTCACCTAAAAAGACTTGCAGTACGGCGGCCGAACCCCGAAGTGGATATCCCGGCCAGTAAATGCCATACTGTGATGTCGTCAGTCATACGACCACACCACCGCCTGAGAGATCGGTCTCCGCCGGATACGAGTCTCTCGATATACTGAATAGACGAACGGCTGTGCTAGCCAAAGAGTTCACAGCCAGTCGCAGTACTTATGCTCTCCGCGAGGCGCCTCTATGCCACTTCATGTGTGGCAGGAGTGTAGTGCAGTTGTGCTAGTCTACAGTTTGTAGCTGCACTCAATGGTCAGCCAGCGCCGATGTTAGTCAGTCATCGTCTGGAGCTCAGTCATTGCTGCCTTCAAGTGTTTGTGGCCAGTTCCAAGTTAATCTTCAAATTCACCAGTTTCGACATTCAAGATGACGAGGGATTAATTCGTCACTGCAAGATTTGACTTGTAACTTATGTCATTCTACAGACGCTTAGTCTAGTCACGTCTTCTATAATTGTCAACTAACAGATCATGGACTACAACGAAGTTAAGTAATAGATACTTTCTTATTTTGTACTCCCGCCAATTTAATTGTGTTTCCCTGTTGTAGCTATCAAGCAGTCTTGGCTTAGTAGAACCCACGTTTCCACCTCCTTGGCTACCTGATAGTTGCTACCTCATGTTGATGGACTCGCTTATGATGGAAGGTCGAGAGCCATCACATAAAATCATTTCATCTCATCAATTACGAAACTAGTGGAAGCTATTTTGAATGCCAACAATTTTCATACAAGGTATTAAGCATTTTAATGTGTTTTTTATGTTTCCGTATTTCTATTCGCCCCTGTATATTAGGATATCGTTTGGTATTGCTCATTTCCATTTGTCTTTCCGAAGTTAGTGGAATGTACCGCCGCGTACGGCAAAGTATTTTTCGCAGTTCTGAGGTTCATTGGAATATTTTCTGATGCGTAACTAATATCGAGACATGCTTGTCAGCGACAGAAAGACTGCAGATCTGACGGAGGGGGACTCCGGGAAAGGAGACGAGACGAAACGAAACGGCTTGGCAGGTCGCGTGCAGAGAATGCAGCGGGCGGAGCGCCTCTGTGGCGGTATGCGCCGCTGGCGAGTGTTTGTGTCCGGACGGCGGCGGCGGCTGTCCGTGACAGCCGGAGATAAGGCGCGATTTCATTCAGCCCGCAGCCCGCAGCACACAGCACACAGCACAGCACAGCAGACCCGCCGGATTGGGACGCGGCTAGGCTCGGGTCGCGACGTCAGATAGGCCAGCCCGCTACACACGGCAGGCGCGAGCCAACTCACACCACACGCCCGCCGTCTGTCGACGTCTGCGCGAGGAATGCGGGACGAGCACAGCAGTCCCTGCAGCGGGGTGTCCGACGGTACCGCAGACCTTTTCCCAATGATGCCAGAAACTGACGTAGGAATACGTGGCTGCGGAACTGAAAGGAAACTGTGATGGTGACTCAGTAAATAAGTTGATAAGAGCCTTAGAGGGCCCATAAATATGCTGCGTGAATTACACTGACGTGACAAAAATCGTGGGACAGCGACTTGCACATGTAGATATGACGGTAGTACAGCGTACATAAGGCAAAAAAGGAACGTGGAATGGTGCTTGGATCTACATGCATGGACATACTATTTCGGAAACCGATAGGCAACTCAATGTTTCGATATCCACAGTGTCAAGAGTGTGCCGGAATGCCACATTTCAGGCATTACCTCTCATCACGAACAACGCAGTGGCCGGCGGCCTTCACTTAATGACCGAGAGCAGCGAGCAGCGGCGTTTGAGAAGAGGTGTCAATGCTACTAGACAAGAAAAAAACTGTATGAAAAATAACCACAGAAATGAATGCGGGGCTACGACGTACGTATCCGTCATTACGGTGCGGCAAATTTGGAGTTAATGAGAAATGGCAGTAGATGACCGACTGTAGAGTGAAAGAGTGTACACTGCACAAAAGCGTGTAATCAGAACAATTGCTGGAGCTCATCCAATATCATCCTGCAGACACGTATTTAAAGAGCTAGGGATCTTCACTGTAGCCTCACAATATATATATTCGCTTATGTAATTTGTTGTTAACAATCCGAACAATTTCATAAGTAATAGCAGTGTACATGGCTACAACACTAGGGGAAAGGATGATCTTCTCTATACAAGGTTAAATCTAACTTTGGCTCAGAAGGGGGTAAACTATTCTGCCATAAAAGTCTTTGATCACTTACCTAATAGCATCAAAAGTCTGACAGATAGCCATTTAGCATTTAAAAGGATATTAAAAGAATATGTGAATGGCAACTCCTTCTACCCATTAGATGAATTTTTGGATATAGTAAGTGGGTAATTTCCCCACTCCCACAAAAAATGTTAAGTGGCAAGTAATATTTTGTGTAATGTAATATCTTGTATAGACAATTTTTTATACCTGACACGTTCCACATTATTACGAAGTGTCGTATTCATCATCTATGGCACAAGTAGTAATCTAATCTTTGCTAACAGCACGACATTGCTTGTAACGTCTCTACTCGGCATATGACTCTATCGGTTGGCCCATAGCCGATTCTGAAACAGTCGCCTGGTCAGATGAATCCAGATTTTAGCTGGTAAGAACTGATTGTAGGGTTCGAGTGCGGCACAGACCCCACGAAACAGTTTATCCACAAGGCACTGTGCGAGCTGGTGGTCGCTCCATAATGGTGTTGGCAATGTTTACATGTAATGGGCTGAGTCCTTTGGTCCAACTGAATCAATTATTGACTGCAAATCGCTGTATTCGGCTACCTGGAGCCCATTTACAGCCATTTGTCGATGACGTTTTTATAGATGGCAATGAGCCGTTTTACTAGGCTACAATTGTTCGCGATTGGTTTGAAAAACATTCTGGACAGTTCGAGTGAATGATTTGGCCACCCAGATCACCCGACATGAATCCCATAGACAATAGTCGAGAGGGATGTACATGCACAACATCTTACACCGGCAACAGTTTCGCGACTATAAACGGCTATAGAGGCAGCATGGCTCAATATTCCTGCAGGCTACTTGCAAAGACTTGTTGAGTCGATGCCACGTCGAGTTGCTATACAACGCCGGGAAAAGGGAGGTCCGACACGATAGTAGGAGGTATGCCATGACTTTCGTCTCCTCAGTGTAAATCTAACGTGTAGATGAAATGGAAGATTAAATCTTTCGAACGCCTTCGGTAGGTGGACGTAGCTGCACAGTTGCGTTATCAAATACGTGGAACTATGATAACTTTTTAATTATAACTTCAAAAAACTCTATCAGCGACCACGAAACTGTATTTTCCTCTGCATATTCATCCTTCAATGCAACCCATTTTTCACAACGATAAATAACTTGGCTGATCTCGAATATCGCCTCGTCGTCTTTCTGGGAATATCTGCCAAGAATGATTTCATCATGTGAATCATAAATAGATCTCTGGACTCTCTGTCAGGAAAATACGAATGAAATAGGTCAAATCTGATAACCCAAAGAAGCAGCATGAGTCCAATGGAGAATGAACTGTTATACAGGAAATGTATTCGCAACTGCGAATAAGAACGGCCGTGTATTGGAACGACTACATTGAAAATTTGTGTCTGAGTGGGCGTCCAACCCGGATTTCCAGCTTTATGCGGGCGGTCGCCTTAACCGCTTCGGCTATCCGTGCACGAATCACGACTGACCAAAACTTCTACAAGTCATCGTACATGTGTCACAAGCTACACTCCTATGTTACATATATTCCCTTGCAGGAAGGACATATTTATTGAAAGTTGAGGACCTGGTATTGCCAAGTAAATACGAAATAGCAATGCCTGTGTTATTAAGAAGCATCGTACTTCTTATTAACACAGGCAAATGAGCTGGGACTTTGTCATAGAGCATATTCAGCTTACTGGGTCCCCTCGCCTTGACAGAACCGTTACCTCGGCAGGAGATGTAAGTAGCCTGCGTCTCAATACGAGCAGAGTCTATTAGAACTACATCATTGCCCGACGATTGTCGGGTCTACGCCTTTCGCGGTCCTTAATGGAAAAATGTCCTTTGCTGCCGAGCGGTGACCTGTGAGGGGAAGCCGAGGGGGTTGGCGGAGCAGGTGGCCGAACGGGAAGATTCGCCTTACGGAGTAGCAACTGACTTCGCCGAGTGGCTCCCGTGTGAAAACACCGAGAGTTTTATAGTGCTGTAAGGGAACAGGTGCGGCATTGTGTGGTGACACTGCTAACCTGCCAAATTAGCTGTCCCGGCGCTTGCAACGCGACGTTAATCATCATCTGTCCTGGAACGCGTGTGTAGCGCTGTGGGTTGTGGATGTAATGGAAGAACATGTTCTTAATTAAACCTTTGAGCACCTGTCAGACAGTAAATGAATTATCTGAAGGGAACATCTATGAGAAGAGATGCAGTTCATTCAACAACTCACTGAATGCAAGTGGAGCTTTCTGCATTGTTCACTATCTATGTGAATGCTAACTGAAAGACCGTGAATTCGGCTGTACCTTCTTCTCGTCACTTAAACTTACGACTGTCCTGAAGCTATTAGGAAAGAAGATTACACTATCTTGGGGCTGACTCTGGTGAACGATGTTTCGTACATGCAATATGCCTTTAGTTCCGTGTCTAAAGAACTCTGTATACACGAGTTCTGATACTACCATTTATCTGACCTGTCAGGGTGGTCCGTGGTTCCGTTCCCGACTGAATGTACTCTATAGTGCATGTATTGGCCTACAACAAATCTTGCACTTGATGACAAGCTGGATGACTACATTTTAGTTAAGATTGCCGTAGGGTAATTTGTTTACTCCATTTACAGGAGCTGTTCCGCGTTTAAAAATAAAAAAAAGGTATATCACATTTTACGGCAGGTAACATATACATTGGGCTTCATTTGCAGGCTCAACCTTTCTGTCAGTGTATGGCGTTTGTGAGTTATACATTGCCCATTTGTAGGCTATTATGTTACACTGAAAAACAGACGACATTAGGATGGGGGACAAGATAGGGAAATTACAATACTTGAACATAATGTACTCCGAAGAATAGGCAAGACACTTTTCCTTTTTGTCTTTTTAGCAGCACATTTAAGATAAATTAATTTTTATCAGCAGTTGTGATAGACAGCCAACCAGTTGCAATAAATGATGGTTGGCTATCTATTACACTTGCTGTTCTGTAACCGTGCTGCCATGTTCCAAATATTGAAATTAATTTACTACTCCTTGCTCGGAGGTACGAACTTACACTGCCATGCTAGCTAACAAGTTCAAAATAATAACTTTATTAAAAAGCTTAAGGTGCGCAGCGCGATTTAAATTTCAAAAACTCCGAGACAACAACTTCTAACATACAACCACAGTACCAATAAACTAAGTCTTCCTTAAAATTAGAGGTTGCAAAGAGGTCTACACACAATCAGTGCCCAGTCCCACCGAATGTTAATAGAGAAGATTTTCTTCTCGTAAGATAACTTGAACCAGCGTATCAGCTAGTTATATCGAGGCTATCAGCTGGAAACTAATCTGCAGAGAAGTGTTCTGCTCTCGTTGCTTCGTCTGACATGTGACACTATAGCGTGAGTCGGCATTGGTAATGAAAAGGCTAATGGCGGGATGAATGTCGTAGAAAGGCGTTTAGCGATTAGAAAACATTCTGCGTTCCCATCAATGAGGATTGGTTGTTTATGTGGCGTCGAACAGGAGAGCGTGAAGTGCCCTGCCAGCGCCATACAGCATCAGCTGCGAATGTAACGGCGAGGAAAGCTGTAGACCACGCACTAAGAAGCGTCTGTTGAGCGAAAGCTGAAGAGTGCAGGATGCATCCAGAATACTGCCCGCCACACACTGACCCTGTTCCTTCGAAACCAGGAAGACATACACTTTTAGCGGAAAAAATTACCCCGTAAATTCCGGGGTGGGCGAGCGGGGGGCAGGAATGAGCTCATACTTCAGATCCAGTCACATCCCAAATGTATTCGAACGGATTCAAACCAGGAGAAGTGGGGAGCCAGCATACTAATTGGAAATCGCCACTGTGTTCCTCGTACTTCTCCATCGCACTCCTGGTCTTGTGATATGGCGCATGATCTTGCTGAAAAATCTCATGCTGTCGGGAAACTTGATCGTTATGAAGGTGTGTACGTGTCTTCAACAAGTGTCTGATACTCCATGGCCGTCGCGGTTCCTTGTAAGAGCTTCACTGGACCCACGGATGATCACGTGAATGTTCCCCAAAGCGTAATAGAGCCGCCACCAGCTTTTCTCCCTCCTGCATTGTCAGGAGCTGTTCTGCTGGAAGACGACGTATTCGTGTCCTCCCATTGGCATGATAAGAAGGTATCGGGATTCATCAGACCCCACAATGCTCTATCACTGCGCCAGCATCCAGTGGCGATGGTCACGTGCCGATTTCAGTCGTAGCTGTCGTTGTCGTGGTGTTAACATTGGCACGTGCATGGGTCGTCGACTGCGGAGGCCCTTCGTTAGGGGTATTCGGTGCACCATGTGTTGAGATGCACTTGTACTCTTCCCAGCATTAAAGTCTGAGGTTAGTACCTGCCACAGTTCGCTGTCTGTCCTGTGATTACCGGTCTGCCCAGCTTATGACGTCCAACGTCTGTAATGAAGGGTGGCTGCCCAACCGCACTACGTCTGAACGTGGTTTCATCTTGGTTTCGCTATGTGTTGAAGGCACTCACCACAGCACCCCTAGAAGGCCCAACAAGTCGTGCAATCTGCCCTGGTAAAACAGAGAAAGATCGCGCACCATCCCCATTCTACACACGGACAGCAAGCTCACCTATACCACATGCGACGTGCGTGTGTCTAACTGGGACACTCCACGCGAGGTACTATAGACGGGTTTTTATATATAGTCGGCCGATGTTCATAATGTCCTACGCGCCTAGAGGTACCTGTCAGCATACCTGGCCAACACAGTCAACCGATCTGCCCCTCGTTAGGCGTGTGTGGTGCAATATAGGACTGCGCCTGGTCAGATCTTTATAATCACAACATTTCTTGACTAATTCCGACAACAGGTGGAAGTAATGTGGTGTATTATCTCCTGCAGGTGACATATGTTTGAGGGGTCTATTCTCCTGACAGCGGAACGGACGTTTGCGGCACTGTTATCTTGTTACTATTTGATCAGCTTCCAGACACGTTATGCCGTAACTTTTCGAAGGCTCTTACCGATGCTGCAGAAAAAATATATAAAAGGTGTGCCCAAATGACTAGGTGATTTGTGAAGAAATAACAGTATGATAATTACAGTTCATTTGGAACAGTGCAATTTTACATAACTGCATTAACACTTGTACATCAATCTCAGAAATAGGGAATGGATGGTTTCAATGCAGAACTGGTTTCCCAAAGATCCAGCTTTACACGATGTCCTGCACTTCCTTGTCACACGTGAACCTCTGATGTTTCAGAGACTTGTAAACGGTCGAAGATACGTGAGCCACATGAAAAGGACGGGAATATATTCCGGAAGCTCCCATTCGAAATTTCTGAAGAAGCTCGAGGTTCTTCTACGCCTCATGTGGCCTAGCGTTGTCCTGGAGAAGAACTATCCTTTTCGAAACCTTACCATTGATTGCCTGTTTCAGCTTCGGCCGCAGTACTGCTCAGCGTTAACTACTGCACGTCATGGTAACCACTCAGTCATTCTTCGTCAAAACAGACACTTGGCATCACTTTTCGGGTTTTCGGATCAGAGCGGATTCTTGTATAGACGAGCCTGAATGCCGCTATTCCACCCTCAACCATTTGGACGGAGGTCGGAGTCCTGACACCACATTTCACCACATGCCACAATCTGGAAGTCCGTACTTTGCTGCGCGTATCTCAACGGGTCAGGCAAACAACCATTATCTTTTCTAATTCTCTGTAAGATACTTGGGCACCTCTGTGCACATAACGAAGCCTCCCGTGGATTATGGGACACCCAAGTTCCTTAGCTTATCGACAGTTCAACAGCAATGTCACGCATGCTGTTCCGACAATTCGTCGGTATGCACTGCTCAGCACCCGAAATCGTGGCACTCATGGCGACAAAGTGCGCCTACCCAGGCCGTGGTATGTCGTTTATGTTTAGATGTTCAGCCTCATAATGCTCACACAAATGGAGTATTGCACACCATACGAGACACTGCTATTCCTTACATCTCCCGCTTTAAATCTGTGAAGCATGCACCCCTTTTGCGCGAAGAAATTGGACAGCCACTCTTTGTGCTTGTCGGGAGGAACCCATTATGCTGAAAACTGTGGAAAAAACTCTTCAGAAATGGGAAAATTTCTGCGAAAGCATTAACTTCACCTGTGCACCTGGGAATTCCACCGCGCCATATTTCGGATATTTCTCTGGGATCACATACGATGGCACTACAGTGAAGTCCCCTATTCAGTTGGGCACATCTTACGGTTCCTTGAAAAGACAGTGTCAAAATTCTGTAGCTATTACCGTTTAAAGCTATGCTATAACATCGAAAACCGTTCATCGACGTGTTTACCCGTTCTAGAAAATTGTAAGTTAATCCAGATGTACAAAAAAAACTATCCTATGATATGATGTTCAGATACACCATTAGTGCTGTATTACTTGAGTCACATCTAGTAGCTAGGTGTAACGTCGAAAAGCAGTAAGAAATGGAATGAGCTTGTAAGATAGGTAAAAACTTTAGCTCACCTACAGGGTATTCCAGAATTCATGTTACACGCTTGTCGAGTTTGTGCAGGGTACTTAGCAGATTAAATTTTATATAGGAACCGATGTCCGGAAACGTCATCCAACGACGCTAGAGAGTGTTAAAGTTACAGGTCCCAGCGCGTGTGTATGTATGTATATACAACTTGATTCCGTGATGACGTCGTAAACTTTCTAGGATAATGGAGAAGTAAGGGTTCCTGTACAGGAAACGAACGATTCGAAAGTTACAAGCGAAAATCGTACTAATACCTCTGTCATTGGAGTACATATACCGGTACCGTTGTTGCAAAGAATGAAGGGAATGCAACTTTCAGAGATGGTGGTATGGACCAATACAAGAAAAAATGTGCAGTGAACGTGGGCTATAAAAATCGTACCTGAGGAGCTCTGAGCACTTGTTAATCTTCGCTACTTTGAAACACGTCTCCTATATTGAACAAGTGCTCATACCTTACGATAGATAATACAATTTTACATCATCCGCTCCGAATGCAGATGATGTAAGGTGCACTGCCTACCAATAAATTAGAGGAAAAATTGTATCAATGTCCGGTGTGTTAAGTCTGTTTCGATATATAGGGTGATCAAAAAGTCAGTATAAATTTGAAAACTGAATAAATCACGGAATAATGTAGATAGAGAGGTGCAAATTGACAATTATGCTTGGAATGACATGGGGTTTTATTAGAAAGAAAAAAATACAAACGTTCAAAAAATGTCCGACAGATGGCGCTTCATGTGATCAGAATAGCAATAATTAGCGTAACAAAGTAATACAAAGCAAAGCTGATGTTCTTTACAGGAAATGCTCAATATGTCCATCGTTCCTCAACAATAGCTGTAGTCGAGGAATAATGTTGTGAACAGCACTGTGAAGCATGTCCGGAGTTATGGGGAGGCATTGGCGTCCCATGTTGTCTTTCAGCATTCCTAGAGATGTCGGTCGATCACGATACACTTGCGACTTAAAGTAACCCCAAAGCCAATAATCGCACGGACTGAGATCTGGGGACCTGGGAGGCTAAGCATGACGAAAGTGGCGGCTGAGCACACGATTATCACCAAACGACGAGCGCAAGAGATCTTTCACGCGTCTAGCAATACTTTCTTTTTTGTTCTAATAAAACCCCAAGTCGTTGCAAGCATGTGTGTCAATTTTTACCTCCCTATCTACATTATTCCGTGACTTATAAAGTTTTCAAATTTATACTGACTTTTTGGTCACCCGGTACTTGGTACCTGTGGTCTTATTGCATGACTTGAGATCTTCTCTTTCAATGTAGGAAACAATTAAAATCATTCGCGGTCTATTGGCTGTGTTATGTATTGCAGTGTCAGGGGATCCTTTAGAAGGAAGTGAGTACCCATGTTCCAGAGTTTTCTAGTGAGGTACACAGCTAGCAGTTGCCATTTGTGAACGTTGTATTTAAACAAACACACGAAATGTGACATCTTAATGTAGTGCAAGTCACAAGGGTGGTCTGTTTGGTCTAAGGACGGACGTTCGTGTCGTGTTGCTGCAGACGTCATTGCCTCCCCATGTGTCATCCAAAGGCTGTGGCCACGCTACAGGAAGACAGGTCAGTCCACAAGGCGAGTTGGACAAGGTGGCCGACACATTACAATCCCACGTAATGTGTGATAACTGGCCACCTCAGCGCTGCGTACGGATGCCACCAGAGCACTGCAAGCCCGTCTCAGACGTTCAGGTTACTAGAACGGACCTCACGACGCAGACCTCCTTTTTGAATATCCCGCTTGACATGACACAATCTTGCAGCTCCAGCTCGCCTTCAGTTCAGTATTTCCCGCCTCAACAGCCAACGTTGTGCCTGGCGAAACGAGTCCAGATATTCTCTCACGCAAGGTGATGGTCGTGTTCGTGTAAGGGCACACGTGGTGACCATTACTTTCTAAATGTTGTCCAAGAAATCGGCAGGTTTTGTAGCGTTGTGGGAGACATCAGTATTAACAGCTATACAGATCTTGTCGTTGTCCATATTCGCTTTTCAGCCAGGCAGCACACTGAAAGAATACTGTTGGACCACGTTGCGATTACTGTATACGGTTGCGGGCCTGAATTCCTTCTGATGCCAGGGCGTATGTGGCGGTCGTCAGCAGGGATCTTTTGTAAAACCTGGACATTTAAGTAATGGAGTGGCTGGCGGTGTGTCCTGACCTAAACCCCATCATGCATTTATGGGATCTACTTCACAGATGTGATTATGGTCGTCCTGCTCCACCAGTCTCTCCATGAACTCTCACTGGAACTCATTGAACAATGGGAACGGATGCCACAGGGTGACCTCCGTGGACTTAAACGAAGCATGCCGCATAGGTGACAGGCAGTTATCTACATTTACATTTACATCCATACTCCGCAAGCCACCTGACGGTGTGTGGCGGAGGGTACCTTGAGTACCTCTATCGGTTCTCTCTTCTATACCAGTCTCGTATCGTTCGTGGAAAGAAGGATTGTCGGTATGCCTCTGTGTATGCCTCTGTGTGGGCTCTAATCTCTCTGATTTTATCCTCACGGGCTCTTCGCGAGATATAAGTAGGAGGGAGCAATATGCTGCTTGACTTCTCGGTGAAGGTATGTTATCGAAACTTCAACAAAAGCTTGTACCGAGCTACTAAACGTCTCTCCTGCAGAGTCTTCCACTGGAGTTTATCTATCATCTCCGTAACGCTTTCGCGATTACTAAATGATCATGTAACGAAGTGCGCTGCTCTCCATTAGATCTTCTCTATCTCTTTTATCATCCCTATCTGGTACGGATCCCTCACTTTTGAGCAGTATTCAAGCAGTGGGCGAACAAGCGTACTGTAACCTACTTCCTTTGTTTTCGGATTGCATTTCCTTAGGATCTCAGTCTGGCATCTGCTTTACCGACGATCAACCTTATATGATCATTCCATTTTAAATCACTCCTAATGCCTACTCCCAGGTAATTTATGGAATTAACTGCTTCCAGTTGCTGACCTGCTATATTGTAGCTAAATGATAAGGGATCTTTCTTTCTATGTACTCGCAGCACATTACACTTGTCTACATTGAGATTCAATTGCCATTCCCTACACCATGCGTCAATTCGCTACAGGCCCTTCTGCATTTCAGTACAATTTTCCATTGTTACAACCTCTCGATATACCACAGCATCATCCGTAAAAAGCCTCAGTGAACTTCCGATGTTATCCACAAGGTCATTTATGATATTGTCCGACACTCCCCTGCGGCACACCTGAAATCACTCTTACTTCGGAAGACTTCTCTCCATTGAGATTATGAACGCTCACGGAGGGCATACACCTTATTGAAGCTCTCAAGTACAGTGAAAAGCACCCAGCGTGACGGTATGAGTGATTGTTTCAACTTTGTTCCCGATACCTGTCTGACATTTTTGTTCTTTTTATGTAAACGATCGAGGATGTAATGATGTTTTGTTGTGTACTTAATTTGGGAAAGGCAAATCTATAATTCGGTAACATAAACAGTTCTCAGTAATTAGGTAATGGAGTGTAGCAGACGCCGAAACTAATGTTCCCATAATTATTTCGAGGAGTGTGTTTTCTGGACCAGTTTTATTTTGAGGTGGCCGTAGCTGCTTCACCCTTTGTAACAGTTACTGCGAAGGAAATGATGCCCCTTATTAGGACAGCAGTGAGAGGCGTCTGTTTTAGATCCCACGAGCCACCCTGTCGTGGCACTGCGTGAGGGGTCGGCGGCACGTGTTGCTCGTGTGCGTGAGGCCGTGTTCGGCCCGCAGAACGGTTATTGTCCCCAGGGTGCGCGCCGGCCGTTACGCTGGCGACCTCGTGGGTCCCCCAGCTGACCGCGTGCCATTGCGATGGGTGGCCGGCCCAGCACCGAATGGCTGCCATCTCCTCTGGCCGCGCTTTCAGCACGAACGCGAGCGATCTGCTCACTGCCTAGTCACGGTTCCAAATAGCACCTCACCACGAACAGCCTCGTAAACTCGCGTCCACTTAGCTTAGGGTGTAAAACCTATTGGGCCGTTCGGATCCATCAATCTACACTCTGTCACCGTCGTGGACATTATACACTACAACTTCTCTGATAGTATTGTGTAAGCGCTAACTTTAAATATGGAAATGCGGGGAAGTTCGGCATTAAATACGAGGGCTATACACAAAGTACATAAATTTTTCGGAATTAAAAAGAAATAAAGAATTGGAATTTTTGTTTATTATATACAGATGAAAGCCACACTTAAATACTACTTTTCTACATAGTTGCCATTTAAATTAAGGCACTAATCGTAGTGATGGACGAGCTTGGAAATTGCTTCGTCGTAAAATTCGGCCGCCTGCGCCTTCAACCACGTGGTTACCTCTTCTTGAAGCTGTGCGTCGTCATCAAAACGCTGCATAGCCAACCACTTCTTCATTGCTGGGAATAAGTGGAAGTCGCTCGGTGCCAGGTCGGGGCTGTACGGCGGATGAGGAAAGAACTCCCACTTGAAAGATTCGAGAACTTCAGGAGTGGCATTTGCCGTGTGGGCCCGGGCGTTTGTATTGCTCTTCTGAGGTTGTGCAGAGTTTTGCAATAACTTTGAGAGTTTATTGTAGTGCCTCTTTCCAGGAAATCCACAAAAATCACACCTTTTCTGTCCCAAAAGACAGGCGCCATCACCTTCCTTGCCGACATTGTCTGCATGCATTTCTTGGGTTTTGGGGGGGAATTTGTATGCCCCCACTTCATTGACTGCAATTTTGTCCCGCAGTTCACATGCTTAACTCATGTTTCGTCACCAGTAACGATGCGATCGAGTAATGAGTCGCCATCTTTCTCGTAAGCGTCCAAAAACGTTAACGCTGCAGCCATTCGCTGATTTTTGTGAGTCTCTGTCAAGATTTTTGGTATCCATCTTGTACAAAACTTGTGTTAACCAAGCTTTTCGGTAATGATTTCGTGCAACAAACTTCGTGAAATTTGTGGAAAACACATAGAGAGTTCCGTTATTGTGAAATTATGGTTTTCACGGACCGCGGCATCGACTTTTTTGACAAGTTCGGCAGTCACTATGTTGGGTCTTCCACTTCGTTCTTCGTCGTGAACGTTAGTTCGGCCATTTTTAAATTTTATGACCCATTGACGCACTCCACCTTCAGTGATTATGTTGTCCCCATACACTTCACAAAGCTGCCGATAGATTTCTATCGGTGTACAGTTTTTTGCAGTCGGAAACCTTATTACAATGTAATTTCTAAGACTTTCCCGGCGATTTGTTGACATTTTACGAGATGTCAACCTTATTACAGAACGCACTTCACACTTCGCGGCATTTTCAATTAACGCTGACATTTCAAACTGTCACAGTAACTCAATGGAGTACAGCACGAACCTCTCACTAGCATGGCAGGATGCCGACTGAGCGGCGGAGTGCCATGACACCAAGATGGCCGCACTAGCCCCGTCCCTAACGGACACAAACGAAAACGTAATGTACTTTGTGGATAGCCCTCGTAGATTTTGTACGGGTTTCTCCAGGCAAATACAGTTTACACGTAGTGCCAGTTTTTGTTGTTGTGGCCCTTAGTTCAAAGACTTTCTTGCCACAGCTCTACACTCTGCCATCTACAGCATCTTCAACCGGCCCAGGTGGCCGAGCGGTTCTAGGCGCTTCAGTCTGGAACCGCACGACTGCTACGGTCGCAGGTTCGAATCCTGCCTCGTGTAACATCATAGATTAAGGGTCGACCTGGGACAGCAATCGCACAACTTACGTACGGGCCGCTAGTCGCCGCAGCGAGCGCTAAGAGTGCACTGCGGTCGCCACGAGCGCAACCGTATATAAGAGCCGACGGAGTTCGGCCAAACCTCATTTTGTTGGCATCTCATTTTTGCCTATTCTCTTATTTGCTTAGTTGCTTAGCTCCTAACCGATTGTGGCTCATGTTACTGTGCTCTCTTTCAGCCATTCTGATTCAAATGGTTCAAATGGCTCTGAGCACTATGGGACTGAACATCTTAGGTCATCAGTATCCTACAACTTAAACGTAACTGACCTAAGGACATCACACACATCCATGCCCGAGGCAGGATTCGAACCTGCGACCGTAGCAGTCCCGCGGTTCTGGACTGCAGTGCCTAGAACCGCACGGCCACCGCGGCCGGCTCAGCCATTCTGATTGTTTTGATTTTCTCCCAATTGAGAAGTGCTCATTTTGGCACTTCACTTTTGCATATTTCTCATTTTGCTAATAATATGCTCCTTAGCTTTTTACAGTTGAATTGATTAACATAGTCTCATGAACTTTTTGTTCATTTCAGCCTGATCATATTTTGATGTTCTTAAAATACTGTAATAATTATCGGAAGCATTTCTTCCTTAAACTTGTGTAAAGTATTCTCGATGTAGGATTTGTTCGGTGACCCAGGTATAAGGTTTTGAATATAAATTATATGCGTAACCGTGCTTTAAAAGGAATTTGTTTTTTCTTTTTGTACTACATCAGACGACAATTTTGTGGTATCAGGGAGAAAATTTAGGGTCGAACCCTATGGAAATGCTCTTAAGTGATCCTCTTTAAAAGTAAAAATTTGTGTGACACTGAAAGACATGACACTGTAGGCACCGAAAATTTTATATATAAAATTATACATCACGCTCGGACATGGGTGTGTGTGATGTCCGTAGGTTAGTTAGGTTTAAGTAGTCCTCCTCTGTGAGCGGGGTCATTTGTGTGTTTTCCAATGGGAATTCACATTTTATTGCATATTCCGATCCTAGCCCTAAAAATATGTGCAGTTTATTCAAACCATTGTTTCAGATTCGTAATAGATGGCGCTGTGACGACATATATCAAGCGCGTCTGTTTTTGCAATTAAGACGCGATGCATTTGATTCTACATTTTATTTATGATGTAAATTGTACAGGTGCTGACAGATTGAGTAGGGGAGTCCTTTATTTTCAATAAAACAAAAGGGTTTTTGTTTTAAATGCGTGGGCTATGGATGGCAATGGATCTTCACAAAGCCGTGCACGGGCCCTGGGTTGGCGACACATCAGATTTTACCAGCATGTCCCGCTATCCCACGGCTTCTTCACGTGCTCGACGAACAAACAACCTTTCTGCTGACGGCGTGACGCTTAGGGAAGCGTCACTTGCCTAGGCAGAGCTCCTACAGCAGCCAATCAGAAAGGCCCAGGAGATCACGTGTGAGCGCCCACCACGCCGGGCTGCGCGAACGAGGCGTGTGGATCGCCCTCTTTTACTGACAGGCCCCCGACGAGATCAGACGCATTGGCCGGTTGCCTCCGTGCACTTTTCGAGCCCCGGCTCAATCTGTTTGAGCCTTAGGGCCGCTAAACTCACATAATGTACCCCAGCTAGGTCAATCAGTAAATGTTTTTTCAATAAACGGGAGGCAGTTTGCCGACCGGAGTCGAAAAATTAACACTTGTTCTTTTTTAGACCCCACTTCAACCTCAGCCACATCCTGACATGCAAAAAATGTAAACATTTGTGTTCTAACGATTGATGTTCAAAGTTATTTGAATGTTGCAAATGCTATCGTACACCACAAACAACATGGTTAGACATTGATATTTCTGATAAATAAGCTACTTGTCTTGTAACGTAGCTTCCTGTTCCCCGTCGTGTTGTTTGTGGTGGTCGGAATGCTTGATTTTTGTGGCCGCCCTTGAACCCCGCCCTCAGTTTGACTGATATCGGTGTATGTTTCCATCCAACCACCATAACTTTCGCATTGGCCCTACGCGAGTGCCGGCGGAATATAAACTACAGCCATTGTAAAAATGTAAAATGTCCACGAATACCAAGATACTCGCCGAATTCAAGCACCGCGATGGTGTGAAACAAAGGGGTTGATTAAGCATCCCGATGAGAGCAGAAAATTATGACATCCGAGTCGTTGTTCATTGAGCACGCTAAACATAGTATAGTACTGTACAATCAACTTGGCAATGTAAAAGAAAATTTCACAACCTTCGGAACTTAAAAATTACGTTTACATAGTAAAGGAAATGTGGAATCGAATGCTTCGATCTTTATTTGCAAAAGCAGTCGCACTAGGTATATGTCGATTACAGCGCCATCCACCAGGAATGGAAGTCAATGGTCTGTGCGCACCGTACGTATTTGTTTGGCACAGAATTAGAATATTGAATAAAAATGGGGTTTCCTATTTGAAAAAGCAAAACTGACCCTGCACACGCGAGACGGGTGTTTAGTAGGTGACCAGACAGAAGTACATTTACACTTCCATCATCATCAGCATGTAGACGACCTGTACTATTATGAACACGGAATACACTCTAAACGGCCAAAATCGCTAAGATGATTTATTCACATAAATGACCGATTTAGGCAATTCTCTGTTGACATCTTCGGATCCGGAAAAGATGGTATCGAAGTGCTTAGGATACAGCAACTAACATAACAGCACACATACAATGCATGCAACAGCAACATATCTATGTTTACATCATTACATAATTTCCTCCTTTAGTACAGTAAGTGTTGCCATGCAATATACGTCCATGTTGGTATCGTAAGCTATACTATAAGTTGGCAAGTCAGTTTTAAAATAACAGCCATAAAAAACAAAGATATTATTACGCCGATTACAATTGCTCATATTCATTACCACGTTACAACTGACAGATCCCAGCGTGAACATACTTAGTGATACTTAAATACATCAGATGACACACTGTTAGTAAAAATCGATAGTATTATCTCATATTAGAGTGAGGCATGGATCCACATATAATTTAGTCAGTCCTAAGATGTTCATGTTTACTTTACTAATATTAGCTTTTCATTTAGAACACTTTTATCATAGGATGGGTCGCTTTCGAGGTATTTGGTTGTCTCAAGTTAAAACAAACACCCTATATACACACTTTGTTTGGTAATAAATTTGTGAACTTTTCTCAGGACTGACATAATATTTTGTGCCTGCTCCATACAGAATACTTCATCAGAGATTAAATCTACCCAAAATCGATCGTTGAAATCCTCCCCATTGCGATATTAAGGTTAATAACTTCTTACTTCTTTGGCGAATGTTGGTTCGGAGTCTTTATAGTATATTTACTTGCATAATCACCTAATTAACTGGGAGAGTAAATCTCATAACCTAAATCAATATTCAGTTTGTGCATGAGAAATCGGTTGGAAACTTTCCTCATGTCAGCACGCAGTAGGTGACGCCACCGGTGCTAATCATTTGCATATCACAGCATCTTATTCCTGCCTGTTAAATTTCGCGTCTGTAGCACGTCACCTTCATGGTGTAGCAATTTTAATGGCCAGTAGTGTAATATCGTGTCGGAGCTTCTTTTCTAGGCGTAGAGCAACAACTCGACGTTGCGTGGACTCAACAAGTCATTGGAACGTTTCCAGAATGAGATTTTCACTCTGCAGCGGAGTGTGCGTTGATATGAAACTTCCTGGCAGATTAAAACTGTGTGCCCGACCGAGACTCGAACTCGGGACCTTTGCCTTTCGCGGGCAAGTGCTCTACCAACTGAGCTACCGAAGCACGACTCACGCCCGGTACTCACAGCTTTACTTCTGCCAGTACCTCGTCTCCTACCTTCCAAACTTTACAGAAGCTCTCCTGCGAGACATGCAGGAGACGAGGTACTGGCAGAAGTAAAGCTGTGAGTACCGGGCGTGAGTCGTGCTTCGGTAGCTCAGTTGGTAGAGCACTTGCCCGCGAAAGGCAAAGGTCCCGAGTTCGAGTCTCGGTCGGGCACACAGTTTTAATCTGCCAGGAAGTTTCAAGTCATTGGAAGTTCCCTGCAGAAATTCTAAGCCATGCTGCCTCTTAGCCGCACAGATTTGCGTAATAGTTGTCGGTGCAGGATTTTGTTTCATGGGATCATGTCGGGCTATCTGGTTGGCTATATCATTCGCTCGAATTGTCCAGAATATCCTTCAAACCAGTCAGGAACAATTGTGCCCTGGTAACATAACAATGTTGTCTGGGAATCAGAAGTCCATCAATGGCTGTACCTGGTCTCCGAGTAGCCGTATACGACAATTTCCCGTCAAATATCAGTTCAGGTGCTCCCGAGGACCCAGTCCATTCGACGTTAACAAGCCCACACTACTATAGACTCACCAGCAACTGAAATAGATACTCATCGACCAGTCCAACCGATATCGCCACGAACCAAAGAGAGGCACTGCAGGCGATATCCTGCTATTAGCAGAAGAAGTCGCGTCGGTCGTCTGTTGCCTTGGCCCATTAACACAGCATTTCGACGCCACTGTGCTAACGCATGCGTTTCTCTCGTTTCTGATGTTAGTTCACTCAGCGTTGCTTGTCTGTTACCACTGACAAGTCTACGCAGACGCTGCAGCCCTCAGTCGTTATGTGAATGCTGGCGGCCACTGCTTTGTCCCTCGTAAACCTGAAATTTGGTATACTCGGCGCAACCTTGACACTGTGGATCTCGGAATACTGAATTCCCTAACGATTTTCGAAATGGAATGTTCCATGCTTCTAGCTCCAACTACCATTCCACGTTAAGAGTCTGTTAATTCTCGTCGTTCGGCCAAAATCACGGCGGAAGCCTTTTCAAATGAATCACTCGAGTACAAACGACGGCTCTGTAAACGCACTGCCCTTTTATACCTACCGCCATCTGTAAATGTGCATATCGCTATTTATTTTCACAGAGGAAGACTGCACTGTGTTTCCTTCTCTAGATTGTCGCACAGTTGACAAAATGGTAGATATCGAAGTAGACGACAGAGGGATAGAGAAACAATTAAAATCGCTCAAAAGAGGAAAGGCCGCTGGTCCTGATGGGATACCGGTTCGATTTTACACAGAGTACGCGAAGGAACTTGCCCCCCTTCTTGCAGCGGTGTACCGTAGGTCTCTAGAAGAGCGAAGCGTTCCAAAGGATTGGAAAAGTGCACAGGTCTTCCCCGTTTTCAAGAAGGGACGTAGAACATATGTGCAGAACTATAGACCTATATCTCTAACGTCGATCAGTTGTAGAATTTTGGAACACGTATTATGTTCGAGTATAATGTCTTTTCTGGAGACTAGAAATCTACTCTGTAGGAATCAGCATGGGTTTCGAAAAAGACGGTCGTGTGAAACCCAGCTCGCGCTATTAGTCCACGAGACTCAGAGGGCCTTAGACACGGGTTCACAGGTAGATGCCGTGTTTCTTGACTTCCGCAAGGCGTTTGACACAGTTCCCCACAGTCGTTTAATGAACAAAGTAAGAGCATACGGACTATCAGATCAATTGTGTGATTGGATTGAGGAGTTCCTAGATAACAGAACGCAGCATGTCATTCTCAATGGAGAGAAGTCTTCCGAAGTAAGAGTGATTTCAGGTGTGCCGCAAGGGAGTGTCATAGGACCGTTGCTATTCACAATATACATAAAAGACCTGGTGGATGACATCCGAAGTTTACTGAGACTTTTTGCAGATGATGCTGTGGTGTATCGAGAGGTTGCAACAATGGCAAATTGAACTGAAATGCAGGAGGATCTGCAGCGAATTGACGCATGGTGCACGGAATGGCAATTGCATCTCAATGTAGACAAGTGTAATGTGATGCGAATACATAGAAAGATAGGTCCCTTATCATTTAGCTATAAAATAGCAGGTCAGCAACTGGAAGCAGTTAATTCCATAAATTATCTGGGAGTACGCATTAGGAGTGATTTAAAATGGAATGATCATATAAAGTTGATCGTTGGTAAAGCAGATGCCAGACTGAGATTCATTGGAAGAATCCTAAGGAAATGCAATCCGACAACAAAGGAAGTAGGTTACACTACGCCTGTTCGCCCACTGCTTGATTACTGCTCAGCAGCGTTGGATCCACACCAGACAGGGTTGATAGAAGAGATAGAGAAGATCCAACGGAGAGCAGCGCGCTTCGTTACAGGATCATTTAGTAATTGCGAAAGCGTTTCGGAGATGATAGATAAACTCCAGTGGAAGACTCTGCAGGAGAGACGCTCAGTAGCTCGGTACAGGCTTTTGTTAAAGTTTCGAGAACATACTTTCACCGAAGAGTCAAGCAGTATATTGCTCCCTCCTACGTATATCTCGCGAAGAGACTATGAGGATAAAATCAGAGAGATTAGAGCCCACACAGAAGCATACCGACAATCCTTCTTTCCACGTACAATACGAGACTGGAATAGAAGGGAGAACCGATAGAGGTACTCAGGGTACCCTCCGCCACATACCGTCAGGTGGCTTGCGGAGTATGGATGTAGATGGATGTAGATGTAGATGTATTTAACGGCGATCCTCTTATGGATAACAATGCAGGGTAACAGCTATTGTCCTGTGATGAAACTTTATTCATTACCAGCTGGTCAGTTAAAGTGAGATTCCAATGCTGAGAAAGTGTTGAAATGTGCCCCTAGTTGAAATGTAAGACCCCACCCCCGCGCCACTCTCTCCATGCTCCTTGTCAGTTATCTAGACCATCCATCTGATCTCCAGTGTATTCCGGTACTACCACAATGATTGTCTATGTAAGTCCATCTTTACGCAGATTGTTGCATAACCCCGACTATTCAATATAAAATGTCTAATCAAACCACTTAAAGCCTTCTAAATTTCCAGCTGTTGTTTTATTTGAGCAACCAGTTCCAGCGCTACATTTCCGTAGACTTCTTCTTAACACAGCGAATGCTTCGTTCATCACTTGCCGACAACTGGAAATTTAGACTGCTGAAGGTGTTTTCATTCGATATTTTACAAATGATTATACTCTCTTCTTGTCTGAGCTATTTATCGCCCACATTCTACGACGAAGCTGAATCCGTCTCTGCTCCGTAAGTAGTGCATTTTGATTTTACTGTTTAACTGCTTGCTCAGTCTTCCGTTCACGTGTCGAGCGTGGTTGAATGTCAAAGCTTCAGCTGTTGCGTTTCCTTAGTCTTTGAATTTTTCTAGTAAATTGTGCTTTTCCTGTGAATGAAACGGAGTGTATTAGTGAGGCTTACGCCCACACTGGCTCACTTAAAAAGTCTCCGGAAAGTTTTTATGGACAATTTCCGACAGTGGCGTAACTAGGTTAACTGGCGCCCAGGGGCAAAGTTCAGCTTTGCTCAAGTGCTACCCCCGCCCCCCACCCTCCCTGCCCCCACTTATTCTCAGCCGGCAACGTCACACAAGAGGCAGTCGCGGAGCCGAAAGGCCGCGCCTGTAGCTGAATTGGTTTGTCTGATAGACGGTAATTTAGTTTAATCTCTGTTTTTTACATAATTCTGCCAAGAAGATAATCGTACCTGTGTATTTTATTGTGTAGACTAGTGTTTATTTGCTTTTAGCGTAAATTTCTGTGCATTAAGTTTCTGTACTCCGACTATCTGGAGTAGTATAGACTAAAGGTAGCGTATCACCAGATCTTGGATTGCAACCAGTGACTTCTTGGGTTAGTATTACATTAGATAAAAACTGGTTAAATATGTATAGAAAGTGGGCCTCTTGTGTATGGTTGCAGGGGTAATTTTCCACTGTCCATAAACAGCTGGAAGCTGTATATCCAAGTTAGACAGGCTTCAGGCTGCTTCAGTGGGCTCCGTTTGGAACACCTGTGACGAATGCTTTGGCACCTCTGGAGCCTATAGCGCCGCCTTGGATCCCTGATGCCACTGCGCCTTCCGATGTACATGACGCTGTCGGCCGACATCTGCCTGACAGTGATTGGTGAATAACGCGAATCTCTGGGAGGAAGGGGAAAGAGCGTACCAGCAGCACGGGTGTACCCTTACGCCTCAAAAACGGCCAGCACGGGATATCGTGCCTGTCGGAACTGTGGCCAATCTTCTTGAGAGGTTTGGACAAGCGCAAGTAGTGGGACGAGCTGTTATTGGGAGCTACAGTGATGCAGCCCCTCTGGAAAAAAAGCCAATCTCCACACTGTTCACGGGAGTATCTCCTCCGAGATGTGGATGTGGTTATGCCAGAAGCGATGGAGCGACTGGGTACACCCGGATACAAATCGTGGCTCACGTCGGCACGAATGACGGGTGTTATCTTCATTCAGAGGCCATCCTCAGTTCGTAAGGCGGCTGGCTGATCTGGTGACGACACAGCCTCGCTCGCGGAATGGAAGCAAAGCTATCGTTTTTCAGCATCGTTCCCAGAACCGTACGTGGTCCTATGGTTTGGTGCCGAGTGGAAGGCTGAAACCAGACGCTCAGACGATCCAGTGACAATCTTGGTGCGAATTTCTTAACCGGCGCTATCAGATGAAATTATGTTGGACACCCCCCCCCCCCCCCCCAACAAGTGTGCGGTAGCGTTCTCGTTTCCCGCGCCCGGGTTCCCCGGTTCGATTCCCGGCGGGGTCAAGGATTTTCTCTGCCTCGTGATGGCTGGGTGGTGTGTGTTGTCCTTAGGTTAGTTAGGTTTAAGAAGTTCTACGTTCTAGGGGCTGATGACCATAGATGTAAAGTCCCATAGTGCTCAGAGCCATTTGAAACATTTTTTCAACAAGTTTCTGAGTCCAGATCGGTTACCATTCGTCATAGCAGATCGCAGAAATAAAATCTTAATATAGTATTAGTTAAATGTTAGTTAAATGCTGGAGCATCTGTCGCTTTTAAACGGCAAATACGCCCACATAGTAATAAGGACAGAAAGCTGAAACCAAATGTCAATAGAAATGGAATTCTTAACTTCGATTGGAATGTATATCGCGAAGATAGGTTGGACGCTGGTGACGGATTCGTGTTTATAGAAATAAAAAAAAAGGTTAACGTGTAGTGAGATTAGTATAGACTTAGAATGTGAAATAATATGGGTGAAGATAAGTGTTACGGGGCGATCAAACATGGTTATCGGATGCTTCTGTGGAACCACTGCCTCTCCAGCAACACTGGCGGAACATTTGGGGGGAAACTTGGAGAATATTTCGCGTAAATTTCCTTGCTATGTTACAATTTTAGGTGGAGATTTTAAATTAAATTACCAACTATAGACTAGAAGACGCAAGTGACTGGGGAGGATAGTAGGGACGGAGAATCGAATGAAATAATTGTACTAAGTGCTTACCTTCAGCAGTTAATCAGAGACTCTAGACAACATCTTAGACCTGCTGGTGACTAACAGACTCGAAATTTTCGACCCTGCGTGGAACAGGTGATCAGGGATCATAAGGTCGGTACCGTACAAATTAAGACGGCTGTATAGGAATACAACGAACGGTAGGAATCTTGGTATTTAGCAAGACCGAAAAGAGGCAGATTACGGATTTTTTGTTTACGTTAGGAACTGAAAACCGGAGGACTCAAGACGCACATGAAACCTCTTTTATCTAGACGGATTACTAGTTTCGGCTAACAATACAGCCATCTTCAGATTACAAACATTACTGGTTTCTGACGGTGCCATTACGGCCTCACATACCGTTAAAATTTTCTTAAAATGACAACATCTGTACATGACATAATTAAAACAGCTTTTCATTGTTCGTGGCCAGTGTAACTTAACGATGGTCATGAAACAAAGCGTCACGCCATTACAGCTTATTAACTTATACATAATAATTACATCATTTTGTCACAGAGATCACCAGATATATTTTATGATCTAAAGATGGTTCGGTTGCTAGCCGAAACTACTAATCCATTCAAATAAAGAAAATTTCATGTGCGATCTTGATCTCGTAGGTTTTCAATCCCTGACAGAAAGATAAAAAACGTTACAAGTAATCGCGTATCTCATGGCTGACAATGTCAGATTATCTGACGACTCAGTACGAATCTGTCAACTGCAGCACCGACGATGTTGAGAGTCAATGGACGAATTTCAACAATACCGCACAATACGCTTTACACATGTATGTGCCGAATAAAATTTTGAGAGGTAGAAAGGACCTATTCTTCGACAATCATGTAAGAAAGCTGCTTCGAAGGCAAAGAGAGCTTCACTGCAAGTTTAAACGTAACCAAAGCCTCACAGACAAACAATAGCTGAACCCCAAATTCAGTGTAAGGAGTACTGTGCGTGAAGTGTCTAACGAATTTAAAAGCAAAGTTCTATCTACCGACTTTGAAGAAAATTCTAAGACGTATTGATCATATCTTAAATCAGTAATTGAAATTAAGCCTACTAATCATTACAGTTATCGAAATATGAGACCAAGGGATAGAGAAGCAACCGAAATCGCTCAACAGAAGGCCACTGGGCCTAAAGGAACAACAATTCGATTCTACTCAGAGTTTGCGAAAGAATTTGCCCCTCTTCTAACAGCAGTGAATCGTAGCTCTCTAGAGGAGCTTAGCGTTCCTAACGAGTCGAAAAAAGCACAGTCCATTCCAAATTTCGAGAAGGATCGTCGAACAGACACAGATGTCGGTGTATTGTATAATTTTGGACCTTGTTTGATGGTAATTTATTATGGCATTTCTGGAGACAGTACAAGTGTACTGTGAATATGAGGAAACCGGCAAGATATCAAATCTCCGACTGCAGCTGGAATAGGATCCTGCAAGAACGTGACAGAAGTGCAGCCCTTCCTCACAATGCTGCAAATTTCAATGCTGGGCCATCAGCAAGTGTCAGCGTACGAACCATTCAACGAAATATAATCGAAGTGAACTTTCGGAGCCGAATGCTCACTCGTGTACCCTTGATGACTGCTCGACACAAAGCCTTACGCCTGGCCTGGGCCCGTCAACACCGACGCTGGACTGTTAATGACTGGAGACGTGTTTCGTGGTCGGACGAGTCTCGTTCCAAATTGCATCGAGTGAATGAACGTGTACGGGAATGGAAACAACCTCATGAATCCATGGACCCTGCATGTCAGCAGGGGACTGTTCCAGCTGGATGCTCTCTAATGGTGTGGGCCGTGTGCAGTTGGCGTGATATGAGACCTCTGAGTCCAGATACGACTCTGATAGGTGACAGGTCTGGTCACCTGCGCACATTGATCTCCATTGTGAATTTCGACGGACTTGAACAATTCCAGCAGGAAAATGCGACATCCCACATATCCAGAATTGCTACAGAGTGGATCCGGGAACACTTTTCTGAGTTTACACACTTCCGCTGGACGCCAAATTCGCCAGACGTGAACGTTATTGTGCATTTGTGGAATGCCTTGAAACGTGCTGTTCAGAAGAGATCGCCACTCCCTCATGCTGTTATAGATTTATGGACACACCTGCGGGATTCATGGTGTCAATTCCGTCCAGCACTACTTCAGACATTAGTCGAGTCCATGCCACGTCGTGTTGCAGAGCTTTTGCGTGCTCGTGGGGGCGCTACACGATATTAGGCAGGTGCACAAGTTTCATTGGCTCTTCAGTGTAAAATTAGTCGGAGGCTGCATTGTGCATAACCCGATCTTCCGAAAGATACCTAAGTATACGTGGTTTTCTAGAAAAGTACTCATTCCCTGAAGTGCAAAAGAAGTTGTGAAACTTACATTAGCAAGACAGGAAGCTATGCAAGTATCTTCTGAAGTACCGTTTATTCATTAGGCTAAATATTGGTATCATCATGTGCTGCAGTCTGATAAAAATGCGAATAGTGAGAAGAAAATTAGCAGCGGTCGTTCGGGACTAACATAGTAATTGTTCTGATTGTGGCATTGAGTTCTTATCTGTTCTTGATAGTAATGACCTTATTCAGGAAGCCAGGAGTACTTGAGAAGCGCCAAGTTCTCGCTCACTGCGAAGTTAAAATTCGTTTAAGCACAACGGTGGAAGATTGCGCGACGTGTTCCAAGGCAGATGAACGCTGGACGTTAAAACCCAGAGAGAAAGAGAGAGAGAGAGAGAGAGAGAGAGAGAGAGAGCGAGGGGGGTAAGGATTATTGTTAAGTAAAACGACGATACATCACTCATGGTGTTTCTTTTGAACATTTTATCAGGATCTTTACTAACAACTATAAAATACTTTTCAAAAACACTGGCTCTTTACAGTAACACTGAGTTACAGTACATGTTCCAGTTGCAGGTTATATGCGACCTGCTGCAAACAGTTGTGTAAAATCTTGGTTACTTTCAGTGCGTGTATCTATCGATGCCACAGCCGCGGGGGGAACACCGGCCATGAGAACAGGGCTGCATTTCTCGAAAGAACAAATTTGATGCGGTTTATGTATCAGCATTGTAACACCATAGCGCTAACGCTGTACGGATTTCTTTTGCCTTAGTTTAATGTTATAGCATTGATTATCTGTAAATGTGTTTTAATCAATAACACAAAATTGTATACTCCTTTCTTTGTTTAAAACTTTGATGTCGTGGTTTGATTCTATGCAATGTAGTATGTCTGTCATTTAAATTGTTTGGAGAATAAAAAACTTACTGTATATAATTATAATTTCTGTGTGAATAATTTTGGTAGGAATGTCAATTTAATGTATTTGGTTACTGTTATGTAAACTGCTGATCCTCGTTTAGGATTCTTAGTTATTCTGTGTATAAGTGGTATTGTGGTTACCCTCGGGAACGGAACTGTGTAGCGCCCCCAAATTGTGGTTGGCGTGCGTAGAAAAGGTGAAATAACAGTCAGTCGTGCTACCAAACTGTGCAGTGCCCATGTTAAAGTTGTATATTGTGCTGGTTCCAAGAGACGATTTTACTGCCGCTTACCAATGCCTCGGATGGATGGATAAATAGCTGGAATTCTGGAATTGGTATCTATCATCGCCACCAAGAAGGGACAGAGTCCAGCAATACTGGCTGCAAATCCACCTACCAACATGCAGTTGCCACCATATTGCGCAATCACTGTAAAGGAGTAGTATAATAATGTACAGTGAAGGATCAGCTTATTGGATGTTTTAGTGTGCAAAAATATAAGGTAACTTATAAATGAATTTATGTACCTACCTTGAATTTTTCCTTATCACAACACCTCTCAGGTTCCTCTCCAATTGAACTATGATTACCGAGTGTCCTAGTTTGTGGAAAAAATGAAAGCCTCCCAGTGATGGAAATAGTCCAATTTATAGTTTTGTGGAGTTTCAAAGTCACCTATTTAATCATTTACTTGCAAGTAGAAGACAGTGGTAATAAAGACAATTTGCTGTTTCTCTTAAAGATTAAAAATTCTTTAACCTGAGGCTTATAAAGTTTTGCTTAGTTAATGATCAAGTGCTGCCTGTAGTAAATTTTAAATGGTGAGTCAGTTTCTTGTAAATTTGTCAACATAGTGTCTCACTGCAGTAAAAGTCGTGAAATGCAGTTGTGGAAAGTTGGATGCTTGCTAAGCACTTTTTTCTTTTCGGTATTGAAAGTACATAATAATAGTGTAATAAGATCCACAGGTTATCATTTACCACTATTTATGAAAACAATAATTTCTTTTTTCAAAATACAGTGAGAAGTAGCCTGTTAGTGAATTCCATGAAACTTTCATTTTAAAGAGAATAGTATTTAGTTGAGAGATATTTAACCTGTGACCAGTTCATAATTTTGCAGTGAAATGCATCTATAATTTTATATTAAGCTAGGAAAATATTAGAACAAAAATACTGAACTAATGTCCGATTAATGTTTCTGCAGCGAATATTAATAATGTTATAAAGACCATTTAGTTTGAATAAGACCTGAAATTAATACTGTGTTTCGTTATCTGTTATATTTATGCAAATAGTTTGTTCTGCTCTGTTAGCTTCCTATCTTAACTGTGAACATATGCAGGTGTTAGAGATCGTGTGGCAAAATATAAGTTGTGTTTGTCCGTTAAGGTTACTCAATCTTCATTTCTTGAACAAGAATGTCAATCATCCTCTTGCCTAATTAGGCTGGCGACCATTTTCCTTGTTCTTTGTACAGTATAGCTGGTCAAAAATATTGTTTGTTACTATTCAAATATTTACGTAATTCTGACTGTCACTTCCGATAAGCCACCTCCGTTAGGTACATCACGGTCTACATAACAAACTTCCTCTCAGAGGGAAATACGGCTCTGTTGCTTTATACCATAATTGCTTTAACAAGATAGTTTTATTTCACTACCTGCCTTCAACTTAAAGGTTATGGTATAGCAGTAGCAGACGGTAGTGTTATAACATCTATTACGCATTGTGCTCTGAAAAGTGCATGCTGAAAAGTAATGCCTCCAAATTTTTTATGTGAAAACTCTTAAACTTTTTGCAAATAAAACAAGCATTATTAACATTCTTCACCTTGTCTACGTATTTGCAGCTTTCTGCCGCTAAAGGGCTCCGAATTGTAGCGTGTAACATGGCAGTGTGTAACGTAACTATGTCAGTGCGTTAAAAGAGTGTGCTGTAATCAAGTTCCAAATTCAAGGAGTTCGTTCCCGCGTGGAGCACCCTCTCGTTCAGCATGATAATACCAGATCACACAAGAGCGGAGCGGCATCTGCAACCATCCGGAGCCTTTTGTTCACTGTCATCAGTCACGCATCCTCCAAACAGCCCTTACCTGGCCTCTCCGATTTTCACCTGTTTCCAAGACGTAAAGAACACCTTCAAGGCCCTCATTATGATAGTGATGAATCATTGCAAACAGAGGTGAGTTTGTGGCTCCGTCAACAAACACTGACGGTATCAACAAACTGGTCTCTCATTGCAAAAAAAAATGCATTTATTGGCAGAATGACTATGTTGAGAAATAAATATGTATGCATGCAGAATAAAAATGAAGAATGTTATTAACATTTAATTTATTTAAAATACTTTACCAGTTTTCCACATAAACAATTCGGAGGTATTATTTTTCAGTATGCCCTCGTATTACTCCTTTCAACTGGCGGCAGCATGATGGTATAGTGAGACGTAAAGGTAGATGAATGACTGCGTTATTAAGAGTGAATGCTTGTACTGTCAGCCTTCATTAGCAACGTCTAAAATGTACGTATAAAATAGAGGTATTTTTACATGCTTTCATGGGTCTCTCTTCCCCATTGACTCATTGGAATGTTCAATATAAGCTTGATGTGTAACACGCTTTGAGTGGCATGTTAAATTTCATTTCCAAATTCAGACGTAAGCCCGGAATTATTTTTGTATGCTTTAGAGTAACAGTCCCAGCGTTATAGAACAACGAGATAAACTGAACAGAGAGAGAGAGAGAGAGAGAGAGAGAGAGAGAGAGAGAGAGAGAGAGAGAGAGAGATGGTAACAACAGGATTAGTGTATGTCATCTGCTGACAGAAGTATCAACTTCTCACGGAAAAATGCAAAACAGTAAATTTTTTTCTGGCAGCGCCTACCTGCTGCCAGAGTTAAAAACTTACCGACAGATGAATACCGCATTGCTTATTTTCGGATTCATACCCAGTATTATTCATAGACTACAATTGCTCTGTACAAACATCTACTTTTGTTATATCTTTTTGGCTGCACTTGTTACGTTTTCCTGAAAGTGTTGTTCCGTACCACTTCATACTCTTTTGACTTTTTACGTAAAATATTAATGATATTTTCATGTGAATCAGGTTCCACATCGTTTACTCCACATAATTTGATGGCTGTGCAGCTCCGTTACTGCGCTTAACTGCTTATGGAATAGCCTAGATTATACACAAAGTAATAGTAGATTATGTGACGTAGCTTATCTTTCATTAAAAAATGTAAGTAAAATGCAGAGCCACCATAAAATTTAATGAATTTCAATAGAAAACTGATTTACAGTTTTTGTAGAATAACTGATTGACTAACGAATTAAAGAAGAACAGGCTGGTCCCGGCGCAGGTTCGAGTCCCACCTCGGGCATGGGTGTGTGTGTGTTTGTCTTTAGGATAATTTAGGTTAAGTAGTGTGTAAGGTTAGGGACTGATGACCTTAGCAGTTAAGTCCCATAATATTTCACACACATTTGAACAAAGGAGGACACCAGAAAAGTTGTGATTTCATGAAGCATCCCGTGTGTCGAATATTATAGTTGCTTCGGCCGGCCGCGGTGGACTCGCGGTTCTAGGCGCGCAGTCCGGAACCGTGCGACTGCTACGGTCGCAGGTTCGAATACTGCCTCGGGCATGGATGTGTGTAATGTCCTTAGGTTAGTTACGTTTAAGTAGTTCTAAGTTCTAGGGGACTGATGACCACAGCAGTTGAGTCCCATAGTGCTCAGAGCCATTTGAACCATTTTTTTTATAGTTGCTCTGTAGGGCTCGCTGTCCAGCACTGGTCAATACCAAGCATCACAACACTTTCATGAACGTAAAGTAGTACTCCTTGCTTACAGAAAGGTATTACATAACAAATCTGAAGACGTAGTCTTACATTGATGGCGTATTTGCACTGAAACTGCTGATAGTTCTGAAGAAACTGAACCTAAGTAGAATCGCAAACAATAACTTCAACTGAAACCTTATTTTACATGTGCTCAGGTAAACCAGAAAAATGTTATGGGGCTCTGAACTGGATGTAACCCAAATGATGTGTTGTAATGTGAGGAGATTGCTGTAGCATAATCCCTTCATTTTATTTCTCTAGTTCCTTAAGCCATCTTGGAAGATTCTGCAGTATCTTAAATAGACTAAGTACTGTTAGGTTGTGCTCAGATAGCCTGTATGGCGGTAAGAGACATGATTTCTTGTGGTGTGCGTACTGTAAGACCTTCGGTACACACACCATCAGATTATTTGACTTGTCGCTCTAACGAAGTAAGCGAGTGTCAGCAATACGTCTCGTGGTCTTATTGTTGTGTGTTCATCTTCTGCCATTAGGTCAGGTGATAGAAATGCCACTTGCACCCTTAGAGTAGCAGATTGACGGTGACCAACTTTAAACAGAATTTGATTAATTTTCACACACATTTTTAAAGTAATAAAATCATAGAAATTACTTAACTTGATTCTGGATGCTATTTACAATTGACAATCTGAAGTTGCTTTGGTCTTGGTATGTTAATCTTGTTCTCACATATCTCTGATACTTGAAAAAGTGTCTATACATTTATCTTCAAGGCTATGTACAGGAATATGGTAATCTTATTAGGCAGAGACTGAAACTTGACTATAGACTGATACAGACAAATGCAGACTAATGCAGACTGACTAATCGGAGGTCTGTACACTCGTTATAATACCTCGAGCGTTCAGGTATCACTGCGCGAGTTTGATCCGCGAGGAGAAAAGGTTCTACGTTAGCAGCTGTCTCATTGGCTGTGTTACATATTAATACGCGGGTCGGGTGGAAGCAGAATTTGGTCCGTCTCTATGGCAGCGCCATCTCGTAGTGCGGCGACGGACGAGCGCTGGGGCTGCGCTGTTGTGCTTAGCGGGGTGCGCTCTAGTGGGAAAGTTGTGTAAGCGCTGACTACGCGGAACTATGTACACAACAAATAGTATGAAGTAGTCAAAAGTTAAATGTTATAAGTGGCCCTCATCTACCTACCCTCAGACTCAGAGTTGAAATATTAAAAGTTTTGGCTGGTTTCGTTGTCTAGGGGCTGGGATTCGTAGTTGCGCATTACAAAAAAAAAAAAAAAAAAAAGCTGAGTCTACAGTATACAATATGAATATACACATCAATGGAATGGTCGAAGGTTCCTATCACTCGGCAACTGCGAGTTTTGAATATAACGTAGAAATTTATAAATGAACGGTACTATTCTTAACGACTTTAAATGATGAGTACGATAGCAGATGTACCTTTAAGAATGCCGTTTATTACTGCAAATACATACTGGTTCGATGGTCGAGCAGTGAAATAAAATATAAGTGGAATAACAGGGAAACAATAGATTCCTACTTCACATAATTAGTTGTGAACAACAACATAGCTCGCGAGATTTTCACTCCTACACATACTACGTCTTCACTGTAGAAGCCACAGAAATGTGACGAGTGCACAAGTCGGTACTACGAAATATTTCTATCTCCCGCAACCACGCGCAGAAAACTCCACCCTCCAAGTAGTTCCTGCGACCCACAGTCGCTTCTATTCACAATGACGACATTTCAAGAATTATTCCTAAGAATCTCTACTTTCATGCTGAAATATTTTGACGGTCATCAACAACTCGAAATTAGAAAAGCGAATTATATAAAAAGCAAAATCGTACGTGGCCTGATAATTTTATGAGCCAAAACACGGCTGCCACTGTCCGTCCTGAGACGGTACCGCTTGGAGGCGCTTTGGATACCTGCCATGGCGACGAAAGTATAAGAACGGGGTAGAGACCACTTTAGCGACGATACGAGCCACAATTGAGGAAAACTCACTTTCGGCAAAGGAAGGATTGTTTTGGCCCGGCTCCAGGGAACACGTTCTCGGAAACGGCAAAACTACATCTACAGCCATACTCCGCAAGTCATCTGACGGTGTGTGGCGCAGGGTACCTTGAGTACCTCTATCGGTTCTTCCTTCTATTCCAGTCTCGTATTGTTCGTGGAAAGAAGGATTGTCGGTATGCCGCTGTGTGGGCTCTAATCTCTCTGATTTTATCCTGATGGTCTCTTCGCGAGATATACGTAGGAGGGGGCAATATACTGCTTGACTCCTCAATGAAGGTATGTTCTCGAAACTTCAATAAAATCCCGTACCGAGCTACTGAGCGTCTTTCTTGCAGATTCTTCCACTGGAGTTTATCTATCATCTCCGTAACGCTTACGTAATTACTAAATGATCCTGTAACGAAGCGCACTGCTCTCCGTTGGATCTTCTCTATCTCTTCTATCAACCCTATCTGGTACGGATCCCACACTGGTGAGCACTATTCAGTATTCAAGCAGTGGGCGAACAAGCGTACTGTAACCTACGTCTTTGTTTTCGGATTACATTTCCTTAGGATTCTTCAAATAAATCTCAGTCTGGCATCTACTTTACCGACGATCAACTTGATAAGATCATTCCATTTTAAATCACTCCTAATTCGTACTCCCATGTAACATGTGGAATAAACTTCTTCCAGTTGCTGACCTGCTATATTGTAGCTAAATTATATGGGATATTTCTTTCTATGTATTCGCAGCACATTACACTTGTCTACATTGAGATTCAATTGCCATTCCCTGCCCCATGCGCCAATTCGCTGCAGAACCTCCTGCATTTCAGTACAATTTTTCATTGTTACAACCTCTCGATATATCACAGCATCATCCGCAAAAAGCCTCAGTGAACTTCCGTTGTCATCCACAAGGTCATTTATGTATATTGTGAATATCAACGGTCCCACGACACTCCACTGCGGCACTCCTGAAATCATTCTTACTTCGGAAGACTTCTCTCCATTGAGAATGACATGCTGCTTTCTGTTATCTAGGAACTCTTCAATCCAATCACACAATTGGCCTGATAGTCCGTATGCTCTTACTTTGTTCAGTAAACGACTGTGGGGAACTGTATCGAACGCCTTGCGGAAGTCAAGAAACACGGCATCAACCTGTGAACCCGTGTCTATGGCCCTCTGAGTCTCGTGGACGAATAGGGCGAGCTGGGTTTCACACGATCGTCTTTTTCGAAACCCATGCTGATCCCTACAGAGTAGATTTCTAGTCTCATATTATACTCGAACATAATACGTGTTCCAAAAACTAGTCGTCCGTCCTCATGCTCTTTTCGTGAGAATCTACGGAATCTAATTGAAGGACTGTAGAATCGTGATTAGGTGACGAGATGTTCGTTGTCGGTGCCTTATCACAGAACTGCAGGCTACAATGCAGCTGCAGGCACCGTTCGGCAAGTACTCTTGAACAAGATGTTTGCAGAAGATGACCTCTAAGTGTTCCCGTGTTCATCCAGTGTCATCATCAATCACGATTGCAGGGGGCACGAGATGATCGACTTGTCATAAAGCCATTATGTCCTCGCCTGTGGCAAGTTGGACCACAAATGTTTTAAATGGTCCTGATATTAGCATTGGGACACAGTGTACGTTCGATCTGGTCCCACACATGCTCTATTGGAGATATGATGTGTAGATCTTGCTGGCCGTAGGAGTATCTCAACATCACCCGGACAGCTCACAGTAACTTGCCATGTCTGGACGAGCAACGTCCAGTTGCCACGATACTGCCGCGTGAGAAGTAACACGTGAGGACGAAGAATATACCGTTGTGCTGTTGGAATTCCTTCGGTCACTATCAGCCGTGAGCTGTAGCCGTACCTGATGGGTACCCACACCTTGGCGCCAAGAGTAACTTTACTGAAACTTGCTGGCAGATTAAAACTGTGTGCCAGACAGAGACTCGAACTTTGTCCCTTTTTCTTTCACGGGCAAATGCTCTACCATCTGAGCTACCCAAGCACGACTCACGACCCGTCCTCATAGATTCAAATCTGCCAGTATCTAGTCTCCTACCTGCCAGGAAGTTTCATATCAGCGCACACTCCGCTGCAGAGTGTTATATTCATTCTAGTAACATCACTCAAAAATTGGAAGATTGAGTCCTCTCCCAGGTCTCCGCAAAAACCGCCGGCGATGTTCATCCAGAGTAGTGGTAGAACTGTGATTCATGGCAGAACACAATGAGACGTCACTCCTCAGTAGTATATGCTTCCCAGTCACGGCACCACTCCAAACGCAGCCATCTACGTCACGTTCTAGTGTAAACGGTAGCCTACGCATGGGACGGTAAATTCAGTCGTGCGGTCGTTTGATATCTCCGACGAGTGATTTGGGATGATTGTTGTTTTTTTATGATATGATGGACTGCTTGCGCAACTATATAGTTCATATGATCCAAAAGTGACTGGGACGGAGATATAAACAACACAGTAATTTGTAAATATCAGTACAGTTGCTGACTTCTCTAATGACGAAGACGTCGGCTATAGTGAGAATGATAAAAGCTCCTGAGAAAAGAAAAAATCGTCAGATTTTAACATGCGCTCCTTACTCCTCGAATTGATGTGTAGAGAGAAATATACAGCGAAGTGCCAAAGAAACTGGTATAGGCATGCGTATTCAAATACAGAGACATGTAAGCAGGCAGAACAAGACAGTGTGGTTGCCAACGCCTATATAAGGCAAGTGTCTGGCGCAGTTGTTAGATCGGCTACTGCTGCTACAATTGCAGGTTATCAAGATTTGAATTTGAACGCGCTATTATAGCCGTCGCACGAGAGATGGGACCGAGGTACCGATGAAGTGAGGATTTTCCTATACGACCATTTCACGAATGTACCGTGAATATCAAGAACCCGGTAAAAACATCGCTGCGGCCGGGTATAGATCCTGCAAGAACGGGTCCAACGATGACTGAAGAGAATCGTTCGACTTCACAGAAGTGCAACCCTTCCACGAATTGCTGCAGATTTCAATTCTGGGCCGTCAACAAGTGTCAGCGTGCGAACCATTCAACGAAACAAGATCAATACGGGCTTTCGGAGCCGAAGACACACTCGTGTACCTTTGATGACTGCACTACGCAAAGCTATACGCCTCGCCTGAGCCCGTCAACACCGACATTCGATTGTTGATGATTGGATAATGTTGCCTGATCGGACGAGTCTCGTTTCAAATTGTATCGAGCGGATGGCCGTGTACGGGTATGGAGACAAACACATGAAATAAATGAAGATTAACTGAAACCCTCAGCTGCCGACAGGTGTTGTTGATATACCTCGATGTGGACAGTTGAAGATGTGTGACTTACCGGGACTCGAACCTGGGATCTCGTGCTTACATGGCAGACGCTCTATCCATCTGAGCCACCGAGGACATAGATGAATAGCGCGACTGCAGGGACGTATCCCTTGCACGCTTCCCGTGAGACTTACATTCCCAACTGACCACAATTCTACATATCTAATGTACCTCTAAGGTGCAAGCGATAAGTCCCTGCAGTCGCGCTATTCATCTGTGTCCTTGGTGGCTCAGATGGATAGAGCGTCTGCCATGTAAGCAGGAGATCTCGGGTTCGAATCCCGGTCGGGGCACACATTTTCAACCGTCCACATCGAGGTATATCAACATCACCTGTCGGCAGCTGACGGTTTCAGTTAATCTTCATTTATTCCAGGGGAAAGCTGCACGGACATCAAAAGTATCTCTTCCTCCGAGAACAGTTACTGTCTTCGTATACAAACACATAAATCCGTGAACCCTTCACGACAGCAGGGGTCTGTTCAATCTGGTGGAAGATCTGTAATGGTTTGGGGAATGTGCATTTGGAGTGATACGGGACCTCTGATACGTCTAGATACAACTGACAGGCGACACGTACGTTAACATCCTCTCCGATTATTTACATCCATTCATGTCCTTTGTGCATTCTGACAATGCCAGCAGGACAATGCGACACCCCTTACGTCACGAATTGCGGCAGAGTACCTCCAGGAACATTTTTTGAGTTTAAACACTTCGGCTGGCCACCAATCTTCCAAAACATGCCATTTATTGAGCATATTTGGGATGCTTTGCAACGTGCTGTACAGAAGAGATCTCCACCCCCCGTACCCTTACGGATTTATGAACAGCCCTGCAGGATAGGATTCATGGTGTCAATTCCCTCCAGCACTGCTTCAAACATTAGTTGAGTCCGTGCTATCGTGCTTCAGCACTTCTGAGTGCTCGCGGAGGCCCTGCACGATATTAGGCAGGTGTACCAGTTTCTTTGAATCGTCAGTGTAATATTATTCTGTGTGATGTGTTTACAGCTTACACTTCCATATCTCCCTCCCGCACCACCTCTCTTTATCTCCCTTTCTCTCTACTCTCTTTCGCTATCTTTATTTGACAGAATGCAACTTCTATGTTATTGTCTACAGCTAATCTTAATAAGCCATACTGTCATTCCTTTACAATTAAGTTACATTACTCCAGCTGTTTTTTTCTTTCTTCATACATGACACGGGGAACAAGGTGACTACAACCAAATATTTGAACTTATAACAGGTTCACATTTACAGTGGGGTCAGTTCATTATTGAAACTGCTGTTCATGATGATGTAATTATTGTGGAAACCATAATGTGGCAAGGTTTAGCTTACCGGTTCAGCATAAGGCACAATGATATCCGCCTGTTGGCACACACTTTAATTATTGATGGAACATGTGAACTGTTCGTAATTACTGGCGTATGTCAGAGCCGGAAATCACTGTATCACAGGAGAATGAGCAGCGTGTGCAACTCAAACGACAGGCTCTCTCATTACCGGTGTTGATCGCAGGAGGCTGAAGATATAATTACTGCGACGGCTGTAGGGAACTAACGAACCTTATCGCGCTCGTTCCCGAACGTTATTAAAAATCATCTATGTTAAGTAAATTATTGCGCAGCTGCTGCCCAGCCACAGCTTAATGCGTTTTTTAAACTCTGGTATTAATATTCCCATGCATGAAATCAGCTACTGGAATACTTACGATACACTCTGCGTGTTTATAGTGCCTTGTGAGCGTGATGCGAAATAATTGTGAACAAACTTTTCGTTAACACGCTTCGGAAAATCAGTATTTTACATAAGCAGGAGAAATACGTGTTTAACCGGTTTAGTTTAGAGTATGCAGATCACGATGAAGTTTCTGTGGCTCTTCATTATAGAACCACCAGTGCAGTACACATACATCTTTGCAGCACTGGACTTTGGAAGTGTGGGAAAAGGATGCTTAGTTTGATCAGTCACGACCGTGGCGTTGTTAGCGGGATGCGGAAATGCAGACCGTTCTGTAGGGGTGTCCAAGAGTGCCAGGTTCTGCAGAAAGAGTTGAAAAAATATACGCGGTTATGGAAGCGGGCTTATAAACTAGGCCTTACCCTTTTGCACGCATACACTCATTTTACCGCTGAAATAGCGAGTAAAGAAAAGTGATTCTCACACAGTTCTTGAGACAGTGATATCAAAGATCTTAGTTTGAGACATTTTTTTCGTCCAGAGGGCATTATTAACAGAGCTTGTCAGTTACAAAGCTGTTTCTTTGATATGGTTCTGCTGTGAAGGTTTTAGTGCTATTATTTTTTTGCGCTAAGTACACATTTGAGACTCTAAAATAGAAAAAAAGCTAGCCTGCGTTAGCGAAGGTACCGTGATCGTAAAAAAATTGAGAATGTGGGTGAATGAAATACCCCTGATTAAAAAAATTAAACAAAAATAATAAACAGTTTTCCGAATAATGATTACCAGAATATTGTATGTGTATTGAAGTAAGTATATTAAATTATAGTTTCTTACAATATCACATTCTTTAGCCAGTTGCTTGTGCTCAGAAGAAAGACATGGCTGTTAAGTCTGATAAATCATGTAACTGCAATAGTTGCACTGTTCCGAGGACCGTTTTACATTCGTTATTAGCAGAGAAATCTGGCGTTGCCCAGGTATTTATTTATAGCTGTGAGTCTACACACGTATCACTCAGCGCCTGGCCTTGTGCTTAATGTTAATGACGTCATATCTCCTGAACTACCAATGTGGACACTGTCTGCAACATGTGTTACGCATGGAGTTCGCAACGAAGCATTAAATTTAAAGTTGATGCATGATGAAGACGTTCTTCACACATGTCATTGTTTATTACATCATATCTCCTGAACCACGTGTCGCACAGTGATATAATTTTGCAGTTACATTCAGTAGTATATGCACATACTGACTGGCAAATGTGTCGAGAACACAGTTGGTAATAAAGAGGTAATAAATTATAACGTCATTCTTACGCTGTACCTTTAATGCACGAACAGAGGAAAAGTAGTAAGCGATAAACTTTTTCCCTTTCATCATTTTCTAGGAGATTCCTCGAAAAAAAAAATAAAAATACGTGAAGTTTTGAAATTATGTGCAAAGTGTACTGCAAGCTGCTGAGTGCTCTCATTCTCAAATGTTGATTGAATAAAGCCTAGGAATTCGCTCGTAGTGGGCTACGCTTCTTTTTCACCCTCACCCACTACTCCTTTCATAGGTAGGTGGTTCTTACACCTACAGCAATTGATGCTTACTAAATTTGTTTCATGTCTCTACAGTTGTCTACGAGGCGAACACACACACACACACACGCACACACACGCACACACGCACACACACACACAGTTTCATAATATGTATGCGTTTATGTCACGCCAGTTACTAAGAACTCATGTCGGATCAATAGACCAGAGTGAATTTTCTTTTGCCTATTCTGAAACTATCTACTGCACTGTATTTTATTTTATTGTCTACATGTTTCGAATAGCATAATCGTAGTTACTGTTGATATTATTGTTTCACGCTAAACTGCCATCATTATGCGTCTGACCCGACCCGAGTACTGACATTTTTCTATTATCGTGTGTATCCCGACGTGAATGAGAGTTTTAACCAGCAAGATGTAGTCTATTATAGTTCAGTGATTGAAAAAGTTTATAATGCCACTGAGATTAGTCTGATTCTAAGGAAACCACAGGACCTGCTCAAATTCCTCTGATTTCTATTGCCTTTTTTCCGTTTCTGTGTTTTTTTTTGTATTTATGGAGTACTGTCTCAGAAGAGGTCAAGCATTCTTCGTACTATTTACATGTCTTGGAGTCAGCATTGGAATGTGTATTACTAAGATGAAAAGAATAAAGCTCCGTTCGAAAGACAAGGTAAATTATCTTGTTGAAGAAACACTTCCATTCGCTGAAGACACATGCGACAATACGGACATACCTGTGTGAAGAATGTATTATATCAGTAAGAAGAAAATGATGCCTGGAGGAAAGGTTGCAGGTAAGACGCTGACTTTGCACCAGGAACTGAGGATGTTAATATCAGAGTGCAACGACGGATTTCTGCAAAACATCCATACACGCTGCAAAAACACAGCACAGATATCAGACAGTTTTGCTGTTTTCGAGCCCATAAATCTGATTAAAAGCTCATAAACGGAACTTCCGATGGTTGTAAAGTGTTTAGTTTACAGCTGTGCAGAAATTTGTAAAGATGATATTCTCGCAGACGTTCCACGCCTAAGAAGATTTCTGCAACTGCCAATGAAGTGTCTCTTGGTGGACATCTTCTAAGATACTTACAGTTAGTGGTTGAAAACGAGTATTCTGGTTGTGTTCCCAACCTAGTCTTGGCGTTAAAAATTTTCTTTTTAGCGCCATGTTAGAAGAGTTTTTCAAAACACGAGTTATGTAAGAACTGCCTTAGGTCCACTACGAAGCATGCACAAGTCTCGCCAAGTAGCAAATTTGTCAGTCGAAAATAGTGTAGTCAAAGGTATCGATTTTTATGAAGCAATTTCACAATTTCCAGCAGAAAAAGTTAAGAGGAAGAGATTTTAAACTACATATCTAAGTCGCATATTAATAAGTAGATCTTTAGTTATTTCTACTACTTTATTAATAATAAATTACACTATTTTATTAACAAAAAATGTTTTTTGCTTATTCGTTTCCGTTCATAAAAACTGTTTGTAAAGTAATTAAGATTGTATTTTGGTTACTAACGAGTTGTATCAAAAAATAGCTTCCCTCCAAAAACTTATTTGCTGTTTCTGTAGGATTAGTGGGGGAGTGGGTTTACAAATTGAAACTCACACCGGGGGCCAAACTACCTGGCCGTGCCTCTGAGCCAAGCTTCGGGTTCGCAGAGTCGCAAGACTCCGTAACTAAACGAGGTAATGCATCCCACCTCTCAACTCGGAAATATTCATACAGACGTATTCTCGAGCATGTGTATGTGGTGATCGTGGGGAGGGGGATGGATGTTTAGGGTAGGTGGATGTAGATCCCCCGATGCATCTACCATCGTTTCTCACTGCAGGAACCTATTGATAACTAGCATACTTTGGTTCGCTTACAGTACCTCCACAGCGGTAAGATTCAATGATGCGTATCTCCCCAATAGTCAAAATGGTTTGAACGGTGCTACTGAAGTATGAGCGTACTTGTATAGTCACGCATATCACCTTATCTCAGTTGTATAGGGCACATACGTAACGAGGTACGTATATATATTTGCATCTCTGAGCCAGCGCCGACCGATCTCTCTGCATTGATGGCACCCCAATCAGAGTTTAAAATGGTTCAAATGGCTTTGAGCACTATGGGACTTAACTTCTGAAGTCATCAGTCCTCTAGAACTTAGAACTACTTAAACCTAACTAACCTAAGGACATCGCAATCATTCATGTCCGAGGCACGATACGAACCTGCGGCCGTAGCGGGCGCGCGTTTCCAGACTGTAGCGCCCAGAACAGCTCGGCCACTCCGGCGGGCAATCAGAGTTATAGCGCATCGTTGTTGGAAGTGGTAGCTACATGCTACTGCGTGAGAATCGACATAAAGTGTTTAACTAACATTATTTTTCCATTACAGCCATTCTGTACACTTTTGTGAATCATCATGCGTTGTCCACTACTCATTACAAAATCCAATCTATTGAAGATTTGTCTTCGAGAAACGTAGCTGGAGAGCCCGCAGAAAGTTATGGTACGATGTGCACAAGAGTGTGTAATTAGCTGTGTATCTAAAGACGAGACTGAATAATTGCTTAACTAAGACATAAAAGAGCAATTCTGTGGCAGCAAATTGAGAATAAACACAGTATGAGATTAATATAGGCTGAAAGCGTGCCACATACTGACAAAAATATTACTCTTTCCACTGAGACCTTCCCAGAGTAACATTTCACTGTTCGGCTTTCGTAGAGTTTTTATATACTTGATTCTATTGTTGGTTGGAATAGAAACAAATTCCTCTGTGTTGCCAACATCTCCACCAAGCCGCTTTTCACAAAGATACTACACACGACAACTATGATTTGTGGAGGCAACTTAATGAGAACAGTGGTCCAATTATCCCGCTCAGGTCTTGAGTGTTTGACGCCGGTGTCAGCACACGGGTCGTAATTGGTAGTGCCAGCCTGAGGCGAGCAATTAAAATTACTTGGCAGCCTGCGGGGACGGCGGCTGTCTGCGCGACGTAACTAGGTGTCAGCTACCGAGGAGGCAGGACCCTGCGTGTGGAGAAAAGGTCTAACCACACGCCGGTTCCCACACTGCTCCTCTCCTAGTGCCCAACTCAAATAAGTTTTTTATGGCGATGGCCTGCTTTTATCTCACAGAGTAACGAAATTTTTTATTCATACTAAAGCATTATGAGCTGTCTTTCTTATGGCTTATTGTTTGATCATTGCAGACACCGGATAAAATATTGGTCACCCTCGAGAGAAACCACACTAACGTCGTTTAACACTGCCTATAGCCTTGATAACGCCTCGTTTCGGCGAGGAAGCGTGTCCAAAAATTTCTTCAGGCATTTTCTGTATTTATTTCTTACAGTTTGACTGCGACATCTTGTGATTCTATGCATCTACACTACTGGCCATTAAAATTGCTACACCAAGAAGAAAAGCAGATGCTAAACGGGTATTCATTCGACAAATACATTATACTAGAACTGACATGTGATTACAAATTCACGCAATTTGGGTGCATAGATCGTGAGATATCAGTACCATGGACAACCACCTCTGGCCGCAATAACGGCCTTGATACGCCTGGGCATTGAGTCAAACAGAGCTCGGATGGCATCTTCAATACAACACCACAGTTCATCAAGAATAGTGACTGGTGTATTGTGACGAGCCAGTTGCTCGGCCACAATTCACCAATCGTTTTCAGTTGGTGAGAGATCTGGATAATGTACTGGCCAGGGCAGCAGTCGAACATTTTCTGTATCCAGAAAGGCCTGTACAGGACCTGCAACATGCGGTAGTGCATTATCCTGCTGAAATGTAGGGTTTGGCAGGGATCGAATGAAGGTTAGAGCCACGGGTCGTAACACATCTGAAATGTAACGTCCATTGTTCAAAGTGCCGTCAATGTGAACAAGAGGTGACCGAGACGTGTAACCAATGGCACCCTATACCATCACGCCGGGTGATACGCCAGTCGAGATGACGAATACACGCTTCCAATGTGCGTTCATCGCGATGTCGTCGAACACGGATGCGACCATCATGATGCTGTAAACAGAACCTAGATTCATCCGAAAAAATGACGTTTTGCCATTCTTGCACGCAGGTTCGTCGTCGAGTACACCATCGCAGGCGCTCCTGTCTGAGATGCAGCGTCAAGGGTAACCGCAGCCACGGTCTCCGAGCTGATAGTCCATGCTGCTGCAAACGTCGTCGAACTGTTCGTGCAGATGGTTGTCGTCTTGCAAATGTCCCCATCTGTTGACTGAGGGATCGAGACTTGGCTGCACGATGCCTGTCATCTCGACTGCTAGTGATACGAGGCCGTTGGGATCCAGCATGGCGTTCCGTATTACCCTCCTGAACCCACTGATTCCATATTCTGCTAACAGTCATTGGAACTCGACCAACGAGAGCAGCAAAGTCGTGATACGATAAACCGCAATCGCGATAGGCTACAATCCGACCTTTATCAAAGTCGGAAACGTGATGGTACGCATTTCTCCTCCTTACATGAGGCATCACAACAACGTTTCACCAGGCAACACTGGTCAACTGCTGTTTGTGTATGAGAAATCGGTTGAAATCTTTCCTCAAGTTGTAGGTGTCGTTATCGGTGCCAACCTTGTGTGAATGCTCTGAAAAGCTAATCATTTGCATATCGCAGCATCGTCTTCCTGTGGGTTAAATTTCGCGTCTTTAGCACGTCCTCTTCATGGTGTAGCAATTTTAGTGGCTAGTAGTTACAATGTTTCCAGAGAAGGAGTCCTTGATGTCAGAATTAAATATCTCGAAAAATAACATCGATTAACGAGTGCAACAAAGGATGTGTTTATTGTGAAAGCTGTACCGATTTTATACAGGAAGTATGCAGAGGATTGAAATAGTTTGAACAGCTGCTAACGAATGGCGCTTATGCTGTGCACCTCGTATAGTGTCAGCATCCATATACACTGAAAAAAGAAGAAACGCAAACAAAGAACGAGTTGTGCACTTAAATAAAAGTTGGTGGACGTTTTTCTGCACCTGAAAGATGATGTCTATTCAAATTTCGCGCCAGTCGAGTGCGAATGGCACTAATGACGATAGTAGCACTAATATGAGGATGCAAATCAAAAATGGCTCTGAGCACTATGGGACTTAAATGCTGAGGTCATTAGTCCCCTAGAACTTAGAACTACTTAAACCTAACTAACCTAAGGGCATCACACACATCCATGCCCGAGGCAGGATTCGAACCTGCGACCGTAGCAGTCGCACGGTTCCGGACTGCGCGCCTAGAACCGCGAGACCACCGGGGCCGGCGATGCAAATCAGTTTTGTTTCAAATGCACCCTGGAACGGTCGTGAATGTTGACTACCTTTGATCCTGGGCGTGCTGACTTGACATTAGCTAAGAATGGCTGTAAGCGAAAACTTCTTGGAGGTTGGGTGGACGTCTATTGTGTTTTCTGATGTAAGATGATTCTACCTCGCTGCCAGTTATGGCCGTGCGTTGGTTAGAAAGGCAGGCGACCAACCTGTATGCGTGCTAGTCGCATTGGACTTACAGCTTGTTATCACCTGGGATACTATACTAAGACATTAGTGATTATCCCACGCACTCTGACTGCAAAATTATTCGCTAATCTGGTGATTCGACCTGTTGTGCTGCCTTTCGTAAAGAGCAATCTATTCGATGCTTTCCAGTAGGATAACGGTTATCCATATACCACTGTTGAGGCCCAGCGTACTCTACAGATCTTGTGGTCGTGCGGTAGTATTCTCGCTTCCCACGCCAGGGTTCGCGGGTTCGATTCCCGCCGCGGTCAGAGATTTTCTCTGCCTCGTGATGGCTGGGTGTTGTGTGATGTCCTTATGTTAGTTAGGTTTAAGTAGTTTTAAGTTCTAGGGAGCTGATGACCATCGATGTTAAGTCCCATAGTGCTCAGAGCCATTTGAACCATTTTTTTACTCTACAGAGTGTCGACATGTTGTCTTGACCTGCTCCATCACCAGATCGAGCACATACGGGACATCATTGGTCAGCTCCAGCGTCATCCACAAACGCCATTAACAGTCCCTGTGTTGACCGACCAAGTGTAACAGTCATGGAAATCCATCTCACAAACTGAGGTTCGGCACCTGCACAACACAATGCATGTTAGCACACTTATATTCAACATTCTCGCGGTTACATAGGTTGTTAATGTACCAGAATTTCACATTTGCCGTGCCCATCTCGCGCTTATGTTAACCTGCGTGCTTGCAATGTTGCTCACTTAAAAATATTAATTAGAAAAAAGTTTTCTCCCAATAACATTAGCCTGATTTAATTTTTTTTTTCAAGTTCCGATATTTTTCCGTCACTGTGTGACATGTTCTCTGCAAGCAGTCTTTGCAGTCACATCACAATCTTTTCGGAATGACCCCCATTCGCATTACCAAGTGTTGTGCATCACTGTATTTAGTCTGTAAACTCAAATTACACCGAACGACGTCAATCAACTTCGTTTGTAATTTTTGAGCAGTTCGTCTCGCGCTGCGAAAGAGAATATTTTTGTTTGAGGAGTCAATAAATTCCCCATAAATACAAGTCAGAGGGAAATGCCCAGGGGAATACTTGTCGTTCTTAGACTCGGTGCATTATTATGTTAAAAAAGCGCCCTGGAACGCAGCATTGACTTGCATGCTGGATGGTAAAGAGAGCAGTCGATATGTTAGCGAGAGAATCTTTGTCCACATAAAGCTTTCTTCTAAGCCGCCATTGCGGAAATTATATGTCACGAAAGTTTTATTCATTCATATTCAAGGCAAGGAAAGCGTTTCTGAAGAAGAGAAATTTGTTAACATCGAGTATAGATTTATGTATCAGGAAGTCGTTTCTGAAAGTATTTGTATGGAGTGTAGCCATGTATGGAAATGAAACATGGACGATAAATAATTTGGACAAGAAGAGAATAGGAGCTTTCGAAATGTGGTGTTACAGAAGAATGCTGAAGATAAGATGGATAGATCACGTAACTAATGAGGAGGTATTGAATAGGATTAGGGAGAAGAATAGTTGTGGCACAACTTGACTAGAAGAAGGGATCGGTTGGTAGGACATGTTTTGAGGCATCAAGGGATCACAAATTTAGTGTTGGAGGGCAGCGTGGAGGGTAAAAATCGTAGAGGGAGACCAAGAGATGAATACACTAAGCAGATTCAGAAGGATGTAGGTTGCAGTAGGTACTGGGAGATGAAGAAGCTTGCACAGGACACAGTAGCATGGAGAGCTGCATCAAACCAGTATCAGAACTGAAGACCACAACAACATTCAAGAAATAATGACATTAGTCGCTTTTTGGGCATTCAAATGTCTTAAAGACATCAGGTGAAAATTGTGCTACACCGGGACCCTAATCCAGATCTCCCACTTAACGCGAGCTGTCGTCTTAACCGCCCTGGCCATCCCAACAGGCTTCTCATGCGACACAAATATCCAGCCTACTAAGGTAGCCTCACCTACCCATGAACACTTATGCCACCATTTCGGATTCGGGGAAAAGTGAAGCTGATTTATACACGATGAAAGAGGTTCCTGAAACAAAAAACATTCCTCACTACGAGGTGTGAAATAAACTGCTTACAAATTACAAACAGAGTTCATTGATCCCATTCAGTGTAACCCCAGTTTAGAGGCCGAGTACAATGACATACTACAGGAGGTGGCACAAACGAACAGTGAAATTTGCCATCGCGTCCTGCAGTGTCTCAACAGAAATGGATTCAAATGGCACACAAAGCACAGATTCAAACACGTTCAGTATGGGATGGTTCTAGTAAACAGTTTCTTTCAATGTAAACCACAAAAAATAGTCAAAGAGTAGGATCGGGCGATTATGGAGGACAATCCACCCCAGTGCCAGTATTTTTACAATAAGGCAACGCAATGGCTATTCCAAAGTACTCGTCAAGAAAGCGAAACACCTGATCGGTGCGATGTGGTCTAGCCTCATCTTGCTTGAATGTGTCGGAGTCTGGTCGATGCTCTGAAGCTAGCTGTGTGGCGAGAAACTGATCAAACATTGCAAAGTAACCTTTACTAGTGATCGTTTCTCGCATGATAAAAGAGCCAATAATGGCTCTGCTGCATACCGCAGCCCAAACGATAACTTTGGGATAATGCAGTGGTTTTTCTCCATGAAAATGGGGATTTTCGGAACATCAAAATAGCTAGTTTAGTTCATCCACAACTCAATTCGGGTTGAAGCGCGCCTCATCTGTCAACCAGATGCGGCCAACACCACATCCTTCATTGTCAGTCATTCTGCGACTATGGTTCGCAAAGTCGGCCCTTTGGTCTACAGCTCGTACAGATACGGCCTGGTGGTTGAGGAATTTGAGTGGAAGCATGTGTAGGCTCTGTCTCAGCAGCTGCTGCAATTCTTCAGAATTCCTTTGGTTTTTCTGAATAATTTGAGAAACCGTGAAGACATTTTCATGACGAACTACAATTTGCATAGGGGACAACATTCTCCGCCAGACCACCAACCACACTTGCTGCCCGTTGAAATTTGGCGAAGTTCGAATGGTATTCGCATCGAATCTTTCTGGAAAATGAAATCGTTTTGAAACCTTTTCCTTGTTGCAGTAGGACTGTGCTCTAACCTGTGGAATTCCAATACCAGAAAATCACGTTGTTCGGTGTAATAAATGATTTCAACCTCTTCGTTCGACACGCTAACCTCTTTTCAAGTTTCAACGGTGGAACTGATCGCTTTCAGTGGCAGTATTTCAAAATTTCTGTGTAACTTCTGTATAAATTTCTTATAGCTTTAACAATAAACATACCGTTTCTTGCGGCCGTCTATCGACCGTATATTTCTTTGACAGTGAATATATGGCATGAAACTTCTACAGAAAAATTGTACAGGTTTATTAACCTAAAAATGGAAAGCAAGAAGAGTGAAGTGAAAGGTGACGGCCACAAAACCCTCTTATGTCCGTTTTATTAAAAAGGTAATCAACAATCTTGCAACTACTTATTAATTAGCTACTTTCTTTTAGCCTGTGCTGCACATAGAAGAATAGATCTAATGTTGGGCATGAATTGGCAGAAATGTAGCACATAATATTGTAACATATTTCAAATGTGTTAGTATTGACAAGGCGTTATACTATTTAAGAGGAAATATCTACATAGAATATCTATGTAATAATAATAATAATAATAATAGTAATAATAACAATAAAGTCCTTGGAGGCCCAGGAAAAAAATACGCTTCGGTATATTCTGCCAGTCGTAAAAGGCGGAGAAAAGAACAAACCACTAATAGGGTTAACCCCCCTTTTAGTGTGATTAGTTGGTTCAGGACAGATCTAATGAAGCCTCGGATAAGCGCTGTCATGGTCGGGGACGACGCTTGAACCCTATGCACGTCCACAATGGTAACGACACTGGTAGCCACACGGAAAGTGATTTAAATCCAAATAGAGGTGTTTTGCAGGATATGCTTCCTGCAACCACTCTAGCAGGAAAACAAAGACAGAGGATGAGATGGTCAGATGAAGTTAACCGACACCTCATGTTCTGTTATTACCAAGCAACAAACTTAGGAACCAATACAACTGGATGCAGATCACAAGTTTACACATCATTTATTACAAGATAACCAGAATTAAAATTTTTAACAGAACGACTACTAGCTGCTCAGATCCGTGTAATAATAAAAAATAACAGGACACCCCAATCAGAATTAGAAAACATCAAACATCAAGTACAACAAATACTGGAACAAAATAATGTGCAATCAGAAGTCGAAACAACAGTAACAACTATCAACACAATCATACACAACAAAATAAATTAAAATACAACTATGGAAGAGTTACAACTACTGGTTAATATAGGAGCACTCACACCACTAAATATACACACAAGGTAGAGATCAGAACCAACCGACACACAGAAGAAACCCACAAAACCAGCATGGCAACACAGGCTACAGATCAGAATAGAAAAACTGAGAAAAGAAATGGGACAGCTAACACAACTTATAAGAAAAGAAATATCAGACAAAAAACGAAAAAGGTTAGGTAAAATCTCACAACAAGAAGCGATAGAGGAATTAGATGAAAAGAAGCAGAAATTACAAGCATTGGCCAAACGACTTAGAAGATACAAAAAAAGTGAAAATAGAAGGAAACAAAACCAAACATTCAACACAAACCAAAAGAAATTTTATCAGACAATAGATAATGCTTACATTAAAATAGACAATCCACCAAACATAACAGACATGGAACACTTCTGGAGAAACATATGGTCAAACCCAGTACAACATAACAGACATACATGGTGGATACAAGCAGAAACAGACACATACAAGATGATACCACAAATTCCTGAAGTGATCATTTTGCAACATGAAGTCACCCGAGCAATTAATTCTACGCACAACTGGATAGCCCATGGAAAAGATAAAATAGCAAATTTCTGGCTAAAGAAGTTCACCTCAACACATTCACATCCAACTATACCCCCGCCGGCGAAACATTGCACTTGACAGTTCGCTTTTTGTCTAGTTAGGTTGGCTATACTGTAATAGCGATGTTGCAACAGCAGCCTCTATACACACAGCAGACGATACAGTTTTCCGTCCCGTCTCGTAAATGCAAGCGATTGAGCAATTACAATGTATATAAAAACTCGTTTTTAGTTGTACTACAATGACAGGAAGTAAACAACCGTATAATAATGCATGTAAAAGCATAACAATGCGCACCCTTTCGATAACGGAGCAAAGAAATACAAAAAACAAGCATCTGACGACTGGTACTTTAAAATCAATAATGTACGTAGCTTACAAAATAAATAATAACCGAGATTGCAATAAATAACCAATATTAGAATTTTTTCACTCACCAATTTACAGTGATAATGGCGCAATTCCATCCAGCTCGCCATCGCCACTGTTGTCCGATTCATCGCTAAAACCGTCTTCATCGTCGTCATCGGCAAGACAAATCATTAATTGTTCATGGCCACTGATAATGCCTTCTATTGTCTGTGCTGCTCGTATAAGCTTCTCGACGTGCTCTACTTTTTTTCTCCATGAGGCTGCATCCACAGTCACAAGAGCTTCACGCAACAGCTTTTCCACCTCTGTTATTGTAAAGGACTTGTTGTTGTTCCTAACATACATTTTTACGTCACTCCATACTAACTCAATAGGGTTGAAATGGCAGTGATATGGTGGAAGCCTTATTACAGTATGACCCTGCTCCTTGGCAATTTCGTCTACTACGTATGTAGGTGTCGTAGGCTTATTTTCTTTAACAAGAGAATATAACAGAACCTTTGTCATACCCATATCCGCTGCAATATTTCGATCCTGTAACCACTGCACCATAACTTCTTTCCGATCATTTGTAGTTGGGGCTTTGTTCTGTATCACCGAATGATATGGAGCATTGTCCATTACAATTGTTGTAGGGACAGGAAATTGTTTTAAAAGGTTCCTGAACCACTCAACAAATCGTGCGTGATCCATATCTTCATGGTAATCACCAGTCTTTTTGGATCTAAAAACTAAAAGTGCGTCAGGGACAAAACCACTGGAGGAGCCTGCATGGACCACAATTAATCTAGCTCCTCTTCCCGTCGGCTGATGGCCGCTACTGCTGGGTGTGTTATCCGTCCAACATTTACTGACAGCTTCCCCGGCATTAACCCACGTTTCGTCTAGCCAAATTATGGAATGAATGTCTCTGCCCACAATTTTGTGCAAGAAAATGCTACGAGCGGTAACAATATGTGCCGTCTCTAACAGTACTTTGCGTCCGTCTAGCGTTTTGTAACGGAAACCCATATTTTTTAGCACAATTTTTAGTGATGTTTTACCACCCCTGAAGAGTTCACTTTCTTTTAAAGAGATTAATAACTTAGCTACAGTCGGATACTCTTTTCTGCTGTAGTAAGCATAAACATGCCTACGAACTGCATCAGTCTGGAAAGAATCTAAATCTGTGACAGGACTTCGCCGCTTTTTCTTCTTTCCCGGGGTTGATAAAAATGTATTATTTGATCCAGACAGCTCGGAATCATTACGGCTCACTTCAGTATCTTCCAAGTTTTGTAGTAATACTCCCTTACTTACTACCGTTCTTGCACTAATACCAAGAGTTTTCGACGTACGTTCCACCACTTTGTCGGCAGGAATTGATGGCTGTCCATGAATGCTTACGTAGTTTTTCTCCTGCTCGTAAAACTCACGAGTTCTGCGTAGCAACTCCAGTGCCTGGCTGTTTAGTGGCATCCCTCGACGCAAAGGATTGTCACTAGGTGAACGAAGTCTTTTCGGTGGCATTTTCCAAGTACGTAAACTCACAACGTAACAAAAGTCACAACGATATAGCACACAGTACAACGAAAACACGCGGTAAACAACACACAACTCACGTTGTATACACATGCACTAAACAAAGCCGGCAACGCGGGAACTTTGACGTCACAGCACGTGAGTAACAGCAGTGCTCACTGCGCTGTGATTGGCTGGCGCCCCACGCTGAACGCCTAGCGCCTATCGTTCTTCACTTGTTACTCTGTTACGCTCCCAACTTCATACGCAAACGTCAAGTGCAATGTTTCAGCGGCCCGGGTATAATTATTTAACAGTTACATTACAGACCCATACACATTCCCTGATACACTTACACAAGGAATAACTTATCTGAAACCTAAAGATCAAGCAGACGCAGCAAACCCAGCAAAATATCGCCCCATAACATGCCTACCAACAATATACAAAATATTAACTTCAGTCATTACACAGAAATTAATGACACATACAACACAGAACAAAATTATAAATGAAGAACAAAAAGGCTGCTTCAAAGGAGCACGAGGATGTAAAGAGCAACTGATAATAGATGCAGAGGTGACATATCAAGCTAAAACTAAACAAAGGTCGCTTCGCTACACACACATTGATTACCAAAAAGCTTTTGATAGTGTTCCCCACTCATGGTTACTACAGATATTGGAAATGTAAAAAGTAGATCCTAAATTGATACAGTTCCTAAACATAGTAATGAAAAATCGGAAAACCACACTTAATATCCAAACAAATTCAAATAATATCACATCACAGCCAATACAGATTAAGCGTGGAATATACCAAGGAGACTCATTAAGTCCTTTCTGGTTCTGCCTTGAGCTGAACCCACTATCCAACATCCTAAATAATACAAATTATGGATACAATATTGCTGGAACATACCAACACAAAATCACACATTTTCAGTACATGGATGATCTAAAACTACTGGCAGCAACAAATCAACAACTCAACCAATTACTAAAGGTACCAGAAGTATTCAGCAATGACATAAATATGGCTTTCAGAACAGACAAATGCAGGAAAAGTAGCATAGTCAAGGGAAAACACACTAAACAGAAGATTACTTATTGGATAGCCACAGCGACTGCATAGAAGCGATGGAAAAAACAGATGCCTATAAATATCTAGGATACAGACAAAAATAGATTATAAAAATATTAAAGAAGAACTAAAAGGAAAATATATAGACAAAGAGTAACAAAAACATTGAAAATAGAATTGACAGCAAGAAACAAGACAAAAGCTATAAATTCTTATGCTGTACCAATATTGGCCTATTGATTTGGAGTAGTGAAATGGAGCAACACAGAACTAGAAGCACTCAATACACTTACACGATCACAATGCCACAAATACAGAATACATCACATACATTCAGCAGCAGAAAGATTCACATTAAGCAGAAAGAAAGGAGGAAGGGGATTCATCGACATAAAAAACCTACATTATGGACAGGTCGACAATTTAAGAAAATTCTTTATAGAACTAGCAGAAAATAGCAAAATACACAAAGCAATCACTCATATAAATACATCGGCTACCCATTGCAATTTCATAACCACTTATACAGCCCTTGAGATCAAATAACACCAACAGATACAAAGAAAGTAAATTGGAAAAAGAAAACACTACTTGGCAAGCACCCGTATCATCTAACACAGCCACACATCGATCAAGACGCATCCAACACGTGGCTAAGAAAAGGCAATATAAACAGTAAGACGGAAGGATTCATGATTTCACTACAGGATCAAACAATAAACACCCAATATTACAGCAAGCATATTATTAAAGATCCCAATACCACAACAGATAAATGCAGACTTTGCAAACAACAAATAGAAACAGTAGGTCACATCACAGTCGGATGTGGAATACTAGCAGATACAGAATACACCAGAAGACATGACAATGTAGCAAAAATAATACATCAACAGCTTACCATACAACATAAACTAATAAAAACAACACGTTCCCACATACAAGTATGCACCAGAAAATGTACTGGAGAACGATGGATACAAATTATACTGGAACAGAACCATTATAACAGATAAAACAACACCACATAACAAACCTGACATCATAGTCACCAATAAAAAGAAGAAATTAACACAACTAATCGAAATATCCATACCCAATAGAACAAATATATAGAAGAAAACAGGAGAAATATTGAAAAATACATCCAACTGGCTGAGGAAGTCAAGGACATGTGGCATCAGGATAAAGTTGACATTATACAAATTATACTATCAACTACAGGAGTCATACCACACAATATCCATCAGTACATCAACGCAATACAGCTACATCCAAACGTATATATACAACTACAGAAATCTGTAATTATTGATACGTGTTCAATTACCCGAAAGTTCCTAAATGCAATGTAACATATGCCGTACAGTTAAAAGGAAGTCACACTTGATCAAGGTCCACGTCACTTTCCATTTTTAACCAGACATAACGTCTGAGAAAAGAAAGAAATAACAATAATAATAACTAAAAATACAAAAGTCTTCATACTACGATTTCACCATCTGACGCAAAGATACCTGTTCATCCGGAACCCAGAACACACACGCTTACGATCTATTACACTATGCCACATTGGTGATCACAAATTTTGTAACATAATTCTGGACTATACTACTATACAATACTGTACTACACAACACTATACTACACTACTGTGCTTTGTGTCAGAATCAGGCAGCATTTCTCATTCGTCTGGATGGCCAGCCCCTAACTCACTGATTTGCAACCCAGGGTTCACTGGGGCTGCGTTGCTGTGCCACCTAAGGTGTTGAGATTGGGAGCTGGCTGTCAGGGTCTCTGGAAGTCCTTTCTGCTCCTCTCCGAGGATCATCTGCTCACTGCTTCCCGTAGATTGTCGTACGTCGATGTTCTGCCGTGGTGCGTCTCGTTGTCATAATCTATGGCGTCTTCTTCCTTGTCTCTCAGCCATTTAGGCTTACAGCTCATAAGCTGATATTTCAGCAGTCAGTAAGTTTAGCTTATGCTACAGTTCTTCATTTCGAATTATATTATAGACAGGTGCATTTCCAGATGCGTTGCTGCCTTGGTTTGCAGCATCTTGTGTAATGGCACATTCACAGATGATGTTATCCGGGGTGCCGTTTGTTCCATATTCACAACTGTCTGTGATGCGCTGTCGTATTTTTAGTAATCAGCTGGAATATGGGCCATGTCCCAACAGATAGTGTTCAGCCCCCTTTGTCGGAAGGAAGTATGCAATTCTTGTTCTTTCTTTTATGTTAGGAAGGAACTGGAAGGTTCTGTTCCCAGTTTCCAGACTTCTTGCCATTCGCTATCATTGCATGCCTTTATTTCCTTATTCTTGGAACTGATAAAGACTGTTGTCTAAGCAGTTCTCTACATGTACGTTTATACAATGGTCATTCTATAAGTAAAGAACATTTCCATCTGACGAGTAGCGCAATCCTCGCCACACCTCTGTCTGTATAGACCTTTCTAATCCTTGGTGCCAGCAACGAGTAGGAACGGTCATTTACTGTTTATGTTCGTGATTTTAAAATGCGTGACAAAATTAAGAATCTCACCATGTATGTGGGTAGTGGTGTAACACGACTGTTTAATACCCAAAAAGGATCACTTTTTCGAAATTTGTAGACGTACAGTAGACGTTTATGGAAATGAAATGAAAAAAAATTGTGCATCACGTTTAATGGCGGATTGACGAATATTTATAACGAAGAACGATTGAGCCGAACGTTAGTTGTGACTGACGCACTCAAACCAGGGGGTATCGGGAAAAAAAAAGCCGTAGTTATTTTTCAAAAGCTATAAATTTTGAAATTGCTTTGAAAACAACCTTATCCCCTTCAAAATACTCTCCATTACAACGAATACATTTTTCCAGCAGGTGCTTGCACTGTTCGAAACATTTCTCGCAGTCACCATTATAAATGACTAACAGCTCCTCCCTCATTTTTTATTTGACTTTTTAAATGTTGGCAAATCGTTATCTCTCCTGCCCATTTCCATGCATGTAAATAAGAAAATGTCTCACGGATCTAGGTCGGGCGAGTAAGATTCGTGGGCAGCGGAACCATGCCATTTTTAGCCAAAAACTGTCTAAAGGCTCTGAACTGGCAATGAGCTGCGCTATGCACGCCTGTTGGCAGAGATGCGTACCACAGAAGCTCCGCCCACGGCAACGTTATTCCGGTTACGCTTACATCTACATGGCTATTCTGCTGTTCACACTTAAGTTCCTGACAGAGGGTTCGTCGATCCACTTTCACACTATATCTCTACCATTACACCCTCGAACAGTGTGCGGGAAACAATTTGCAGTGCGAGCTCTGATTTCTCTTATTTTATTATGATGATCATTTCTCCCGATTTATATGAGCGTCATTTTAGATTCAGAGGAGAAAGTTGATGATTGAAATTTCAAGAAAAGATCTCGCGGCAACGAAAAACGCTTTTCTTTCAATGATTTGCCACCCCAGTTGGTTTATCATTTCCATACCACTCCCTGCCAAATATCGCTATAATGCAAAACGAACTACCCTTCATTGAACTCTTTTTTATGTCCTCCGTGAATCCTTTCTGCTAAGGATCCCACATTGCACAGCAGTACTCCAGCAGAGGGCGCACAAAAGTAGTGTAGACAGTCTCAAAGTAAGACTGAGGGACGAATTCAGTTCCGTAGACATTTCACTAGTGAAGGACAGAGCTGTACAACGCGTACATTACCAGCTTGCAAATCGAGGCCCATACATGAAAAATAGAAGCTCTTAACTCTCATAAAGAGACCGCTACTTAAGGACACTAATTCAGTGGCCCACAACCTCTCCTCCGTTAGAGCAGATCAGGTTTTCCTTAGGCAAATACACAGACTCTGTCAGCTCAACGCAGTTTTACAATGAAATCTACCCATAAATGGAAGGAAGTGACTGACATGGATAAATCCAAAGGAACTGCATATTTACCCAAAGTGTCTGGTACGGTGTATATTGTTCACACAGGTGACACAAATGAAGAAAGCTGCAATGAACAGTGACGACTGGAAAGACTTTTACAACCCAGAAAGTACATTATAGGGATCCTCACACTTCACAGAGGAATGTAATGAGCTACGGCGACAAAAAGACGATAATTCGGGTTATATTGTACTCCGTTCGCAGTATTGCACCCTTTTGGGTATATAGCAAAACCTGGACCAAAGAGTCCCGGTTAAGCAATGCATGGAAATATTACTTGGGGTTGTTAATCCCAAAAGTGCTAGGGAAGATTATAAGAGCCATTTCAGCCTTAATGGTTCTCCCAATAAAGGGCACTATAGACAGCTGTTCCTCTATGAGGAACTGGTCATCTTCAAAGCGGATACATTGAGTGCTGGATGCAAACAGAACCTATCTGAACTGTCTTTTACGTTCTATTACTTGATCGTGGTGACACGATACACTACCGAAATATGATATTGATACTTTCCCACCAGGTGGAAGTAAAATACCTGGGATGTACAAAAACGTTAAATTGCTTGTGTTGTTATTTTGGCTAGTTGGTCGGTAATTCAGTTCTATAGCCGTGACTGATTTCTGTCTCAATACTGAGAGCATGAACCTATCTATAATACTATTATTACGATATCTCTTTACGTACATATATTCTTATAACGAATGCACCCTTCTATAATCTGGTATAGTTTATGCAGGTATGAATTACTCTACACCAAACAGCAGTAATCACTCTGATTTGAAAAGTAGGTAGGAGTAATTTTGGAGTCATTCAGATGCTAGCCTGGCTTCATTACTATATACATACATGCATTATTAAAGACTAACGACCAGCCCAGCCTAACGTAGGTAGCAGTGAGGATTTACGACCAGATGACTTGTGTGGCAAAGCGGTGATAAATGGTATGCATAAACCTTCCTTGTGAATCAGTATGCCTATTAGCGAAAACTGCATCAAAGTTTCCGATTTTAGCCTTCGCACACAAAAGAACGCGTCCGATGACTTTAATGTGTAATGTGGTCTTAAGCTAGGAGAAATGTATTCATCGCCAGGAGGATTACGTTGATAAGTATATATGTAGACATGAAGAATGAAGATGTAGAATGCCAATAACGTTTCTTTTATTTAAAAAGCTTTAATCGTTTTCACATAAAAAATTCAGAAGTATTACTTTTCAGCACGTATGAGAGAGATTGTGACCATAGGTGAAATCGCATGTGATTGGCTGATCAGATGCGACGCCGTGTCTCGTACGCGTATGTTCACAGTGCTTTCCGGTGTTGGAACACTGTTTTCAGGACCTGTGAAAATGACTGCAATGTGAGTTATTTTCTAATTTGTGCTCTAAGAAGAAGAAGCACGAAGTATGTATCCGAATGGGACGCACTTCGGTAGATATGATGCACATCTACGTTCTGTTTTTCTTCATTGGGCCAAACAAATAAAACAACTTCAGAAAAATTGGACTATTTATTCAAGATAAGTTTTTGTCTCAGTCGCATAGGTATAACACGGGACTTTGACACCATTATCGTCCGTCGATACCAAGGCAGTTCAGTAAGTAATGCAACAATTGTTTTCTGAAAGCATGTGGGTTTAATTCAGGAGTCCCATACACCATATTATTTCCTAATGTTTTGGCTACGAAAACCTAGTTTCGAATATAATCTCCGTTCAACGCAACGGCCTTACGCCACCTTACTGGGACGATTTGTCTGCCTGAATCCACTCCACTGGTCGACGACGAAGCCAACGTCTTGCTTCATCAGTAACCTTCCCATTATCCACGTACTGTTTCCCGCGGAGTGTATCCTTAATTGGGCCAAACAGAAGAAAGTCTGAAGGGTAGCACACGAGGATCGTTCAGTAAGTAATGCCCCACATTTTTTCTCACAGCATGTTTATTGTTATGAATCAGAATTTGGGGACAGACAACATGTCTTGCCCACGTCATATTTTTATACATAGTCTCCATCACGTTCTATGACCGTACGCCAACGTTGTGGAAGAGAATGTGTTCCCTGCTAGTAAAAGCTCTTGTCCTGTAGGCATAGCCATGTTGTCACCGTATGAGTGACACTCTCGTGATCTTCAAAGTGTTTTCCCCGTAGATAACCTTTAAGAGACCTAAAGAGATGGAAGTCAGAGGGTGCCAGGTCTGGACTGTAGGGTGGATGAGGCAATGAACCCATCGTGAGCATCTCTTTGAGTATCTGAGAGTCTCGATCATTTCAGACGCACTTCTAATGCTGACCGACAACTTTAGAGTCAATTGTCAAGTTGTGATGCGCCGATCGGCACGAATAATGGCACGCCCACGATTCGGCACGTCTGGAGCAGTGGCTGTGACAGGACGTCCCGAGAGTGGCTGATCATGGAGCTCTGTTGCTGCATTTCCTGAGGCTGTAACTTTCTTTACCTATCGCCCAGCTGTACCCCTATCAATTGCAGAATCGCTGTGCACTGCTCACAGACATTTATGGCCGTTCACCACGGTTTCTTTTTCTGCACAAGAATTAAATAACAGCACACTACGTGTAACGTGAGTCGTATGTAGACATCATTTTGACGCTCTACTACGATTCTGCCATTTGCTAAAACGGTTGGAAATTCACCGGCGCACAGAACAGACATCAACAGTGAAGCGCCAGCTAGGACGTTTGTCTATGTATATTAACGGCTTAAAAAATGTGGGGAATTACTTATTGAACGACCCTAGTAATACTCTTCAGAGTTGATTGTTGCACCACGAGGGAGGATATCAAACAAAGTAATCTCCTCAGAGTCCCAGAAGAGCGTCACCATGACTTAACATGCTGAGATGCGGCCTTGAACTTCTGCTTCGGAAGAGACATGGTGTGGCACCACTCCCAGGATTACCGTTTTGTTTCCGGTCCGAATTAATAAACCCGTGTTACGTCGCCTGTGATGATGTTCAATAAAAAATTTTCACGATAAGCCTCGTAACGCGCAAGCGATTCCGCACAGATGATCCCTCGTTGCTCTTTATGGTCTTCTGTTCGTAAGGGAGCCAGAGGACACACACCTTTGAGTACTTCAGCTGGTGTTGAGTGTGTCAGCGCTAGCAGCAAACGTCCAGTTGAGCAGCGAGGTGTTTGATTGTGATCTGTCGATTATCTCGAATGAGACTGTCCTGCCGGCCGCGGTGGTCTCGCGGTTCTAGGCGCGCAGTCCGGAATCGCGCTACTGCTACGTTCGCAGGTTCGAATCCTGCCTCGGGCATGGATGTGTGTGATGTCTTTAGATTAGTTACTTTTAAGTAGTTCTAAGTCTAGGGGACTCATGACCTCCAATGTTAAGTCCCATAGTGCTTAGAGCCATTCGAACCATTTTTTCCGATATGTAGCATCATAAGACAATACACAATTTTCTCAGACTTATATGAGACTGTCGTATCCACCGCGTAATTATTGTATTCTATAGACTCCAAATGGAAGTGTGAACAGCACAGTTTATAACTTACTATATATAAACTGCAATCTTTCCTCGAGCTGTATAATAAGACTAGCAACGCAGCTTGGACGAAATTTGTGACGATGTGTCCTATCGGTTGGTGACAGTACACACTTTTTCTATCCTGTGATATGAAGATGACTGAAAATTTCAGCCGAATCTAGTAATCTATAACAATAAATTGCGATCTTGACCAATAAAGGATTTTTCCTAATAACTGTATATTGCTGGACCTCTTCAGAAAGCGCATGTTACCTGGTCTCTCCATAGATATCCTTCCGGTATGGTTACACCTACGATGCAGGTATCTGTATCGCTGGGGGCAAGCCGACTCGTCACGGCAAGGTCCATTAAGTGTGAGTAATGGTAACTAGTATGTCGCCGAATATATCTGGAGATTCATTCCGCTCCTAAAGATGAAATTCGTCGATAACAAGAACCTAGAGACAAAATTTTTAAACAAACTGTTGGTAGTTCTGACTGAAACAGAACACTGCGTTTCCGTGTCAGTAGACGAGAGGAGAGGAGAGCGCCGTATCGACGTTCACGCAGCTGGCGCAGCCACTGCCGTCAGCCCTGACGATAAATCAGCGACGCCCGATGCCAGGAAATTCCCGTACCTGCCGCCATCTGTGGGTCATGCCGCCCAATAGAATGGGCCACCTGGGTGCAGCACTAAAAACCGCCATTAACTGTGCGACGTTCGCTACTGCTATTGCACGTCGGCGCTTGCCCGTCTGCGCCACACACTACCTCCGCCATACACAGATTTTTATTTTTAATTTTTACAAATTTTTGTAACTTCATCTATCGTAGAATTGAGATAGAAGGTAGTATTCGTTCCGTGTTGCGGCTTCAATGTATGTTAGCGCTATGTGTATCAAAAGTAATTAGTGTTTACTGTTGTTACAAGGGGTTGTAAAAAGTACGGCTAACGATGCCCTGAAACAAAGAAAATGCAAGGCAGAAGTTAAACCTTCATTCACCATGAAAATAATCTCCACAAGGAGGCGACAAAAATCTTGGGATAGCGATATGGACATATACAAATGGCGGTACCATCGCATGCACAACTATAAAAAAGTAGTACGTTGGTGGACCTGTCATTTCTACTCATATGATTCATATGGAAAGGTTTCCGACAAGATTATGGCTGCACGACCGAAATTAACAACTTTTGAACGCGAAATGGTAGTTGGAGCTACATCTACATGGTTAATCTGCAATTCACACTTAACTGTCTTGCAGAGGGTTCATCGAACCATTTTCATACTACTTCTCTACCATTCCACTCCAGAATGGCGCGTGGGATAAAGGAACACCTACATCTTTCCGTTCGTGCTCTGACTTCTCTTATTTTATTATGATGATCATTTCCTCCTACGTAGGTGGGTGTCAACAAAATATTTTTGCATTCTGCAGAGAAAGTTGGTGATTGAAATTTCGTAAATAGATCTCGCCGCAAAGGAAACCGCCTTTGTTTCAGTGACTGCCGCCCCAACTCGTGTATCATATCAGTGACACTCTCACTCCTATTACGTGATAACACGAAACAAGCTGCCCTTCTTTGCACTTTTTCGATGTCCTCCGTCAATCCTACCGGGTAAGGATCCCACACCGCGCAGTAATATTCCAGCAGAGGACGGACAAGTATAATGTAGGCTGTCGCTTTAGTGAGTTTGTCGCATCTTCTAAGTGTACTGCCAACAAAGCACAGTCTTTGTTTCGCCTTCCCCACAATATTATCTGTGTGGTATTTCCAATTTTAGTTGCTCGTAATTGTAATTCCTATGTATTTAGTCGAATTGACAGCCCTTAGATTTGTGCGATTTATCGTATACCCAAAATTTATAGGATTTCTTTTAGTACTCGTGTGGGTGACCTCGCACTTTTCTTTTTTTAGTGCTAATTGCCACTTTTCGCACCATACAGAAATTCTTTTTACATCATTTTGTAATTGGAATTGATCGTCTGATGATTTTACTAAGCGGTAAACTACAGTGTCATCTGCGAACAATCTAAGGGACTTGCTCAAATTATCACCTAGATCATTTATGTAAATTAGGAACTACAGAGGGCCTATGACACCACGCCAGATATCACTTCTGTTCTACTCGATGATTTACTATCACTACGTACTGTGACCTCTCTGAGACGTATGGGACATTCCGTTTCACAAGTTGTTAGAGAATTCAATATTCCGTGACCCACGGTGTCAAGAGCTTGCCGAGAGTACCACATTTCACAGCGGACCAAGGACTCAGCAGTGCCCCACGGCCTTCACTTAACGACCGAGAGCAGTGATGTTTGAGCAGAGTTGTCAGTGCTAACAGACAAGTAACACTGCGTGAAATAACTGCAGAAATCAATATGAGACATACGACGAACGTATCTGTGAGGACCGTGCTGCGAAATATGGCGTTAATGGGTTACAGTGTTACGGCATCAGACGACCTATGCGAGTGCCTTTGATAACAGCAGAACATCGCTGGCAGCTAATCTCCTGGGTTCGTGACCATATAGGCAGGACGCTAGACGAGTGAAAAACAGTGGCCTAATCAGATGAGTCCCGATTACATTGGGTAAGAGCTGATGATAGGTTCGTATGTGGCGCAGACCCCACGAAGCTATGGACCCAATGGCACTGCTCCGTAATGGTGTTGGCTCTGGTTCAAATGGCTCTGAGCACTATGGGATTTAATTTCTGAGATCATCAGTCCCCTAGAACTTAGAACTACTTACCTAACTAACCTAAGGACATCACACACATCCATGCCCGAGGCAGGATTCGAAACTACGGCCGTAGCGCTCGCACGGTTTCAGACTGTAGCGCCTAGAACCGCTCGACCACCCCGGCCGGCGGTGTTGGCTTTGTTTACATGAAATGGACTTGGTCCTCTGGTGCAACTAAGCAATTCACTGACTGATAACGGTTATATTCGGCAACTTGGAGACCATTTGCAGCGACTCTTGAAGTTCATGTTCCCAAACGATGATTGAATTTTTATGCATGACAATGCACCTTGTCTCGAGGCCACAGGTGTTCGTGATTCGTTTGAAGAACATTGTGGACAATGCGAATTGTCCACCGTGGAACATTTATGTGACACAATCGAGAGTTCGTGGACGACATCCTGTAACGGCACCACTTTCGCAATTATGGACGGCTGTAGAGGCAGCATGGCTTGGTATTTCAGCAAGTGACTTCCAACGACTTGTTAAGTCCATGTCACGTCGAATCGTTGCACTATATTTGGCAAAAGGAGGTCGGACAAGATACTGGGGGGGGGGGGGGGACATCCTATGAGACATCCTATGACTTTTGTCAGCTCAGTGTACGTAAATGGCGATAATGAAGGTTCCCTTCGTTATTCTTGATCGATGTGGTTGCATAGGGTGTCCCACCCAAACCTCATTCCCACCCCCTTTGAAGACAGTATGAAATTGTCTCAACGAATTTATCATAAGTAATGCACTGTGCCTGGAAGTAACTTTTTTCCCCGCCGTAAATCGGGATTAGATCCTGCGCTTATCCATATCTTTATATCTGCTAGTGTTAATGCTGTTGTCAGTGAGAGAATTAAAACTGTTGTTGTCAATTTCCCGTTCCTCTGGCCTCAGTCTACATATACTGCTACTACTACTACTAGTACTATAGTAGTATTCCTGGAGGGGAGGTGGCGTTCGAGATACACTGTTCAGAAACTTTAGAAAAGCGTCATTTTAATGCTAGTGGTAGAACGACACTATTGCCACCAACGTACAGTATATGCAAGAGTCAAGAAGATGAAATAGGACAAATTACACTACTGTCTATATGTCTAATTTGTCCTATTTCATCTTCTTGACTCTTGCATGAAATGTACGTTGGTGGCAATAGTATCGTTCTACCACTAGCATTAAAATGACGCTTTTCTAAAGTTTCTCAACAGTGTGTCTCGAAAAGAACGCCGCCTCCCATCCAGGAATTCCATTTGAGTTCCGAAAGACAGAGGCAATAGTTTGTATCGGTATTTGCCACATTTGCTCGGCCTTGTCTACAATTCTTATTGTCCACCCGCCGATGGCAAATGAAGAGATCAGTATGAAGTGAATAGAAATATACTTCCGTTCCATTGGTAAAGCTTAGGTACAGACCGCGAAGAAGAGGTTAGAGCGGGCAAAGACTTATTTAACAAATCATTTTTATTGCAATCATACGCAACAGGAAGAGATCTTGACATGCAGTACAAGAAGTACCCTACGCTGTGAGCTTCACAAAGATTTACAGGGATGTAGACATATCTCTGAGCCGGCCGGTGTGGTCGAGCGGTTCTAGGCGTTTCAGTCTGGAACAGCGCGACCGCTACTGTCGCATGTTTGAATCCTGCCTCGGGCATGGATGTGTGTTCTGTCCTTAAGTTAGTTAGGTTTAAGTAGTTCTAAGTTGTAGGGAACTGATGACCTCAGATTTTAAGTTCCATAATGCTCAGAGCCATTTGAAGCATTTTGAAATATCTTTGCGATATAACGAATGTCAAGAAGTGGAGAAATCGCTTAGATTCTCGCAAGTGTGCGTATAGTTTGTACACTAAACAAAAAATCGCAACATTAAAAAATAATTAACGTAGGGCAATAAATTCCTGGGATACGTCTTTCTAGGTAATGTATTTAAATAATAACTTTGCAAGATCAGAGATTAGCCCAAGCGCGAGATAGGCTACTGCAAATGTAAAATGCTGGTATATTAATTAGCAGTGTAACCGCCGCAATGCTGAATGCAAGCATACAAACGCGGATGCATTATGTTATACAGGTGCTGGGTGTCAATTTTTGGAACAGACTTCCATGCCTGTCGCACTTTGTCGGTCACAGTTAATGCTGCTTTTGGATAACGCTGGAATTGCCCCCTATGTGCTCGAGTGGAGAGACATCTATTGATCGAGCTGGCCAAGGGACATCCCCACAGTCTGTAGAGAATTTTAGGTTGTGACAGCGCTACGTGGGCGAGCGTTATCCTGTCGGAAAACACCTCCTGGAATGTTGTTCATGAATGGCAGCACAATAGGTTGTATCACAAGACTGACATACATACTCTCAGTAAGAGCGAGTGGGATAACCCGAAAGCAACTCCAGGTGTAGGTCCGGTGTTTGTAGCACACAGACCGGTCGGTTGCAGGGCTTCAACGGGCTTGGTTCTGACCAGCACACGGCCATCACTGGCACCGAGGGAGAACCAGCTTTCATCCACTGTGCCGTCCAATGAGGTCCAGCATGACACCACTGAAGTCCAAAATGCCGGTTGTTTGGGTCAGTGGAATGCACGGTACAGGGCGTCTGGCTCAGAGCTTTCCTTGAAGTAACCGATTTGTAACAGTTCTATGTGTCATTGTGGTGCCAACCGCTGTTCAAATTGCTGGCGTAGATGCAGCACAATGCGCCACAGCGGTACTGCCACTTGACCGTCCGTAGGCTGGTCTTCCTGCGGCCGTACATTCTCCTGACCAATGCTGCCAGCAGTCATGTACTGTGAGTACGTTATTGCCACGTTTTTCTGCAGTATGACGGAAAGGGTATCAGCTACTCGCACGTCTGTTACACGAGCTCTTTCAAACCTCAGTGAAGCGTTGATTGTGGCGTCTATGTTGTCGTAAAGGCATTCTCGACTGACGTCAGCTCATCACGTCCACTCTCGAAGATAACAAAAGCTCACGACCTTTCAAGCGCATATGTAAGGCAGACTTGACCTGCATCCTCATATTGGCGCTCCTAGCGCCACTCTTATGCGACTGGTGCGACATTTGAAGAAATGTCGTCTTTCAGTTGTAGAAACTCGTCTTCCAATTTTCGTGAATTTCGCATGACTCCTTCTTCTTGCTGCGATTTTTTTTTCCTGCCAGTGTATTTGAGCAGCGAAGTGTGTCGCAGGATGTCGACAGCAGGTTTTCCCAAATTGTGTTCCTAGGAACATTGGTACTCCACCGTAAGTGAATTAAGTTCTCCGGTAGAAACTGTTAATAAAATGGCGTCCTTTTGGACATTTTTTCTTATGATTAAAAAAAATTATTATGATTTTTATGTTGTTAATTATAATTTAAAATTGAAGCAATCACTGAATAAAACTAGTTTTTCTCATTTTCTAAAACTTTATTGACTTAAAAAAGTAAACAAGGTGTTTCATCAAAGTACCAGGAATCTGAAAGCATCCCGTCAGAGGAAAAGTTTGGAAAGCCCTTGTCTACAGTATTCTTTCGTTGAGAGAAGTACGTTGGAGATTTGTGCAACAGTTTCCTTAAACCAACGACCATAACGTTCAGTCTGATTGGTTAAGTTGGGAATTTCAATCCTGCTTCTCTTAATAATACACCTCCTAGCACGGTACACAACGATTTTACGGTAGACCACAAATTAGAGATTTGACTACTACAGTATTCGATCCGTTATGGCGACTTCTCGAAGTATGTGGGCAACAAATAGTTCCTAAAATCAAGGAAGCATCATCCGGTGTGGTTCCAGGTTTGACTGGACTTCCACTGAACTGCGTGATTCACATGGAATTTACGAAGACAGCAGAGATTCAGCAGTACTGCTCCTGGTTTAGTGAAATGTACTTCTTAAGGTCCATGAATTTAAATTAACTGTTTTTCGAGGGAAACAGCAATGATGTCTACAGCTGGAAGACGCTTAGCATGTCAGTGTGGAACCTCGTTACAGCCCTGTGTTAGCTAAAATTTATGGCACTTAGTAAGGTATAAGGCCTCTTGGCAGAGTAATAAATGGAAGCTTCTAAGTCAATGCAGTCAATAGAATTGGCCTTCTATGTCACATAATTTGACACTCGCAAACTCACTCATCAAAACCTCTGCGGTACATCCCTTTAGCCTAGAATCATGATGATTGAAACTAAGTAAGATTTTACGGTATAACAGAAAAAAATTCTAACATTGTTAATTTGTAATTATTTCACAAGAAAAATTATTTTTTGTCTTTTGTTATCCGGTAGTCTGTCCGTCCGTCTGTTATGACTCCTTTCTCTCAGAAACGACTCGATGTATCAAGGTGAAATTTATATCGCATTCTGAAGTTTGTAGTTTCTTGTTAGTGAAAAACACTTAAGATTATAAGTCAATGTAATCAAAAGATACGGTCATTTATGTCAAATATTTTGCTACCCGCAGACTCAGCCATCGAAACGCATAGAGTACGTCCTGTTGGCCTAGAGTCATGAAACTTGGGAACTAGCAAGCTTTCACAGTAAGAGGAAAGGAATAGAATTCGACAATTGATCATCAATTGTCTCAGAAGAAAGAAATTTTTATTTTTGTTATCCGATGGTCTGTCTATGTCTGTTAGGACCTCGTTTACTCTCGAACTAGTGGAAGTATGAAGTTGAAATTTATGTCAAATATTAAGGATACGGTTCTTTTTGCGCGGCAAAACATTTGAGCTTCTATGTTCATGCGGTCAAAGTATACGGCCGTTTATATCACATATTTTCATATGTTGCTACACTACTGGCCATTAAAATTGCTACAACACGAAGACGACGTGCTGCAGACGCGAAATCTCACCGACAGGAAGACGATGCTGTGATATGCAAATGATAAGCTTTCCAGAGCATTCACACAAGGTTGGCAACGGTGACGACACCTACAACGTGCTGACATGAGGAAAGTTTCCAACCGATTTCTCAGACACAAGCAGCAGTTGACCGGCGTTGCCCGGTGAAACGTTCTTGTGATGCCTCGAGTAAGGAGGAAAAATGCGTACCAACACGATTCCGACTTTGATAAAGGTCGTATTGTAGCCTATCGCGATTGCAGTTTATCGTATAGCGACAGTTCTGCTATCGTAGGTCGAGAGCCAACGACTGTTAGCAGAATATGGAATCGGTGGGTTCAGGAGGGTAATACGGAACGCCGTGCTGGATCCCAAAGGCCTCGTATCACTAGCCGTTGAGATGACAGGCATCTTATCCGCATGGCTGTAACGGATCGTGCAGCCACGTCTTGATCCCTGAGTCAACAGATGGGGACGTTTGATAGACAACAACCATCTGCACGAACAGTTCGACGACGTTTGCAGCAGCATGGACTATCAGCTCGGAGACCATGACTGCGGTTACCCTTGACGCTGCATCTCAGACAGGATCGCCTGCGATGGTGTACTCAATGACGAACCTAGGTGCACGAATGGCAAAACGTAATTTTTTCGGATGAATCCAGGTTCTGTTTACAGCATCATGATGGTCGCATCCGTATTTGGCGACATCGCGGTGAACGCACATTGGAAGCGTGTATTGGTCATAGCCATAGTGGCATATCACCCGGCGTGATGGTATGGGGTGGGGTGCCATTGGTTACACGTCTCGGTCAGCTCTTGTTCGCACTGACGGCACTTTGAACAGTGGACGTTACATTTCAGATCCGTTACGACCCGTGGCTTTACCCTTCATTCGATCTCTGCGTAACCCTATATTTCAGCAGGATAACGCACGACCGCATGTTGCACGTCCTGTACGGGCCTTTCTGGATGCAGAAAATGTTCGACTGCTGCCCTGGCCAGCACATTCTCCAGATATCTCACCAATTGAAAACGTCTGGTCAATGGTGGCTGAGCAACTGGCTCGTCACAATACGCCAGTCACTACGCTTGATGAACCGTGGTATCGTGTTAAAGCTGCAAGGGCAGCTGTACCTGTACACTCTATCCAAGCTCTTTTTGACTCAATGCCCAGGCGTATCAAGGCCGTCATTACGGCCAGAGCTGGTTGTTCTGGGTAGTGATTTCTCAGGATCTATGCACCCAAATTGCGTGGGAATGTAATCACATGTCAGTTCTAGTGGTGGTGGTGGTTAGTGTTTAACGTCCCGTCGACAACGAGGTCATTAGAGACGGAGCGCAAGCTCGGGTTAGAGAAGGATTGGGAAGGAAATCGGCCGTGCCCTTTCAAAAAAACCATCCCGGCATTTGCCTGAAGCGATTTAGCGAAATCACGGAAAACCTAAATCAGGATGGCCGGAGAAGGGATTGAACCGTCGTCCTCCCGAATGCGAGTCCAGTGTGCTAACCACTGCGCCACCTCGCTCGGTGTGTCAGTTTTAGTAAAATATATTTGTCCAATAAATACCCGTTCATCATCTGCATTTCTTCTTGGTGTAGCAATTTTAATGGCCAGTAGTGTAGTATCGACATCGATAATAGGCAAAAATCGTGGAAGTTCTCGATTTCCTCGATGCATGAACTCTGTATCTACATAAATGTTTTACGGACCCTCAGTGCGTTACTCCTACCCACGCTTACCAGGATTTTAAAATAATTAAAGCGTTGCAATCCTTTTCGTAAATTATAATTTCATTCCCGTAGGTAATATGGTTTTGTCAAATCGGATGAAAATTTTTGAAGCATCCTGTATAACCTAACATAAGAGAAAAGGCGAACAGATGTAGTGTCATACAAAGATTACGTACTGTGAAACTAATTATCAAGTGTATTGAGTCCCGCAGGTAATGGAAGTGATCAGATTAGAAGTCACATCATAAAAGCAGTCAGAAGACTGTAACTGCTGGAACACAAAGTTTCCAAACAGATAAACACGGTCTGTTGCCACAGGCGACCCAGAGCTGTGCTGGCGCGCCCGCAGGGAGGGCCTGCGTAACAGGATTTCCGCGTTGCTCGTTACCGCTGTATCCCAGCAGCCAGGCCTACCTGTTCACCAGGAACGCCACCCATTGGGTCTGACCATTGACTGTCTCCAAAGGGATTCATGGCGGACAGCACCGTTTTACTACAGGGTTTATTCGGCTTCATATAAACTGAAGTTCTCATTCTTGTAGTAAAGTAAAAGGCAGACGTGGTAATGAGAGTCATTTCTATAAGGCTATACACTTCTCAGTTCGTGCGAATATTTACTTCTGTTACATATTTTATTACTATTTTCTACTGTGTGGGATCTCAGTCATCTAACAAACTGACATGAAAACTGAAAGTATGTTTCGCATCTGATATAACAAGTCGAACTCACTAATAGTTCAACCTTCGTCTCAAACTCTACTTGTTGTGCTGACGAATAATGTGGTTCAATTAGTTCATTCTGAAAAATATGGAAACCACAGGACAGTTGCTTAATCCACAATCTTTTAAATTGTACCCGACCGGTATCGAAATATTTAAAGTGTCGCTATCTGGAGTAAAGCTGCAATAAAAAAATATTCGGTTACAAAAGAACGGGAGGCGATCCTCAAGTCTGAAACATCACGGAAGGAAGAATGCGGCCAAAATTTCTAAATTAAAACAAAAGTGAACAGGACATTACTTAAAAATAATATCACATAATCATCTCAGGTCATTCGCACCCCAATATTGTTATCGAACCAAAGGCATCGTGTCAAAAGAGTGAAAAGGATGTAAGGAAAATTCGAAAAAAATGTTCTAGAAGGAATTCAAATCTTAAGAAGTCTCCATTCCAATCCTCTCTATACAATTAATGAACGAACACACCTGTATCAAAAAAATATTTTAGTTAATTATAACCTTACCAAGGCAGATTAAGGTGTTCATATAATGCAATACTTTCTCCTGTTTTTAAACGTACAGATCCTCTTTCCTCTTAATGTTTTGATGGTTCCGTATCCTTTCTGCTGTTAATCTCCGCTTTTCTAACTGAAACAATTCACCAATCTCCCGCTTGTTTCGTTCCGCTCCTGCTCCTGGGTCGTGTCCGGCTTCAGTACTCGCTGCTAGTATTTACCATAACATAGTTTCCCTGTTTGAGTTCCCGGTCGCGCAGGACGTGGGAACGGTTGTTATGGAATTTTTGTAAGTAATTTCAAGCAGTTTGTGATTCCCCCCGCCCCCCACTCCCCCCTCAATTTATTGCATTTTACATGTTTCATTACTTTGGTAACTTTTGGTGTCCGCTCTTGATGTGATTTTCTTTTACCTTGAGTTTACCCTTTTGGCATGGAACCCGTGGTTCTATGACAACATTAGGGTGAGGATGACCTCAGATGATTAAGTGACTTTATTTGTAAATAACGTCCTGTTCTCTTTTAGTTTAGTCATGGGATTGCAATTTGCACATATACAGATGGCGGTAGTATCGCATACACAACCTTTTTATATGGCACCGTATCGGCTCGAGTGATACAGGCGAAAAGGGCTCCGCCATGATTATGGCCCCACGACAGGAATTGACAGACTCTGAACGTGAAATGACAGTTAGAGCTAGACGTATGACACATTCCATTTCGGAAGTAGTTAGGAAATTCAGTATTCCGAAATCTAGTGTCAAGAGGGTGCCGATAATACCACATTTCCAGGTGTAAGACATTACCTCTCACCACGGCCAACGCAGTAGCCGACCGTCTCCACTTAACGACCTAGAGGAGTGCCGCTTGCGTAGAGTTTTGAGTATTAACAGACAAGTAACATTGCGTGAAATAACCACAGAAATAAATCTGGGATGTACGACGAACGCATCCGTGAGGACAGTGGGACGAAATAAGGAGTTAATGGGCTATGGCTGCAGACGACCGATGCGAGTGCCTTTGCTAACAGTACGACATCGCTCGCAGGGTCCGTCCTGGTCTCGTGGTCTCGTGGGACCCTAGATGACTGGAAAACGGTGGCCTGCTCCGATTACTAAGAGCTGATGGTTGGGTTCGAGTATGGTGCAGATCTTACGAAGCTATGAACCCACTCTGCAAATACCCCTAGCAGTGAAGCCATACTCATATAAATTTCTTTCTTTAAAAATAAAGGTTGCATTACCGGTTTGTTTCTAAAGAAAAAAAAATATGTACTGTGACTATGGCTTCACTATTGTAGTGTCAAATAAATTTAAATTATATTTTAATCAGTCTCCTTACGACAATCATATCAGAACATAAGGGACACAAAAAGCAGAGTAGCACTGGCAAAAAGTGCATTCCTGGCCAATAGAATACTAATATCAAACACAGGCCTTAATTTGAGGAAAAGGTTTCTGAGAATGCACGTTTGGAGTACAACATTGTATGGTAGTGAAACCGACTCAGAAGGGAGTCGAAGAACTTGAGGTGTGGTGCTGCAGAAGAACGTTGAAAATATGGTGGACTGATAGGGTAAGGAAAGAGGAGGTTCTCCACAAAATTGACGAGGAAAGGATCATATTGGAAACACTGACAAGAATAAGGAACCGGATGTTAGGACATTTTAAGACATGACGGAAAAGCTTCCACGGTGCTAGAGGAAATAACAGCAAAGGAAAACAGGGATTGGAATACATGGAGCAAATAATTGAGGGCATAGGTTGTAAGTGATACTCTCAGATGAAGAAGTTGACGCAAGAGAGGAATTCGTGATGGTTCGTATGAAACCAGTCAGAAGACTGATGACTCAAAAAAAAAAAAAAAAAAAAAAAAAGGACTCTAGAATGAATTTACACTCCGCACCGGTGCGTGTGCCGTTCTGTAACTGGTGGTGACTCCATAATGGTGAGGGCTGTGTTTACAAGGAATGGACTGGATCTTCTGCTCCACCCGAAACAATCATTGAATGTAAATGGTTAGTTTCTGCTACTTGGAGACTGTTCACAGCCATTCATGGACTTCACGTGCCGAAAAAAATGACGTGATGTCACCGGGCAACAACCGCTCGCGACTTGTTTGAATAACATTCTGCACAATACGAGCGTCCGTCTTGTATCCCATCGAACATTTATTGGACAAAATCTATAGGTCAGTTCGTACACAAAATCCTGCACTGCAAACATTTCAGTAAATTATGGACGGCTATAGAGCCAGCATGACTGAATATTTCTGCAGATGACTTCCAGCAACTTGTTGAGTGCATGCCACGTCGAGTTTCTGCACTACGCCAGACAAAATGAGGTCCGACACGCTGTAGAAGGTATCCCGTAATTCTGTCATGCCAGAGAATGCAAAGCTTCATCGAATTTTCACTGTGGTCTCTGTTTGCTGATCGATCGGATCTTAATTTCCCAGTAGCCCACGTGCTTCTTCTTTCCGATACAACGGCTGAGGCATCTACATCTACATCTACATTTATACTCCGCAAGCCACCCAACATTGTGTGGCGGAGAGCACTTTACGTGCCACTGTCATTACCTCCCTTTCCTGTTCCAGTCGCGTATGGTTCGCGGGAAGAACGACTGCCGGAAAGCCTCCATCCGCGCTCGAATCTCTCTAATTTTACATTCGCGATGTCCTCGGGAGGTATAAGTAGTGGGAAGCAATATATTCGATACCTCATCCAGAAACGCACCCTCTCGAAACCTGGACAGCAAGCTATATCGCGATGCAGAGCGCCTCTCTTGCACAGTCTGCCACTTGAGTTTGCTAAACATCTCCGTAACGCTGTCACGCTTACCAAATAGCCCTGGGACGAAACGCGCCGCTCTTCTTTGGATCTTCTCTATCTCCTCTGTCAACACGACCTGGTACGGATCCCACACTGATGAGAAATACTCAAGTACGGGTCGAACGAGTGTTTTGTAAGCTACCTCCTTTGTTGATGGACTACATTTTCTAAGGACTCTCCCAATGAATCTCAACCTGGCACCCCCCTTCAACAATTAATTTTATATGAACGTTCCACTTCAAATCGTTCCGTACACATACTGCCAGATGTTTTACAGAAGTAACTGCTACCAGTGTTTGTCCGGCTATCATATAATCATACATAAAGAATCCTTCTTTCTATGTATTCGCAATACGTTACATTTGTCTATGTTAAGCGTCAGTTGCCACTCCCTGCACCAAGTGCATATCAGCTGCAGATCTTACTGCATTTCACTGCAATTTTCTAATGCTGCACAGATGTTGCTCTACCTCTACGGCTCTCACTTAGTCGTAAATTTTTCACATGGCCCGCACGTCACGGTCGCCGAGTCGATTCTCGCGGGAGGTAAGTGTGACAAGCCGCGTGGTAGCGAATTAACGCGGACGGCTGCGTGCTGGTCCAGGCTGGCAGGCTGCCGGCAGGCAAACACTTGTCGGGCCGAGCGTCAATATTGGCTCAGAGCGGCGCCGAGGCGAGGCGAGGAGGCGGCAAGACGGGCGGGGGCGGCCCACAAGGAAGCCAGCGCCCCTGATTGCCGGCTGGGCGCGCGTAAACACTGCCTGCCACCAGGTGCTGGCGCCGGATTAATTTCCTCCGCTGAGCAGGCGCCGCGCCAAACGAATGTCCGCCTGCTCCCGGCATCACTTGCCTTCTGTCGATACCACGCGGTGTCCGCCGCGCAATTTTTCTTTAATGGCAGTTAACACCGTACGAGTGGGCGCCCCGAGTGCAAAGAGTAATTATTTCTCATTAATCATTTTTCGCCTACGTCTGATATAGCATTTCTCTGCATCTACGAGGGGTACTCGTGAAGTTTTAGCTCCCGCCTATGAAAAACGAAGTTACGTAATTAATTTTTTTCATTATTCTTCAAGAATCAAGTGTGCCAAGATTGTCAACAATTATTTCTATTGTTATGGCCAGCCATAGTAATAGAAAGAATTGCTAGTGATCCTTGTAAACTTGATTCTTCAAGAACATAACTTTCAGATCGCCCCACTCGACTGACGTAAAAATTTTTGATTCTTTGGAGTCCTCTTGGCTTTTTTTTTTTTTTTTTTTTTTTAGTCATCAGTCTTCTGACTGGTTTGATGCGACCCGCCACAAATTCCTCTCTTGCGTCAAGCTCCTCATCTCAGAGTAGCACTTACAACTTACGCCCTCAATTATTTGCTCCATGTATTCCAGTCTGTGTTTTCCTTTACTGTTATTGCCTTCTACAGCTCCCTCTAGCACCATGGAAGTTATTCCGTGATTACTTTAAAGATGTCCTATCATCCGGTACCTTATTCTCTTCAGTGTTTCCAGAATGATCCTTTCCTCGCCGATTTTCTGGAGAGCCTCCTCTTTCTTTACCCTATCAGTCCACCATATTTTCAACGTTCTTCTGCACCGCCACACCTCAAATGCTTCGAGTCTCCTCTGTGTCGGTTTCCCCACAGTCCTTGTTTGCTGTACTCCAAACGTGCATTCTCAGAAACCTTTTCCTCAAATTAAGGCCTCTGTTTGATATTAGTATTCTATTGGTCAGGAATGCACTTTTTGCTAGTGCTACTATGCTCTTTATGTCCTTTATGTTCTGACGTGATTACCGTAAGGAGCGTCACTAAAATATAATTTAAGTTTATTTGACACTACAATAGTGAAACCATAGTCACAGTATATAATTTTTTTCTTTTAAAAAGAAACCGGTAATGCAACCCTTCCTCTTTTTTAAAATATGGCTTCACTATTGTAGTGTCAAATAAACGTTTAAATTACTGTGTCCTCTTTGCTCCTTCTGTTCTAGGATTTTTGCTCCCTAGGTAGCAGAATTCCTTAACTTCATATACTTTATGATCACCAATACTATTGTCAATTTTCTCTCTATTCTCATTTCTACTACTTCTCATTACTTTCCTCTTTTTTCGCTGTATTCTCAGTCCGTATTCTGTGTGTCTAAGACTGTTCATTCCATTCAGGAGATCCTGTAATTCTTCTTCGCTTTCACTGGGAACAGTAATGTCATTAGCGTGTCTTATCATTGGTATTCTTTCACCTCGAATTTTAATTCGAGTCTTGGCCCTTTACGTATAATACAGCATTTCTATAAATCTGCTAGGGGTAATTGTAAATTTCTAGCTATTACAGTTCAACATAATCTGTCTTACGTACTTTCTCGTCAGCTGGCACTTTGTTTTGGCTTGTACAACTCAACGAACTGGACCAAAAGCATGTTCTCGAAAACCAAACACATTAACACGTGGCAACTGTAAAGGGTCACTTCGAAACTCTTCCCAGAATTTATGTTAACAGATATCGACTAGACTGTAAGATTGAGCCAGGGCATGGTTTGACTGTCGGTTTATTCGCCGGCCTGATCGGGCAGTTCATTACTCCAAAATACACTCGAATGCAAACAACTCTTAATTAGCCAGAGTTTTCAGTGAATTAATATAACAACTACTGCTGCTTTTTTAAGGCAATGAGCTGGTAACCAATTATATTGTGCGAGAGTCTTGACAGTGAAAACATCTGCTTATATGGACGGTCTTTCACGAAAGGCTTCGGACGGCTACTCAACTCTCTAACAAAGTGAAGTTGTTCTGAGAACGCCTGTCCTAGTTCTGTGGCGATCGTTCAAAGGGAATTCGTGTGCTTGTATCGTCGAATGCATAGCAGAGTAGAAGCATCCTTAAGCAGCTAGCTGCCTTCTCTCGGCAGTGCATTTGAGGGGTTTGCTTCGCTCGCCAAGCGCGTAGGATTGTTTCGTGCCAGCCAGAGGCGTTTGGAAACTGCAACTTACTTTTGTATGCAATAAAACTAAATTACTGGGACACTAGCAAATATGTTGTGTCTATAAGACGGCTGGCTCATTTCCGACTCATTCTCAACGCAACACACAATCATCTCCTCTCTCCGTACGTTTAAGTTGCCAGTTAATAGACCAAACAGGCGTCACCTCTCAATTTTCACCAGAATTAGCACCTAGGGACTTTTACCTTGCAGGAAAAATTACAAGAAGAGGCCGACAAGGAAACACCGACGACTCATAAATACGTGGAATGCCACATATCATGGGCCCATACTTTGATAAGCGTAGATGAAATTCAACCTGAAGTATTTCATGTCGGGAATCAAAAAATGGTTCAAATGGCTCTGAGCACTATGGGACTCAACTTCTGTGGTCATTAGTCCCCTAGAACTTAGAACTACTTAAACCTAACTAACCTAAGGACATCACACACATCCATGCCCGAGGCAGGATTCGAACCTGCGACCGTAGCAGTCCCATGGTTCCGGACTGCGCGCCTAGAACTGCGAGACCACCGCGGCCGGCCATGTCGGGAATCACATCAAAGTGCTACGGACCTGTAGGCGCCATGCCATCGTGAACCAAACACAGTTACGAAAGACAACAGAAACAACAGCTTGTTATCTTGTGCATACCAGCACTCGGACCACTTTCTCTGCCCACTCAGCCAGTATTTTTGCTTTAGAAATACCCCTGGGCTCAGGCTGTTCATTCCCCGCTGCAGCTCTTCCACAAGATGGGGCGAGCCCAGAAGGATAGCTACGTGGACGTCCTCAGAATTCCCAGCTCTCTTTTATGAAATAAGAGCCCCTCAGTGCATTAAAACCTCTACCAGCAATACATTCCCGCGGACGTCGACGGCGGGGGTGGGGGTTGGGGGACGTAATACACCTGCATTACATATAACAGGCTAGTGCTGCGGGTAACTGCAGCGCGGATGTGTTGGTGCCATAGACACTTACGGAGGACAACAACAATGACGGCTTCTTGTTACGGGCAGTTCTGTCAAGTGCTGCGTCCAGAGGTGGCCGCTTCACAAACTGTTGGTTTCCACCTATTGCTCGTCTTATTGTGTGCAGACAGAAGTATATTCTCTGTTCGAAGATACAATCAATGAATTTTATATATCAGAAATGTATTTAGGTATTTAAGGAATAATGCATTCAGGTAGCAATGAACTATATTCTATTTCTACTAACAAGATACAAATATAAGTGTTTTCTCATGTAAAGTTAAAATTCATGTATTCCATGTATGAAGTGCTCAATCAGCATTTTATCTGTATAATCTGTGTAAACATACATTAGCACAAACCATTTTAGATGAGAATACCTCGAGCTTGTACCGAGACCTTCTCAACTGAAATAGGTAGAAATAGGTGTTTATTAACCAACATGATACTTAAGGCTGTATTAGACATCCAAATACAGCATATCACTTCCCTCTACACACTACAAATTATTTTCACCAAGATCATTGTCTTACATTTTCTTTTTTTTCTTTTTCTCTGACATTTGCACTATATAAATTATATTCTCATCAACTAAATAGTAACAAATTATATGAAACCATTTTAACTATTGTTAAGAATTCAATTCGGCTTAACCTCAGAGAAATATTTGTATATTATGTCCTTTATATTATTAAAAAGAGCATTAACAACTGTATACCAATCAGTCTGTAACAATGAGAAGTCCTCGCTAGCAGATTCATAAGCATCCGACCCACATTGCATTTAAAGGCGGTGGGCTACTCTGTATTGTTAATGAAATAAATATTCTTTTCTTGATTGGTGAAGGACAAATACCGTAGAGATCCATCGGAGTACGCAGACTGTATATGGGATACTTTGTCTGTCGAAATGTGGAGTGGTGCGCCAAGAGGTGTTTCAGCTGTCATGATAAAGGACGTTACGCCATTTCGGAGGTATTCGAGCGCCCGCCCTCCCTGCACTATTTCACACCTTCGATCCTTTAAAAAAGGACCTCGAAGGATCTGAAGAACGAAGATGCGCAGCAGGCAGCTGCGGACCCCTTCACGCGTCAGGACACGGTGTTTTACCAATCGAGTGTCTTGAAACTCACGGCCATATTGCCTGATTACCATACCGATTGGGGATTTTACAGCCTTCGAACGGAAACTTTTTTATTGCCCCTTATATTAATGATAGTAGTACTAAGAGCAGTAATCGCCATTTATCCGAATAATGAATTGCAGGAAATGTTGTGATAACCTGGACGTTCCTTTTGTTCTGGAGCTAGAGAGACTACAATCAATGGTACCAGACTGTGGATATAATGATACTCGCTAGTTTCTTTCTTGAACAAAATCATTCCTCGAATAGCGGCATGCCATATCACAAAACGATGTAAATGAAAATGCCTTTCATCCATCATACTTTGGGAGCCGGATGATTACTCATATTAGGTTCTACTATACTGGATGTCTCGTTCATGTTTCGTTAACTGACCGGTGTGTTGCTGATTTCTGTTTTTCAACGTGTTGGTGGGATTACTTAAAACTGAAAGTACTCGTCCAGTGTTTCATGGGACACACTCTGCCAACGTAAATCGTCTTTCATATTCTCACTATAAACAAAATGAGGTCCATAGTACAGTTTTGCATTCGATATAGTCGTCGGTTGGCGATGACAGCAAAACATGGAGAACAGTCACTGTCACAGCCAGTAACAGTAGTGACGTCAGAATTTCTCTATAATGAATTTCTTTGTCAATAAAGGTGCCTAGGTATTTAGTCAGATATTGATAAGATTTAAAAATAATGTAAAGAACGGCAGCATACTTTAATTTCAAAACAATAAATTTTGCTCTTCAGAAGAAGAATAAATGTGATATCTTATAGTTACAATACGATGAGTCCCAATTGGAATATGTCAACTCGTACAAGTACCTGCGCGTAGCCGTTCGTAAAAGTATGAAATGAAATGATCGCATAGTCTAGTCACAAGTAAAATAGAGCGCAGATTTCCGTTCATTGGCACCAGCTGGCCCTCGCAAGCTGTCCTCTGTAGTTTTATGTTCCGTGCATGCGTTAGTGCAAGAAGGGTTGCCTCTCCACTGCAGTCCAAAGGAGAAGTGCATGTACTACACTACTGGCCATTAAAATTGCTACACCAAGAAGAAATACAGATGATAAATTGTACAAATATATTATACTAGAACTGACATGTGATTACATTTTTAAGCAGTTTGGGTGCATAGATCCTGAGAAATCAGTACCCAGAACAACCACCTCTGGCCGTAATAACGGCCTTGATATGCCTGGGCATTGAGTCAAAAAGAGCTTGGATGGCGCGTACAGGTACAGCTGTCCATGCAGCTTCAACACGATGCCACAGTTCATCGAGAGTAGTGAATGGCGTTTTGTGACGAGCCAGTTGCTCGGCCACCATTGACCAGACGTTTTCAGTTGGTGAGAGATCTGGAGAACATGCTGGCCAGAGCAGCAGTCGAACATTTTATGCATCGAGAAAGGCCCGCACAGGACCTGCAACATGCGGTCGTGCACTATCCTGCTGAAATGTAGGGTTTCGCAGGGATCGAATGAAGGGTAGAGCCACGGGTCGTAACATATCTGAAATGTAACGCCCACTGTTGAAAGTGCCGTCAGTGCGAACAAGAGGTTACCCAGACGTGTAACCATTGGCAACCCATACCATCACGCCGGGTGATACGCCAGTATGGCGATGACGAATACACGCTTCCAATGTGCGTTTACCGCGATGTCGCCATACATGGATGCGACCGTCATGATGCTGTAAACAGAACCTGGATTCATCCGAAAAAATGACGTATTGCCATTCGTCCACCCAGGTTCGTCGTTGAGTAGACCATCGCAGGCGCTCCTGTCTCTGATGTAGCGTCAAGGGTAACCGCAGTCATGGTCTCCGAGCTGATAGTCCATGCTGCTGCAAACGTCATCGAACTGTTCTTGCAGATGGTTGTACAATACAATAATAATAATAATAATAATAATAATAATAATAAGGTTGTTATTATTAATATTATGAAAGTTATTAGATCTCGCCCATTACTACCTACTTCTCACCTTAATTAGCCCAAGGAAGGCCTGCAGCGTACCTGGGGCTATCGAGGTCTTCGATAGAAACGATTCTGGAGGAACGAAAATGGCATCCTTTTAAGCTGCACCTACACCAAAAAGTTCGGGTATCTTGTGAATAAAGTAACGTAAATCCGGATTTCATCAGACAGATTTTATCGGGAGATGAATGCTATTTCAGCAATGACGCCACTGTCAATAGATAAAATCTACATTTCTGGTCTCCTGCAACTGCTTACTGGTTACGACGACATCGCATGCAAGTGCACCGGGGTCTTAACGTTTGGTGCGACATTCCATGATACTACACAATTGGACCAGTTTATTTGGCCCTCAAAGGAAGTGGTCACCAGTATTACAAGTTCCTACAGAATCACCAGAATTTTGGGCATCTCCTAGAAGACAACCCACTTCATTTAGCTGTCAATCATCAACCCAGGATTAGCAGACATCGCGGCAGACTCGCTCGCCGCCAATGCTGATCACATCAGTGAGCCGTCGTCGAGATCTGCGGGGCCTACGCCCTGTGCATCCGCCGTCACAACAGGGTGAGCCGACGACGCTGGGGGACTGCAGCCCGTTGCGCCCGTCCACCGCGGACAAGCTACCAGGAGGAGCAGGGAAGAAGACGGGGTGGGATACAGTACACTCCGCACTACGAGAGCGCTTCTCGTGCCGACACCGCCGGGACTCCAACCCGGAGCCTTCACGCGCTTCTGTTTGCTGCCCGCCGCTGCGTCGGCTGGCCAGCCGGACGCCGCCAGCCACACTCGGCCGAAGTACGGACATTCCCCCACTACGTCACAGCACGCGGCGTTGCGCTAGCAAGACTGGAGCGGCCCGGATCTGGTGTCATCGCTACAAATCAGCGAGGACTGAGGGTAGGTCGTTGATATCACCAAGCCACATTGTACTTGGCAGGAATAAAGGTGTTATTAATTAATAATGTTTCTTTGGCGTTTCTGACGCTTCTACAGCCATTTCCTAGCATCCTGACAACTAGAGAGGTCACCGCTCGCCCATCCAGTCCACCGTAGGCGACCGGAACCACCGGGGTGCTTACACAACTTAAAAGTTGTTACTTTCAATGCGCTGGTCATTTAGCAGGCTCTTCTGTATGTTGGTGTGGAGGCTCCTAAACTGTTGTGGTTAGGCAATCCTTTCGGCGTCTACGGATTAATCTAACATCAACGGAGGACAGCGTGTTTGGCCCACCTGGTATAACAGTGTTCGAATATTGCTGAATTGTGTGGAACTCAGAAGAAAAAGAAGCAATATCGTACACTGAATATGTACAAAGAAGGGCAAAACGAATCATCTCAGACTTTTTCACCCGCAGAGGAGCGTGGCCGAGATAATGAAGAACTTGGTCTGGCAGCCGCCTGAAGATAGAAGCCAACCATACAGCGAAAGTCTACTTGCAGTGTCCCAGCATTAAATGAGGAATCTAAGAACATACACTGAAGAGCCAAAGAAAATGGTACACCTGGCTAATATCGTGTAGAGCTCCCGGGAGGGCGCAGAAGTGCTGCAATACGACCTGAAGCGGCATGGACTCGACTAAAGTCTGAAGTAATGCTGAAGGAAACTGACAACATGAATCCTGCAGGGCTGTCCATAAGTCCTTAAGAATACGACGGGGTGGATATCTTTTCATATATCCCAGATATGCTCAATAATGTTCATGCCTGGGGAGTTTGGTGGCCAACGGAAGTATTTAAACTCTGTAGAGTGTTCCTGGAGCCACTATGTAGCAATTCTGGACGTATGGGACGTCGCATTGTCCTGCTAAAATTGCCCAATTTCGTCGGAATGCACAATGGACATGAATGGACGCAGGTGATCACACAGGATGCTTACGTAAGTATCACCTGTCAAAGTCGTATATAGACGCATCATGGGTCCCATATCACTCCAACTGCACACGCCCCACACCATTACAGAGCCTTCACCAGCTTAAATAGTCGCCTGCTCATATTCAGGTTCCATGGATTCATGAAGTTGTCTCCATCCCCGTACATGTCCATCTGATAGATACCATTTGAAACGAGACTCGTCCGACCACCCAACAAGTCTCCAGTCATCAACAGTCCAATGTCGGTGTTGACGGGCCCAGGCGAGGCGTAAAGCTTTGTGTCGTGCATTCATCAAGGGTACATGAGTGGGTCTTCGGCTCTGAAAGCCCATACCGACGATGTTCCGTTGAATGGTTCGCACGCTGACGCTTGCTGATGATCCAGCATTGAAATCTGTAGCAATCTCTGGAAGGGTTGCACATCTGTCACGTTGAACGATTCTCTTCAGTCGTCGTTGTTCCTGTTCTTGCAGGATCTTCTCTCGGCTACAGCGATGTCGGAGATCTGATGTTTTACCGGATTCCTGATATTCACAACCCAATCGTGAAATGGTCGTACCGGAAAATCCCCACCTCACTGCTACCTCGGGGAGTCTGTGTCCCATAGCTCGTGCCCCGGCAATAACACCACGTTCAAACTTATTTAAATCTTAATAGCCTGCCATTGCAGCAACAGTAACCGACATATAACCGCGCCAGACATTTGTTTTCGTATAGAGGCGCTGCCGACCTCAGCGCTGTATTCTGCCTTTTTACATATTTCTATATTTGAATACGTATCCCTGTATCAGTTTCTTTGGCGCTTGAGCGTATTACAACTCTCTATGTGCTGATCCTGTAGTGGCACCACGAAGACAAGGCTGTACTTATTACAGTGCGCACATACGTATTCAAGCAATCATTCGTCCCACAGTCCATACGTAAATGGAGCAGACAGAAGCTCTTTTGTCGCTGTACCATCGTACTACAATCTTAAACAGCCATATCTGTATCGATTGTACCTGTGGTCTAGGGGTTGCGTCTTTGATTCATAATCAAAACTTCTTCGGTCCCGGGTTCGATCCCCACTACTGTCTAAATTTTAATAATCAGCATTGGTGGCCGAAGACATCCGGCACAAGAAGTCAGCCTCATTCTGCCAACGGCATTGTCAAAGAGGGCGGAGGAGCGGATAGAGGTTCAGAGCACTCTCTTGTCCTAGGGGTGGGAAATTGCTCCTAAAGGCGGAAGAATCAGCAATGGTCAACGAAATGAGGATGCAGAAGGCAATGGAAACCACTGCATTAAAGACACGTAACGTGTATCCTCATGACATGTGGCCTGTAGTTGAAGAAGTGTCATGATGATCTCTCCATTGGCAAAAGATTCCGGAATGGTCACCCATTCGGATCTCCGGGAGGGGACTGCCAAGGGGGAGGTTACCATGAGAAAAAGATTGAATAATCAACGAAAGGATAAAGTTCTACGAATCGGGGCGTGGAATGTCAGAAGCTTGAACGTGGTAGGGAAACTAGAAAATCTGAAAAGGGAAATGCAAAGGCTCAATCTAGATATAGTAGGGGTCAGTGAAGTGAAGTGGAAGGAAGACAAGGATTTCTGGTCAGATGAGTATCGGGTAATATCAACAGCAGCAGAAAATGGTATAACAGGTGTAGGATTCGTTATGAATAGCAAGGTAGGGCAAAGGGTGTGTTACTGTGAACAGTTCAATAACCGGGTTGTTCTAACCAGAATCGACAGCAGACCAACACCGACAATAGTTCAGGTATACATGCCGACGTCGCAAGCTCAAGATGAACAGATAGAGAAAGTGTATGAGGATATTGAAAGGGTGATGCAGTATCTAAAGGGGGACGAAAATCTAATAGTCATAGGCGACTGGAATGCAGTTGTAGGGGAAGGAGTAGAAGAAAATGTTACAGGAGAATATGGGCTTGGGACAAGGAATGAAAGAGAAGAAAGACTAACTGAGTTCTGTAACAAGTTTCAGCTAGTAATAGCGAATAACCTGTTCAAGAATCACAAGAGGAGGAGGTATACTTGGAAAAGGCCGGAAGAGACGGGAAGATTTCAATTAGATTACATCATGGTCAGACAGAGATTCCGAAATCAGATACTGGATTGTAAGGCGTACCCAGGAGCAGATATAGACTCAGATCACAATGTAGTAGTGATGAAGAGTAGGGTAAAGTTCATTACATTAGTCAGGAAGAATCAATACGCAAAGAAGTGGGATATGGAAGTTCTAAGGAATGACGAGATACGTTTGAAGTCCTCTAACGCTATAGATACAGCAATAAGGAATAGCGCAGTAGGCAATACAGTTGAAGAGGAATGGACGTCTCTAAAAAGGGCCATCACAGAAGTTGGGAAGGAAAACATAGGTACAAAGAAGGTAGATGCGAAGAAACTATGGGTAACAGAAGAAATACTTCAGTTCATTGATGAAAGGAGGAAGTACAACCATGTTCCGGGAAAATCAGGAATACAGAAATACAAGTCGCTGAGGAATGAAATAAATAGGAACTGCAGGGAAGCTAAGACGAAATGGCTGTAGGAAAAATGTGAAGACATCGAAAAAGATATGATTGTCGGAAGGACAGACTCAGCATACAGGAAAGTCAAAACAACCTTTGGTGACATTAAAATCAACGGTGGTAACATTAAGAGTGCAACGGGAATTCCACTGTTAAATACAGAGGAGAGAGCAGATAGGTGGAAAGAATACATTGAAAGCCTCTATGAGGGTGAATATTTGTCTGATGTGATAGAAGAAGAAACAGGAGTCGATTTAGAAGAGATTGGGGATCCAGTATTAGAATCGGTATTTAAAAGAGCTTTGGAGGACTTAGGGTCAAATAAGGCAGAAGGGATAGATAACATTCCATCAGAATTTCTAAAATCAATAGGGGAAGTGGCAACAAAACGACTATTCACGTTTGTGTGTAGAATATACGAGTCTGGCGACATACCATCTGACTTTCGGAAAAGTATCATCCACACAATTCCGAAGACGGCAAGAGGTGACAAGTGCGAGAATTATCGCACAATCAGCTTAACAGCTCATGCATCGAAGCTGCTTACAAAAATAATATACAGAAGAATGGAAAAGAAAATTGATAATGCGCTAGGTGACTATCAGTTTGGCTTTAGTAAAAGTAAAGGCACGAGAGAGGCAATTCTGACGTTACGGCTAATAATGGAAGCAAGGCTAAAGAAAAATCAAGACACGTTCATAGGATTTGTCGACCTGGAAAAAGCGTTCGAAAATATAAAATGGTGCAAGCTGTTCGAGATTCTGAAAAAAGTAGGGGTAAGCTATAGGGAGAGACGGGTCATATACAATATGTACAACAACCAAGAGGGAATAATAAGAGTGGACGATCAAGAACGAAGTTTTCGTATTAAGAAGGGTGTAAGACAATACTGTAGCTTATCGCCCCTACTCTTCAATCTGTACATCGAGGAAGCAATGATGGAAATAAAAGAAAGGTTCAGGAGTGGAATTAAAACACAAGGTGAAAGGATATCAATGATACGATTAGCTGATGACATTGCTATCCTGAGTGAAAGTGAAGAAGAATTAAATGATCTGCTGAACGGAATGAACAGTCTAATGAGTACACAGTATGGTTTGAGAGTAAATCGGAGAAAGACGAAGGTAACGAGAAGTAGTAGAAGTGAGAACATCGAGAAACTTAACATCAGGATTGATGGTCACGAAGTCAATGAAGTTAAGGAATTCTGCTACCTAGGCAGTAAAATAACCAATGACGGACGGAGCAAGGAGGACATCAAAAGCAGACTCGCTACGCAAAAAAGGCATTTCTGGCCAAGAGAAGTCTACTAATATCAAATACCGGCCTTAATTTGAGGAAGAAATTTCTGAGGTTGAACGTCTGGAATACAGCATTGTATGGTAGTGAAACATAGACTGTGGGAAAACCGGAACAGAAGAGAATCGAAGCATTTGAGATGTGGTGCTATAGACGAATGTTGAAAATTAGGTGGACTGATAAGGTAAGGAATGAGGAGGTTCTACGCAGAATCGGGGAGAAATGGAATATGTGGAAAACACTGATAGGAAGAAGGGACAGGATGATAGGACATCTGCTAAGACATGAGGGAATGACTTCCATGGTACTAGAGGGAGCTGTAGAGGGCAAAAACTGTAGAGGAAGACAGAGATTGGAATACGTCAAGCAAATAATTAAGGACCTAGGTTGGAAGTGCTACTCTGAGATGAAGAGGTTAGCACAGGAAAGGAATTCGTGGCGGGTCGCATCAAACCAGTCAGTAGACTATGTTTCAGAAGATAACTACGCGAAAACTGCGACGCATACAGAAAACATACACACATCAATGGACAGTGCGTCCCTCCAAGTGTTTGACTCACATCACCGATGCTCATTATACGTACCGCTTGTGATGCGGCAAGCGTTACTACGAACAAACAGCTGTCATATCTTTCCCAACATTGACGAAGGCATTAATTATCCTTCCTGGTAGATTAAGTGGCACTGGAGTGAAGGACTTAGGATGAGAGTCGTGATAGAAAGCCAATCTGATGTGCAGATTGCTTGACAGTGAGTTAATCACAAATTTATGAAAGAAACTTTGGTGGAGCACTGTCTGAAGTCTCCACTGTTTTGTAAGTGTGACATAACCTACTGCTGCCACATGTCCAGGTACACGAAACCATTCAGAATTTTCTCCGCAAAGAAAAATGGATTTTAAACTTTTGAAAAGGTCAGTGCACAAAAAATGTTAACTTTACGAGATTCACAAACGTTTCCCAGAATCTCGTGTGAGTATTCTAGGCCCCAAACAGGCATGTTGTGAGGAGTCAACTTCCGTGGCGCATGAAACGCGGCTTCGTTACTGAAAATCAACTTCTGTGAAAAACCATCTCTCTCTGGCGCTGCAAATCATTGGAAAATTATGAACGAAATTCACTGTCCCGAGCAGTCAGCGCATGTAACAGCTGCAGCCGGCGTAGTTTTCCACGTAGAAGTTTGCCTAGAATGCGCCAGCCAGTTGGTTGCGGTATGTGCAGTTCTCTGCTCGCACGTGTCGTCCGTCCGCTTCTTCGGGCTCCTGACGAATGACTTCCGATCTCGCTTCGCCTTCCCTGCTGACGGTTCCGTCTGGCTTCTTTTGTTCACACGACGTAATCACATAGCCATCCAGTTTCCTGGGATGTACTATGGACAGTCTTTTATCATGTTACGATATGACGTACGTTCATAGAAACGTTAAATGATTTTGTGATATCTGCACGAAAATTTTTGTGGATGAAGCGTACCTGAAGATGACATCTATTTGCCGTAACCAGTACAGTTAATATCTTTTATGCATCCAATCGATCGTCGAAATTACTACACAACCTTAGACTGTTTACCAGCTGTAGCTTTTACCTGGTAGTTGATATGAAATCGCCGCTAAATCGTCTCAGCGGGCCCACATTTAGCGAGATCAGCGACACAAAATGCACGCATCGCTCCTTTATACGGCATGCCCGCTCCTTACTGGTGAGCTTCGCATCTCCTCGGAGCGTTTTATGAACAAGAACTTGGAGGGGTGCCATGTCCATTGGTATGTGTCATTTTTCTGTGTGAAAAAAGAGAAAAGTAATCTATCTATCGGTCGCTGTTTCTTATTTCAAAATTATGACAGGCAGATCGACAGGCAGCTTAGTTTAATTTTTGTATAAATACGGATAGTGGATAACTCGTTTTACCGATTACGTTAAATTTTGATAATTTTTATGCATGTCTTTCGGTTTTTGCGCATTCGTCTTCCGAAAATCGAGAGTTAGTTATATAATCTGAAATAAAACAATGACCCGACTGACTTATACCACACTCTTGTAAGACCAGAAGATAAGATTTTATTTGACTTCGCCCCACCCATTCCTCCTAATCCTTACGATGTGGTCTTGGTCCCAAATGAAATACTGTTCCAAGGCAGATAATTATAGGTCATCTCACCAGCACTATGATTTCCAGAAAGCACATGTCACACCAGACTATTGTGTCAAGTACCCCATCCGAGCCAAGAAGAAGCACCTCACGGATAGTGGGCGATACAGCTCGAATATAATTTACGATGTCGTTTGTTGTACGCGAATTCTAGGTATGGTTTTAAAACGTCCTCGGATTCTCCAACGGCCAGCAGAAAGGAGCGAAGTGTCTATCAGTTACACTAAAAAGCGCAGTTGTGCTGAAAAGGATGATATTAAAATATGTGGATGTGGCTGGTCCCTTTAGACAAGAACCTAACATGTCACAATAGTGTATGTCTCTCCGTTGTTAGGCGCAGCTGCAACTTTTGAGACTGTGATTATGAGTATGGATATTAGAGGACATTTTCTGTTGCAAGTGTGCAAAAATGGAGTAACAAAAGTGGAAAGAAATGGAAGATAGTAAGAATGTACTTCTAAGGATGCTGCTCTGGGAAAGGAGAAAGACTAACTGACAAGAAAACTCAAAGTTACGACGAATTCCTTCGCAAGTTATTTTACAATGATTTGTAACATAATGCTGGAAGTTACCATTGTCCTAAACGCCACAGAAAACTCGTCCGTACCTGATGCTGTGTAAACACTTCTAAAAAGAGAACCATAAATACTGCACTTCCCTTTATTAAGCCAAACGAATTTTCAAGAGTGACGACAACAAAAAGTAGAGCTACAGATGCTTACAATTGTTGGGTCGAGTAACCTACGGCACGCATAATATTCTTTGCTCTCTTTCTCTGATATTCGTAATACTACAGAGAGCAGACCGTTAATAAACAGTCAATTATGTGTGATGGTGCCCTCACGATATTGTGTCTGGGCTAAGAATCTCATTACTCCCTTCTAGAACACGGATAAACGGAAATATAGGAATGTTTTGTAATAAAGTCTTTTACAAACTGCACTTGGAATATACGAAGCGCGGTTCTACTCACCGAAACATTCAGTTATCCGAGAAACGGAGTGAAACTGAATTATACGCGGAGGACGGGAATATTGTCATGCTGATAGAAACTCGCTTACGTCATAATGCTCCAGTCCCTCCATGTTTCAGTGTTTTATGAGATGAAATAGAAAAGCCGTAAAAAACTGTTGCTTCTATAAAGAGTAATATTTATGGCTACAGCTTTGGTAGCTGTATAGATGGATTCTCCGTGAAGATAATGCTTTCATATAAAGATGTTTATACTAGCCATTTACCCAGGTAGTTGAGCTGCGCAAATAAGGAAACACACCTTTCAAAATACGTACATTTTCTGCAGTATACTGTACGTTATATATACTGTACGTTATATATTCCGCAACAGATTATTAATAAGACATTGCAATACTTACGAAGAAAGAGTCATCAAAAACTATTAAATGACTAAGAAATTTCAAAGCATGAGATTAGCTTTTTCTTCTATTTCTTTTTCTTCATCTTGTTATTATTGTTATTATTGTTATTATTATTATTATTATTATTATTATTGTTATTACTATTACTATTATTGTTTCATTCTCTGCGAGATGCGAACAGAGCGGATTATAGTACAAATCTCAGTTCTTATCAGTCAGACACACCCGAGTTGCAGTTAGCGCAAATAGAATCCGAAAGGAACACGAGAAACCGATTTTCCGCAGTTTACTTTACAACAGATATGTGACATGGGAAGTTCGACTTTCTCTTCTATTCTAATAGGCGGCAGGTCAAGCTACCCGAAGTGCTGTAGGAAATATCTTGCCATGTATCCGCTTATACCTTGTGCATATTTGTTGGATTTGTGGTTTGACTGCAGGAACATAACCTCTAGATTACAACAGGTACACAAAAATTATAAAGCAAAATAAAGTAAACATGCATGCGAGTATTTTATTTTATAAACAATTTTCATTTTCTACTAAGACCAACACTAACGTAACATGTATTTCAAATTCATTATCTAACAATAATACTGAAGCAAATTCGATTCAAAAATAAGAAGACTAACATTCGTATCGGAATGTTATACGAACATGCTCCACAACTGTTCTGAAAGCGTGTTCCATACCGCCGCTTATAGAATGTTTTAACATTTCCATTGTTACGCAAGCGGTATGCGATCAAAAGCCCAATGAGGTGCGCGATCGTACGATCGTTCACAATAAAATATAGCGCTCATTTGATATAAAGCACTAAATTTTTTCAAGAGATATAAATGCTTTTGGCTGTTCAATTGGATGAACAGAGCAGAAGTAAAACGACAAAATCCGTTCTTCCCAGACACAATAGGCTCCATTACTCTAATGAAAGTAATAACGACAGTCTTATAGCCAATATGATGAATGAAGAACGAGTGACAGTGACTAATGTGTCTCAAATACACGGTTTCGTTGCTTGTTCCGACTGATTTTCTTTCGAGATTTGATCCAGCGTCATGATATCATTGGAGACTTCTTTCAGACGATATTTCTTGACTATTGGTGGTTTTTAAAAACGCTGTGTGGAATGTTATTTGTTTATTAAACAGCACAGTTTGCTCAGATACGGATAAGAAGAAACAAACAGTTTGCTGGCCAGTGGAAGCATCGGCCGCAGAAATACCCGATTCCAGTCTAAGATAATATCAAACGATTGTAAGCGTTCTTTCGTAGAGGGGCGGAGGTTCGACGGGAAATTTGGTGTTGACAGTGAAGTGTCATACAGTCGAGTGCACGTGTTTTTATAGCCAGAGAGCCGTTGAAGTCGAATGTAGGCAGTTAGATTTCAGGGAAGTGGCGATATGTAGGACAGAAATGAATATAAAATAGGCGATACAGGCAGACGAGTGCTAAGGCAGGACAAACATGATGAAAGGAAGAATATTAAACAGTAATATGTGGAAGAGATTGTGGCATAGATTTCTGACAGAAATAATTTTCTGTTTAAGAGCAGCGAAATGGTTGAATTTAGAAGAGCACTGACGGTCTTATACTTACGCTATCAGCTTGAGCAATGGAACCTAAATATTTATTGACTTGAGTCGTGTGTTCTGAGGTCGATTGTGCTCCGACCCTTTGAACGCCAAATATTAAATATAATAAGTAAAATAACTGTTAAATATGAAAAATAACTTCAAAAAATCCCATAGGCTAATAATGTGGGCGAACCTAGTTCTGTGAAATTTTAACTTGTGCAAACACAATAATTTTCCAGTCCAACGTCAGCATGACGGCATCCAGTCCGCTCACCAACTCCAGCCTGAAGATCGCTCCTGAATGGTCACACGAAAAAACCGCCCACAAAACGATCAAGCCTATCGTTCCACTGGCCCGTGCCATTACAACTACTTGATCCAAGTTAGTTACTTAAATCAAGATACTATGTTATCGTAAAGATAATTACATGCACAGGATGTAACAGAATGACGTTTCAAAAATTTGGGAGTTTGTAGAGGATGAAGTCCTGAACGTTTTGATGTCAGGATCTTATAGCTGGAGATCTATACTAATAATGAAACTGTAAAACCACCCTGTCTGTCTGTCTTTGAACACGCTTATCTCCAAAATCATTAGGCGGATTTTTATGGTGTTTTCACTGTTAAGTCCAGCGTAGCTAGTGGCACAGTACAGGATATATTTAATCGAAATCGGGTCAGGGGAAAAAGATTTCTACGTATTATAAAAGTGTGTCTACGTTCCTTCCACATCTCTTCCCGCTCCACTGGACTGATTTCAACCGAACTTGGTACCTTATTTTACGGACTATAAGATGCACCTTTTTCTTCGAAAAGTTGCCTCCAATATTCAGGTGCGTCTTATACTTGAAATTAATATAAAAATGGCCAATGTTCTGGTTTTTTTCTCAACATGGTAATACCAATAAACGAAAATAATTTAAGCCACATTTGTTACTCAATGTGTATTATGTAAATTGGAGAATTTTTTGTTCGGTATAAAGGCAGACTGACGACCCACAACGTTGATGCCCTGATCTTGTAACGCCTGAGCTCGAGAAGTTTTAGAGAGCTAGTGTAATTAAACGAACCGAGATTGGAGTCATTGAGAGGATATAGTGAGCTGCAGACACAGCGCAGAATACACCAAAACTCGAAAAAAAGAGAGGTTCAGCTGAATTCAGAATTTCCAGTTGCTACTGCAGCTGACTTCCACACTCATTCTGCCTAAGATTGGTAAGCATGAATGGTCGATGTCATCATCGCGCCGAGGGGACATGAAGCTAGTTCATTGCACAGTTTTAACATTGACAGCAAGTTAGTTGCACCCATTATGCACTTTTGTGAATCTGTTGGTTTTCGCACTTGTTTTCAAGGGAAAATTCTTCAAATCACCGCACCTGTGCCAAGACTTTATCTCATAAGTTTAAACTTTTGTCCACTTATTAAATGTTTACAGTCTTTACGTAGTGGGCAAATCATTTTAATTGATGTCTTATGATAGTAAATAAAATTGTTGTAGTGATCGTTAGTTTCCTTTGGAAATTAGATGAGCTCTTCATTAACATATGCTTGTGAGGTATGAGGTCCATATATTCTTCCTTAACTGAGCCACCTCTCTTAACTTTCATTCAATAAGACACTATCTGTTCCATGACATCGTTTCTCTTAAATCTGCATGATTTTATGAGCAGCTTCCCAACCCTTAGGTCATCGGGGTAAGAGTATGATAAACAGCTCAACCAAACCTCACATGACCTATTTTCAGAATTTTATAGAGTGTATTCCAGACAACGTTTTCAAAAGGTATCTCTAAATCTACAAATTCTGTGAATGTGGGTTTGCCGTATATCTCTCTATCTGGTGAGACACGTCATATGATCAGCATTGCTTCTTGTGATCCTCTACGTTCCCGGAACCAAAACTGATGTACCAAGAAGTCTGTAATACACTCCTGGAAATTGAAATAAGAACACCGTGAATCCATTGTCCCAGGAAGGGGAAACTTTATTGACACATTCCTGGGGTCAGATTCATCACATGATCACACTGACAAAACCACAGGCACATAGACACAGGCAACAGAGCATGCACAATGTCGGCACTAGTACAGTGTAGATCCACCTTTCGCAGCAATGCAGGCTGCTATTCTCCCATGAAGATGATCGTAGAGATACTGGATGTAGTCCTGTGGAACGGCTTGCCATGCCATTTCCAACTGGCGCCTCAGTTGGACCAGCGTTCGTGCTGGACGTGTAGACCGCGTGAGACGACGCTTCATCCAGTCCCAAACATGCTCGATGGGGGACAGATCCGGAGATCTTGCTGGCCAGGGTAGTTGACTTACACCTTCTAGAGCACGTTGGGTGGCACGGGATACATGCGGACGTGCATTGTCCTGTTGGAACAGCAAGTTCCCCTGGCCGGTCTAGGAATGGTAGAACGATGGGTTCGATTATGGTTTGGATGTACCGTGCACTATTCAGTGTCCCTACGACGATCACCAGAGGTGTACGGCCAGTGTAGGAGATCGCTCCCCACACCATGATGCGGTGCGGTACCCTACGGCATTGCGTAGGATCCTACGGTCTTGGCGTGCATCCGTGCGTCGCTGCGGTCCGGTCCCAGGTCGACGGGCACGTGCACCTTCCGCCGACCACTGGCGACAACATCGATGTATTGTGGAGACCTCACGCCCCATGTGTTGAGCAATTCGACGGTACGTCCACCCGGCCTCCCGCATGCCCACTATACGCCCTCGCTCAAAGTCCGTCAACTGCACATACGGTTCACGTCCACGCTGTCGCGGCATGCTACCAGTGTTAAAGACTGCGATGGAGCTCCATATGCCACGGCAAACTGGCTGACACTGACGGCGGCGGTGCACAAATGCTGCGCAGCTAGCGCCATTCGACGGCCAACACCACGGTTCCTGGTGTGTCCGCTGTGCCGTGCGTGTGATAATTGCTTGTACAGCCCTCTCGCAGTGTCCGGAGCAAGTATGGTGGGTCTGACACACCGGTGTTAATGTGTTTTTTTTTCCATTTCCAGGAGTGTATTTATAGCCATTTGCACCTGCCTTCCTTAACACTCTAATTGTTACTTTTATGATTTGTCACAAATGAATTGGGTTATAGACAGGTGATAAATGACATGATTAGTGCACACGTAAAATGTAAGAATTGAATTACATTTCCATTCAAAGTGAACACTTATCTTTTGTTATGCAAGGTGCATTCAAGTTCTAACGCCTCTGATTTTTTTCTTCCGGACTGGAAAGAGATAGAAACATGCGCACTGTTTTAAAATGAGGCCGCGTTCATTGTCAATACGTCCCAGAGATGGCAGCACTGTACGGCACGTGGAACTTTACCGCCAGCGGCGAGAATGAGAACTGTTTTAAATACTTTTAATGGCGACGTTTTCCTTCCTTGAACAGGGTGCAATCATTCGTTTTCTGAATTTTCGTGGTGTGAAACCAATTGAAATTCATTGACAGTTGATGGAGACATGTGGTGATGGAGTTATGGATGTGTCGAAAGTGCGTTCGTGGGTGCGACAGTTTAATGAAGGAAGAACATCGTGTGACAACAAACCGAAACAACCTCGGGCTCGCACAAGCTGGTCTGACGACATGATCGAGAAAGTGGAGAGAATTATTTTGGGGAATCGCCGAATGATTGTTGAACAGATCGCCTCCAGAGTTGGCTTTTCTGTGGGTTCTGTGCAGCACACAATCCTGCATGACGACCTGAAAATGCGAAAAGTGTCATCCAGTAGGTGCCATGAATGCTATCGGACGACCACATGGCTGCCTGTGTGCCATTTTGTCAAGCAATGTTGACGCGCAACGACAGCATAAATGGGACTTTCTTTTCGTCGTTTGTGACAATGGATGAGACGTGGATGCCATTTTTCAATCCAGAAACAAAGCGCCAGTCAGCTCAATGGAAGCACACAGATTCACCGCTACCAAAAAAATTTCGGGTAACCGCCAGTTCTGAAAAAATTATGGTGTCCATGTTCTGGGACAGCGAGGGCGTAATCCTTACCCATTGCGTTCCAAAGGGCACTACGGTAACAGGTGCATCCTACGAAAATGTTTTGAAGAGCAAATTCCTTCCTGCACTGCAACAAAAACGTCCGGGAAGGGCTGCGCGTGTGCTGTTTCACCAAGACAACGCACCCGCACATCGAGCTAACGTTACGCAACAGTTTCTTCGTGATAACAACTTTGAAGTGATTCCTCATACTCCCTACTCACCTGACCTGGCTCCTAGTGACTTTTGGCTTTTTCGAACAATGAAAGACACTCTCCGTGGCCGCACATTTACCAGCCGTGCTCCTATTGCCTCAGCGATTTTCCAGTGAAGCCAGTGAAGCCAGTGAAGCCTTCGCCGCTGCCATGGACTCATGGCGTCAGCTTTATGAAAAATGTGTACGTCTGCAGGGCGATTATGTCGAGAAGTAAAGCCAGTTTCATCGATTTCGAGGCCTTAGAACTTGAATGCACCTCGTACAACTTCTTCTTTGCTGTGACTGTGGCTCGGAGCGCAGCCACAGTTATATACACAGAATAGACTGTCGTTGGAATACAAATCGAAGCATTGTTCAATGGAAACTCTCTCTCGTGACACTGTTCAAGGATACGTAAGGACTTTCAGATTAGCTTGAAGAGTCTAACTGGTTGTCTGTCTGTTGTTGCCAGATACGGTACTACTGTCACAGCTTGCTGTGGACTCGCTGTTGACTGGTACCTCGTCTGGCGTAGAACTGACCTCATGTCCGTGTGGCTCGGTGAATCTCTGTGGGCGTGTCTTGCTACCTCCGTGTAATTGGTGTAGCCAGCGATGGTCCAATGTCAAAGCGCGTTTTTGTGGTACCGGTAGCAGGCGCAGCGCTGCGCCTATCGACTATATCACAATTATATTCTTCTTGAAATCTGAGGCAGTTTCACCTGCTTCATACAATTTTTATACCTGGTGGAATAGTCTTGTCGGCAGTATTTTCTGCTGAGGTTATCAATATGTTCGATGGAAGGTTCTACACCACAGTTACGTTCTTGAACTCTGAGACTATCTTGCCTGCTTCGTGTAACTTTCACAGCCGATGGAACAGTCGTGGCACGGTATTATGTCCCAAGGTTATCAATAATTCTGACCTGCTCCAGGTGCATATACATTAACACTAGACAAGCACTTTTTTTTATAAAAGGAGTGGAAGTCTGGTGGTTCACATGCTGTCGATGACAAAGACATGAAGCACAGTCTCGTAATTCAAAAGAATAGGGAAGAAAATCGAAAGTGAGACGCCAGATTAACCCGTAGGACAGGACAGGTCGTTTAAATTGTGGAAAGGGGCCAAAATAAGGGGCTGTCAGTTACACTCGAACTTACAACTTTATTATTTGATCAAACATTACAAAAGCGCAAAAAAATTTTTTTTAAACACACAGCTTTAATCTTTGGGACTTAATTATAGGCTGAAAGCCACTTTAATTTAAAACGGCTGAAGGCCAGTAAGTTAAAAACCAAGTATAATCAGAAATTTAAAAGGCAAGTCTTATCTTACAACAGTTTTTTAGTTAGGATGAAGGCCCAAAGAATCAGACACTTCAAGAGCAATCAAGTTAAATTCAAATCAGCTGAAGGCCTAACACTTAAAATTCCATAAAATAATTTTTTTAAGATACCAAAGGCTTTACGTGAAACAGTTCTTTAATGTTGGGTGAAGGCCTTCAGAGCAAAACAACTCAAACTCAAAATCGGCTGAAGACCCAACACGTAAAATTCAACAACATTAAAAAATTTTAAATGCCAATGGCTTTTCGTGAAACAGAGTTTTGAACTACGCTGAAGGCCTTAAGAGCAAAACAACTCTATTTGAAAATCGGCTGAAGGCCCAACACTTAAAATTCAACAACATTAAAACCTTTAAAATGCCAAAGGTCTAACGTGAAACAGTTCTTTAAATTAGGCTGAAGGACTAAAGAATCTTACGCCTTAAGGGCAAAATAACCTTTTTTTACAACAAAAAAAGAGCAGTACACCCAAGGGCGCTCACATGTTCCAGGTTCGGCCTGGAATTCAGAACTCCAACGCTCACTTAGGTGAGACAGGAAGTCGGGCCAACCATTCACGATCCGACGACAACCCAACCAACCGACAGTCATCGGACCCACCGACAAGATAACTTCCACTTCACCCGACCAGGGCACAACAGAGAGTTCAACGGAACAACGTAGATGTTTCCAGAATGAGGTTTGCACTCTGCAGCGGGGTGTGCGTTGATATGAAACTTCCTGGCAGATTAAAACTGTGTTCAGGACCGAGACTCGAACTCGGGACCTTTACCTTTCGGGGGGCAAGTGCTCTACAAACTAAGCTACCCAAGCACTACTGATGCCCCGTCGTCACAGCTTTACTTCCGCCAGTAGCTCGTCTCCTACTTTCCAAACTTTGGAAAGGCCACAAGGCAGAAAATTCCGCTGGTGCACTTCAATTCAAATAACCAAATACATTGAAATTCCACCGGAGGGTGGCTAGAATTTTCCAACTTGAAAACCACTTTTTTGCTCGCTGGAATATCCCAACAGCCGACAAACGATTCAATGTGAACAGTCTTGAACTCCTGGTAGCTTAAATCAAAACTCTACTTTCTTATCTGTGGTCGGTGAGCCGCTGACCTCGTAACAATGGGAACAGCCCCACACACTCCGACAGCGCGTAGAGACCGTCTGAGGCCCCGAGCAAACTACGTCCCGCGGAGTATTCCTCGCTGCTCCACGCCAACCGACAGACTGCTCAGGCCCGGAAACGGTGAAAGGACCAAGTATACGTCGGCCGATGAGACGACAAACCGAACGACCAACCAACGGCAGTCCCACTCCAACCTCCCTCCGTCGGCCAGTTCATATGTCTCGCCAGCGGTCGGCGAGCACTGGCTGTCGGCGTCTCACCTTCGCTCCGTCCCCCAACTTCACTGCTGCTGCATCATCCCGAATGCACTGCTGGTCCGTCCGAACTGTCTGCCAGACACACGACGACCTAGAAATACCATCGGTCGCTCCAGAGATGGTACGACAGTGCACTTACCGATACGCGTTGCTGCTGCCGCTCACGGGAAAGTAAGGCAGTAAGTTAGTGACGCCAGTAAATGGAATAAGGAAACGAGGCGGCAGTACCGTAATAGAAGAAGATGAACAATAAATGGGATAAACGCGAGCCTTGCACTGCTCTACCTTGTCCTTGGAACCATCACAGCTTTCACCTAAAATTGTTTAACGGAACTGTTTTTTCGAGATCATCGCTTCCGGACTGCTCTAATATCTTTCCAGCGAACAACGGATTTCAGTGATCCACCCTTGCAGTATTTACTCTATTCTATTTTCAAATGTGCACGAGGCATGTTGTCGGTAGTGCCTTGGTGAGGGATGGCTGGTGAACAGGCCGCCTCATCTCCGCCGGCTGGCTCCGCGCCGTCCGCTACGGCTCTCGTTTCCCGGACAGCCGCCTTTGAAATATTATTCCGGCGCGCTTCATAAAGACTCCATTGTCTCTGCCGGTTTTAGCGCCGCTGCAAAGAGTTGCTGCACCATTGGCGCGTTAGGCTAAAACAGTGGCAAAAAGGAAAACAGCAGAGCAGAAGAAAGAGTCTCTGAAGGGGGGGGGGGGGGGGGGGGGGGATCTGCGTATCGGCTTCGTTACCGTGGAACCGAGAACCAAGTAATTTTCCTACAGGTGGCTCTCGGCGGTGAATTCTGACCGGGCTGTTATATCCTGGCGGAACACAGACTATCACACACTGGCCCACTCACTCGGTGTGTCTGGCCCACTTACAGATTGCTGTACCAACTACAGTGCCTAATAATTTAATAATTCAGCCCGAATCCAATCAGCCTTTACAACTCTACTGACTTCCGTTTCTAGTAATTCGCCCGGAATCCAATCAACCCTCTCTCGCACTGCTTTCAAACATGTTAGCCAGAACGTAAAATGAATTTTTTTCAGTTACGAGCTCAACAAAAAGGTGCCCGACACTTTTGCAGCATTAGACAAAAATGTTTGATTGCCAGAACATGAATAGGGGGTGATAAAGTTTGTATGTATGTATTACAAGCACATATTATTCTACCATGTAAATTACTTTTTCTGAGTGAGGCGAAGTGAAGAGTAATCCGATGTCTGGATATAAAAATTTACATTACAATTATAGTTTCGTTTTAAAGCACAGTTTCTGTTGATCACTTGCACGTGTGCTGGCCATTTTTCTGTTTTATTTTCGTTAGAAGACTCGCTTGATGCACCTATCGATGTTAGTTTATCCGTAGGGATCTTCATCTCTGCATAGGTATGTTGTTAGTCTTTAGTACAAAAGCCAAGAAACAAGTTCTCTGTGTAAACAGAAGGCTTTCATACGAACGTGCCACGAGCATTTTCGTGTTTCCTGAGTACCCTTTTAATTTCAATACCCATGTCACATTTCATGATCATTTTTACTGTCCTAAATTTTGCAAGCAATTAGCAAAACCTATTCTTTCCCCTCGAGCCTTATTTAGTGTTGTGTGCTGTCTCTGAATACACAACAACAAATACATCAAAAGTAATGTTTACATAAGAGACTATCAATCAGTAAAAAAGTAAAAGGTCAGTGAGACATTGGTGTATTTAACCGCTTTAATGGAAAAACGTGTTATAACTGAAAATAAACAGAATACGAATATGGGAGTAAATAATTTTTTTGAAATGTTGTTAATCAGCGGTTACAATGCAATATTTGAATTTAGTTATGAAATCATATTTATTACGTTCACAAATAATTGGCACATTAGGTCAGTCATAGCACAGCATTTTCCATTTATACTTGTTCTTCATGGAATAATTTTAATTTATTACTTTTCGACATTACTTATTTTCACTATGTGTCACTTCACACATTTTAGAAATACAGTCACGTATTTCCAAGATCAGCGTCCACGATTTCCGTAGTAACCAACAACTTCGTGCATCTGTGGAAGGTCGTCTGCCGGACATCACCTTCCGATACGCGTAGCCATCTCGTTGGAGATCCCACTGCTGTTACATCTTTGGAACGGCGTCCACCATCAGCATGGACAAAAATATATTATCATAAATGGCTCTAAGCACCATGGGAATTAACATCTGAGGTCATCACTCCCGTAGACTTGGAACTACTTAGACCTGAATAACCTAAGGGCATCACACACAGCCATGCCCGAGGCTGGATTGGAACCTGCGACCGTAGCAGCAGCGCGGTTCCGGACCGTAGCGTCTAGAACCGCTCGGCCACAGCGGCCGGCTATATGATGATAAAAGGGAAGAAATTAATTCGAAGTTAATACATAAAAATAATTAAAGTCGAATTAACAAAGATTCGAAGTGGATAAAGAATGATAAAGGATATATAAAATGAAGAAGTCAACAGGATGACTAAAACGACGGGACAAAGGAATAAAAATATCGATCATAATTGCTTCGAAAATGGTTTAAAAAACAAATCTGAAAGAACTTAAGAAGATTAGAACTCACAAGCTTTTGCATGTAAGTACTGTACCGAACTCTAATTGAACCATTACACTATACAGACTGTATAACATACCTACATCACCATATACATGATTTCAGAAAGTCAATTCCACTGCGAGTGATATCTCCTTGTTAGCGACAAAAAATTACAAATCGCATCAATATGATTATAAACTACAAAATGAAAATATAATAATAACGATGATTTAACTTGTAAGGCTGACTTGCGTATCGATGATGATGAAATGACGATGAGGGCAACTTTACACCTAGTCCCTGGAGGAGAAAATCTCCGACCGGAACGGGAATCGAACCTTGGTCCGATGCATAGCAATCAGACGTGCTGACCACTTAGCTAAAGAGGCGGATACATACAAAGGTAAATGGAGGTAAGCATTCAAATTTAATTTCAAATGTTTTGTAGCAAGTCACCGAATAACACGGTCACCTTCAATGAACACACTCAGAGAATATCCCTTTACGAAGTCCAAACTTTTGTCGGATTTCGGAGCCACCCCGATTTTTGCACCAAGATAACGCTTTGGGGTAAGAATATTGAGAAATCTGTGTAGAACGAAAGCTACGGTATTGTATTAATATCGCCCCATCCAGATGGCGAATTTTCTCGTTATGTGTGTATTACAGTAGATTAAATTTGATTAATTATTCACTCCATAGATCCATAAATGGGGAATCCTCCTGGGTGTTGAACATGTCATATAAACACATTACAAAAATGCAATTAGAAAAACTTGAGTTTCATTAATTTTAATGATCCTCAGTCAATAAACAGTAAAATTATGTACATGAATTAAATTTAAACTTCTAATATTTACAGGTTTAATACTTACATCTGCTTTCATTAAATCCATCATTCAGACGTTTGATAGTTTCTTGGCTATTACAACCAAGTATTGTCAAAAATTAAATTATTCATTTCAGTGATCCTCAGTTAAGAACAGACAGGTTATCTACAGGATTTAAAATTAAACTTCCACTTTTTACAGACTTAAGACTTACATCTGCTTTCCGTACATCCATCATTCACACAGTAGGTAGTTACTTGGCTGTTACAACCAAGTATTGTCAAAAATTAAAGTATAATAAAGTTTCATTAAAATGGTCTACTGCACTTGTTGAGAAACTCATGGATGGAATAGAAGGAGTTGGCCACCAAACATTCTTTCAGATTATGTTTAAATTGTGCCTTGTCTGAAACTAAACTCTTAATGGTTGCTGGTAACTTATTGAAAATATGCGTTGCTGAATACTGGACTCCTTTCTGGGCAAGAGTAAGTGATTATAACTCTTTATGTATATTGTTCTTATTCGTAGTATTGATACTGTGTACTAAGTAGTTAGTTGGAAAAAGAGATTATTATTTACAACAAACTTCGTTACGGAATAAATATACTGAGAAGCTCTGGTTAATATGCCCGATTGTTTGAAAAGCTTTCGATGTGATGTTCTTGGATTTACACTACTCATTACTCTTATCATATGCTTCTGTACTCTAAACATTTTTTCTCTGTTTGTGGTGTTACTCCAAAATGTGATACCATATGACATAATGGAGTGAAAATAAGCAAAATATGCCAGTTTTTTTATATTTATACCTCCTATGCCTGACATCATTCGCATCGCAAACACAGACTTGTTTAGGCGCTTTAGCAGTTCGTTAGTATGTTGCTCGGGGAAACATCACGAAGCGCAGCTGTGTGTGTTATGACGAAGAGGACAGAGGGCATTCTGCTCGTTGTGTCCGAACAGCGACAAGTCGTTACAAACAGGTCACTACCGCCGCGGCAGTGGCGGGAATTCGCGTAGCTGCCGCCCGCTCGCCGAAGAGATTCCGTCAATGGAATTACTGACGTCCAGCCATCTCCGTTAATTAGTTTCACTGTGTATCGATTCGCCGCGAGAGGCGGTGGCGGTCAGCTGGCTGGCCCGCCGTCAGGCAGGCTCTGGTGTGTGTGTGTGTGTGGTGTGTTTGTGTGTGTGTGTGTGTGTGTGAGTGAGTGTGTGTGTGTTGCTGCCGTGGCCGACGCCAGATCGGGACGCGCTCAACGTCGATACTCGCCCGAGTACGCAATTTTCCGCATAGCACCGCCACCCACGGCAGTTATTAAACCCTTATCTCATATCGCGAGCTCCTGCTTCAGAATCTGGCGCCTGCCCTGGCATACTAAAAAGGGGAAAAGAACTATACCCGATTCGGTAGTTTTCCAACTAAACGAGAAGTGGGTTGTATCGATATTGCTCTCTTTAGTTCTACTCATCGATGGTACCAAATTCCTGGACCGCCCGCAGCTCGTGGTCGTGCGGTAGCGTTCTCGCTTCCCGCGCCCGGGTTCCCGGGTTCGATTCCCGGCTGGGTCAGGGATTTTCTCTGCCTCGTGGTGACTGGGTGTTGTGTGATGTCCTTAGGTTAGTTACGATTAAGTAGTTCTAAGTTCTAGGCGACTGGTGACCATAGAAGTTAAGTCCAATAGCGCTCAGAGCCATTTGAACCAAATTCCTGGACCTCACTTCCACACACGGCAGGCGCGTATCCATGGGTAACGGGTATCATTAGTGTCAGGATACCCCTTTTCCCTTAAACCATCTTCCGGTGGTATTGTTAATATGTTTACATATGTATTTCCAGATTTATCAGCTACCAAACGGAGCTTAAAGTAGCATGAAAACGGTCTCCACAACTGACCATGATATATGTTGCGTGTGGTATTAGTGTTGTCGCTGGATGTGCTATTGCATCCAGCTGATCCAGATCTGCTTTGCACTGTCTAAAGCACAACTTACGACTATCTTTATTCAAAGAATCATTTAATAATATGTAAAGAAATCGTAAAAAAAAAAGAACGCTAAAGACTGCGTGCCTCGTCTGTCACGACCAGATTGGTATCACTTGATTCTGCGTATATATAATTCGTTATTAATATATCGTACGTCGCCGGTAGCTGAGTGGTCAGCCGGCACGGTAACTCAGAGTGTTCGGTCAGAGGGTTAGATGCCCTCCTAAAAAAGAAAAAAAAATTGAGTTAATAGATCAACAACAAACTGAAACGGGTGTCATGTTATGTCCGCACCGAACAGATGAAACGAACAAAATGAGATTAAAAAAAAAGTGGTCAGCGCGACAGACTGTCAACCCTAAGGGCCCTGGTTCGATTCCCGGCTGGGTCGGTAATTTTGTCCGCTCAGGGACTGGGTTTTGTGTTGTCCTAATCATCATCATCTCATCCCCATCGACGCACAAGTCGCCGAAGTGGCGTCAAATCGAAAGATTTGCCCCTCGCGAAAGGTCTGCCCCACGGGAGGCCCTAGTCACACGACATTTTATTAATATATTGTAAGTAGCACTCGCGTAAAGGCATTTTTTGAATATTATTTCCTTCATTGTGAAGCGTCTTTTATTTGTAGGCATATATTAAGCTCAAATTTTTATACCCACCCTACTAACCAAAATTGACTTATTGTTTAACAGGTGGCGGATTCCAATAGGGGTTGCAATTATCGTTGTTCACTGACGAAAGTGTTTGACGCCGTGCCCCATTGGAGGTTGCTGACGAAGGTACGAGTGGACAGAATAAGTTCACAGATATGAGAGTAGCTCGAAGACTTCTTAAATAATAGAACCCAATATGTTGTCCTCGACAGCGAGTGTGCATCAGAGGCAAGGGGATTTGAAGCTGATTGCCGAACGATTCGGCTTCCGCTAACATACATCACGCATAAGGACCACGAAGATAAGATAAAAGGAATTAGGGCTCATACGGAGGCGTAAAGACAATCGTTTTTCCCTCGCTCTATTTGCATGTGGAAGAGGAGGGGAAATGACAAGTACAGGTTACCCTCCGCCACGCACCTTAGGATGGCTTGAGGAGTATATGTAGATCTGTGCATGTTGACTCTGTAGTTGAACATTTTTCATCAAAGAAAGAACCTGTCTCCTTAGAGACGAAGCCCAACAATTTAAGTTTCTTTCTTTTCTTACACTTTCGAAGTGTGGGAATTGTATCAAAATTCCACTAATTTGAAGGCATATTTGAAACTGACCCCAACGTATGTTTTCAGGTTCTCCTGTGTGCCCTGTCACGTTACAGATACACTGAGTACTCCGTATACAGAAAGTTGAACCACATCAGCGAACACCAGCAGGGACTAATAAAACACAAAGGTCTCCACAGGGTTCCCAACCTGAAAGGAAAAGGCTAAGTCCAAACAAGACAATCACTTTATAGTATCTGCGAATTCGAAGAAGTAAGTGATCTTTCCAGAAGTCTTGGAGGGACACCTGCTTTTCCTGTATGTCTTCAATGTAAAAACTACTTTTTATAGCAAACAGCACACACAAATTTACATGCGGAGCTGTAATCAACTGAACCTATGTTTTGATGGACTTCAGTACTTTCTGGGCATGCATGGACCGTTCCCTCAAGCCTCTCTGGCGGTCAACGTTCATAGCCTGCCACCATCCCGTCAGCGGAATTAGCCACCGTTGGTTTTCACTCACCCACCTTTCAGACAGGGCTGTTGTGTCTCCTCAAACCGCCACCAAATTTCGGTGGCCGCTTTCCACATTGGCATCCACCCTCACACCAGTTTTCGAAGCAACCACAGCATCAGACACTACTCTAATCCATTGCACAGGAAATTCTAGAAAACATAAAGCTATGTTTAACAAAAATACTTTTAATTTTCTTTCCCACATGGACGTACTTGCGTCGTGACAGCTTGTAGAGCTCATTACAGATAGGCAAAGGCACTCTTTACACTGCAACTGTACTGTTGCCGACGACAAGTCCGGCACAGTTCGAGAGTCCTCAGGGACGCAGGAAGTCAAGCAAGCTAAGGCAGGAAGGAAATCCCCTCTCCAAAGATAAATTAGCAGAGAGACTGATTTCCCTAACGTAGGCGGAAGTGACTTAAAGAAACAGCATTTAACTCATTTAACTCTCTGCTAACTAACTAAAGCTAACGCCACGCGCTGCAGACCTATGCAAATTCTAATGTAGTCAAAGTTGCAGTGTTTGTTTCTGTTATACACAAATCAATTGCAAGACACATGTAGATTTCGAATTTTCTTAGGATTCTGTCTCAGGCGCTGTATTTCTCTGAGTTGTGACATTTTGGAAATTATACGGAGGCGATAGGCACATTTGTGAACAAACTGTTATAATGTTAATACATTTTACAGACATTATTGTAACACTCGTAGTATACATGTGCGTCTGGTTAAATGTGGAGGTGATGACAAGTTAGAGTTTGGGAAGAAAGAAACTGTAAGAAACCGCTCAACTGAAGTATCGTACGCGAATCCCAATGTCGCTAAGCACTGTTTAAAGTTCGATGCTTCAACTCAACATCATCGAGCGACGATGAACACAAGAGTGCTGAATGCGCTTAAGAGCCGACTGCTGGTGGGTGTACCGTCAAAATTCCATTAAAAGTAAAGGTTGGTGACTGTAAGAATTACCTATCCAGCGCGAGGAGTATTACTACGTCAAAGTAAACTACACTATGGCTAAATGTACCTCACAAAATTTGAAGTACAATATTTACACTATACTAACATAATAAACTGCAATATCAAACATGAAAATCATAAAAATAATCTGAAAAAATTAACATTTCAATTATTTATTGGAGAAAACTGTTGGTTTACAGTGCGACAGCGTAGTAATAGGTGTAAGAACACTTTATTGATGAAGGTGCTCATGGAGAAACCATTAAATCAGTTATATAGAGTGAACCTGAACTCCAACGACAGAATTCGGAGGCTGTTAAGCGATATTTTTTGAATATTTTGGTATAAACGATACGTGGTGTTCTTTTATCAATGTTTAATTATTACTGTGGTAGGATGTAGGTCTACAGGAAAACCACAGAAACCCAAAGGTTTAACAGAAACGAAGAAGGATTGAAATTAGACAAGTTTTGGGTCTTAGTGCTAAATCAACTGAATAGCGTCAACTCTTCCGTAGTAAAATCACCATAACGCAAGTCGGTGTGATTCTGCAGTCTCAGGAAGCAGCATGATGGCGTCGCGCTGTCTTTGTGTATTAACAGTTCAGGTCGCTGAGTCTGATTATCTGTTAAAATACTAACCGTGTCATTCTAGCGACTGATGGTGTCTGCAACGTCAAGAAGTGAAAAGCTAGACACAAAAACGTGTCTTAGAACACGGCCTGACGCTCATTAAGCAACAATCACCAAGAATGTAAATTCAGGCCATGAAAGCCGGCGATGTGTGTTAGAATTATTTTTGTCGGTCAAAACGTCAATAAGGGCATGGTGGGACTCCACTTTTTTTAAAAAAAGAATAATCCCTACTCCATTACTTGCTCAGCCAGAGAATACTACCTGCAGAATTGTGTCTGATTAACTTGCAGCCAAGCCATTGGAGATATTCCGCTGCAGGCAGATTGTATGTCGCGACCGCAGGAGACTGTCAGTGGCAGATTCCATCAGTTGTACTGCGGTTCAGTGCATAGATCCACTGTAATTGCCGTGTTATCGGCTCGGGACTTGCCAAGCAAAGTGCCGAAGGAGGTCATGATACCAGAGCAGACATCAGGATGGGTACAGATGTTTACAAACAGTCATGTTTGTCTTCGTTCAGTACGCGAATGGAATGACAGTAAATCGTCACTGGCTCAGCTACGCACTGTAGATAGGCTTACAAGGTATATATTTACAATCAGATGTAGATGCAGATGCAGATGTAGAAACAATGAAGAGCAGTTGCGCATGTCCACCTTTTAATGTTATTGACGGAAAACAGTAAGATCTCGTCGTATGTTGCCTGGCTAGAAAAAAAAAAAAAAGCAAGTGTGCTATTCCCGCACCGTTTCCTCCAGATGTTGGTGTAGTTGGTGTAGCTTGAAACCAATTTTTGTTACTGCAGGAACAAAAAGGTACATTATTGTTGTGCCAATCACCGCGGGGACTGGAATTGCGCTTACGATTTTTCCGTGATGGACTATGCTCTGATTTGATTTTCATGGTCACCAGCGCCGGCAAAAAAGAAAAAAGAAACTGTCCGCATTTCTACGAGACTGCGAAGTGAAGACATCGAGAGAAATGTTTCCTGCATATTCACCGAACGTCTCTATGCCAGATGACAAAAGACAAAATGTGTGATCGTTATGTCATTATGTAGCTTATGTCACGATATGTAGGGATAGATGGTGTTCAGTGAAAGAGTCAAACAAGAACACTACTTTTTTAATGCTGGTGGCGTTCCTAATGGCTAAGGCTGGAGTTATTTAGTTGCTATTGTTCCAGTTTTTAAATGGCAGCTATTACATAGAGCTTGTATCAGAGTGTTTGTTTCAGCAGTGGAAAGTAAATTTTTGACGCCCCTTAACGTTTCCTCCTGTGTGATTTTAGAGTATTATGTTATATATTTTAAAACGAAGCTAACCCAAATATAAACACAGATAAGTAACATTAACCCTCCGCAGTTAGTTATTATGTCACAGCAAATTTTTGAGTTACAGTCACAGGATGTACAGAGAAACGTTTCAGTATATCCCTGAAGAAAAAACATCGGTTGAGGAACGTATACTCCATACTAGATTATTGGCATTGATATATTTTTATCAGATGTGGTAAATCATTCATCATCGTGAAAGGACAGACAGCAAAATAATTGAGAAAGGAATGTCGTAAAGCAGCTAAAATGAAAGGAGTGAAGTATGCAACTCTCTTCAGATACGTGCATAAACCAAGATGCGTACTCATGAATTTGAATTGTGCCCCAATTGTGAGTGTAGGAGAACTTTTCTGATCAGTAAGAGACGACACTACCAGATTATTATTACAAGTTTAAAAAAATATTTTATGGCTTCCCGCCTGAGCAATGTGGTGATGAACTGGTGATCCTAAACTACTCATCCTGTCCTTAGAAAGAGCAGAAAACTGCAGTGATTGAATGTTTTAGGAGTTTTAGGGCAAGGAATTCAAGGCTATGCATTCTAAAAATTAAGAGCGTTTTCTTTTTATAATGTGCAATAACATTGGTACTTGATCTTGGATAAATTTTGTAATGATAAGACTTTTACAGTTAAAAGAATAATTATTTCATTGTTCTCTATTAACTGTTTCAGTTTGCCCACTTACGAGGCAATACATGCTTAAGGTCAAATCAAAACTACATATAGTGGAAATAATTTGCACACTCTAACAACTGTGTCCTGTGAGCGATACTAACTACTTAATTAAATTGTGTTCTGACATAATATTATAATAAATAGAAATTGGTTTGTAGATAAATGTATATTTTTCGTTTTCCTTACATAATGCGCAGCAGTGATTGTTGATCTGAAACGACATACTGCTGTATCTGTTAAAAGAAAACACGGACTGTCTCACAGACAAATAGGGTTAAAAAATTGTACGTGAATATCAAACGACTCTGAGATTAACACTGTATTATCTTTGAACTCTGAGATCAGACAGCCCGTTTGCTTCAGTTACTTGTAACACTTCTTCAACTTTTGTAGTCCTTTCTTCCTTAGTTGCGTGTCATATTACGGTATATTGGTAATTTTTACTTTATGGACCGTCTGACCGCAACTGAATGAAACACAATTTTAGTGTCATAAACTTGTGTTTCATTCAGTTGCTGTCAGTAAAAATTATCAACATACCGTAACACTTGTTTGGCATTAATTCTATATCACGTAGGTAATAATTCCTAGTTATATTTCAATCTGCTTCAAACTTTTTGATGTTTTGTCATATTTTATTGTTATTTGTTACATTTTATTGTTATTTGTTGTTTATATATCTGACTTGAATCAACGATTAACGAACATGACGACTTATGTTAACAATAGGTAAGGTAAGAACGTAGTAACATTTTCACACCAGATGAATATTTGTAGTGAAATTTGATTTAAAGAGGCTCCTAGATACGAAATAGGCTCAAGGCAGATGAAATGAAATAAATGTAAGAGATGAAAATTACAAGATTACCCCGAGCTATATACACTGTGATATTCTTAAGCGTAGTGTGAACCTCTGCTTCGATTGTGAAACAGGATACTCCCGTCGTTGAGTTTTTTGTCGAAGACAAGGGAGCTAAACTCTAGCTGTATCCGTGGCCGGATTTTGAAATTTTACTCACGTGTGAAGACATATCACCACATCCTGCTTAACAGGTTACTCAATTCCTCATGCACATCATTTCCTCGATAGTTACTCCAGACCTGTTACGACCGTCGAGTACATTCGGATAGCGTTACTTCACTCGCAGATGTGGAAAGTGATACAAGAAGAGCGAGCCCGTATCAGAAGCTCGCTTAAATCGCGTCTGGCCGACTGGACTCAATTTCCGGTTACGAAGAAGAATAGTGCTGGGAGCATGTAACCCAAAACGCCAACCATCCCCGGAAACGCAGAAAAATGTGGCGTCCTTCCTTCAAAGAGGAAGAAGGGGGGGAAGTGGGGGTGGGGGGGGGGGGAGGGAGGTGAAGTGGGGGGGGGGGGGTAGCGTAAGGCCCGAGGGATTGTGCGACTACGGGCTGGACCACACCGGAACCTTAGATAGCAAAAAGTAAACAATCTAATCCTTACCAATAATAAATACATAAAACTGTCGTGTCTGCCTGTTTGTCTATTTGGACACTAGCTGAACTTTCACGGCGTTTTTACAGGTAACGTAACCATAGCTTGGGGAACCTTATAAGCTTTATTTCACAAATATCTGATCACGGAGAAGAAAGGCATAGTGATTGAAAATTTTATCTAAAACTGTTGTATCTGTCCATCTGTTTGAGCAGGCTAATCTCCAAAACTACAGTTCGCTTAAAATTTCTTGATTGTTGACACTACCTGCATTGGAGCTTGCTTCCTGCAATAAGAGCGCTCAGTGTCAAGCCAGACCCGTTCGCCATTGCCAAACTGCTACAACAATTAGTCCACCTACAATTACTCGTCCGGTTTTCTTTCTTGACATGTTTGAATCCCGAGTCTGGCCCTGTTATTTCGTATTTCATCACGCATGACAATAACACCAAAAACAGCGCTGGCACACACACACACACACACACACACACACACATACACACACACACACACACACAGCGATTCTACAGAAATACACACGTTTCAGACAAAGAACTAAGTAATCACTACTGGATCCTTCGACACAAGACGCGATTCAGCGTCATTTACACAGTTATTATAGTCAGAGAGAACGCCTTACATTAGGTAAGCTTCGCATGAAATAACATGAAAGCGAATTTTTGAAGGTGATCGTTGTGACTGTGACAACATAATTACAAATACAAGAACTTTAAACATTGTAATTGCATAGCGTAGTGGTCAGCGCATTAACCTGACGTATAGAAAGTCAAATGTTCAAATAAAGTTAAATGCAGCAAAATTTTTTACTTTTCTAAATCTAATCAAAAGAGTTTGATCATTTTCATTCAGTTAATTAGTTTAGTAGTAGTTTTTTTATTTCTGATTCTTTGCTACGTCATTTTCACTATCGTATTGACTTTATTTGCTCTCGTATTTTTTTCTATAATTCTTTTTTCGTTTGGAATGCTCTTGTGTCATCGACAATCTGAAACCAAATGCCAAGCAGGGCTACTCGACGGTTGTTAATGCGGCATCCCGTGCAGCCATTGTGAGGATTGTTTCAGGTAAGCATTGAGAGCGAGAGTTTACAATTTGCTTTTAGCGCTAAAACTGAAATATTTCCGCGGAAGATGGCCATGCAAAAATATATATGTTATGAGATATTTCTATCTTGAATTTCCTCAAAGAGGTTAGATTCTGTCACGAGGTTAGGTTAGGACACGAGTCTTAATTCAAGACTACGATACCCGTCGCCTGCTCCAGTTCAGTCATTGGTCAATTAAAACAGGCTGTCGACAGAGCATCTCCCATTTCCTTATAACTCGCATCCAACGCTGCTCCGCGCGGGGTAGCCACATAGTCTAGGGCGTCTTGTCACGATCTCGCGGTCGGCTCCCCCCGTCGGAGGTTCGAGTCCTCCCTCGGTAGATAAAGTAGTGCGTAAGCTTAGGGATCGATGACCTCAGCAGTTTGGTCCCGTAAGACCTTACCACAAATTTCCAATTTTCCAACGCTGCTCCACATTACTCATTAACAGCGTAGGTGACGTGCGCCCCCCTCCCTTCCCCCCCCTCCCCCTTGTTTGTGTGTCCTCTATAACCGAGAGGTAGCTGGCAGTGGATATGACAACACTGTAGCGGTAAGTGACGGACGTCTGCTACGAAGCAGTTTTAATCGGACTATGCTTGCGGGTTTTTTCAGATGATTTGAAATTTGCTTGGGGAACAGTATGGGCTTTATTTCATCAAAATCGGATCACGTCATTTGAAGTTTTATCTAAAAGCAGCCCTCAGTCTGCAAGATCCGGGCAGTCGCAGAGGGTGGACTTACTGGTAGTTGGGAGCTCCAACGTCAGGCGCGTAATGGGGCCCCGTAGGGATATGGCAGCAAGAGAGGGGAAGTCATTCCAGATGTGGAAAGGGTCCTTCCGTATGCCATGAAGGGTACAGGGTGCAACTATCTGCAGGTGGTCGCTCATGTCGACACCAATGATGTGTGTCGCTATGGATCGGAGGAAATCCTCTCTGGCTTCCGGCGGCTATTTGATTTGGTGAAGACTGCCAGTCTCGCTAGCGGGATGAAAGCAGAGCTCACCATCTGCAGCATCGTCGACAGGACTGGCTGAGGATCTTTGGTACAGAGCCGAGTGGAGGGTCTGAATCAGATGCTGAGACGGTTCTGCGACCGTGTGGGCTGCAGATAGCTCGACTTGCGCCATAGGGTGGTGGGGTTTCGGGTTCCGCTGGATAGGTCAGGAGTCCACTACACGCAGCAAGCGGCTACACGGGTAGCAGGGGCTGTGTGGCGTGGACTGGGCGGTATTTTAGGTCAGATGACCTCGGGCAAGTACAGAAAGGGCAACAGCTTCAAAGGGTGCGGGGCAAAGTCAGGACATGCGGGGAGCAAGCAGCAATCGGTATTGTAATTGTAAACTGCCGAAGCTGCATTGGTAAAGTACCGGAACTTCAAGCGCTGATAGAAAGCACCGAAGCTGAAATCGTTATAGGTACAGAAAGGTGGCTGAAGCCAGAGGTAAATTCGGCCGAAATTTTTACAAAGGCACAGACGGTGTTTAGAAAGGATAGATTGCATGCAACCGGTAGTGCCATGTTTGTCGCTCTTAGTAGTAGTTTATCCTGTAGTGAAGTAGAAGTGGATAGTTCCTGTGAATTATTATGGGTGGAGGTTACACTCATCAACCGAGCTAGGATAATAATTGGCTCCTTTTACCGTCCTCCTGACTCAGCAGCATTAGTGGCAGAACAACTAAGAGAAAATTTGGAATACATTTCACATAAATTTTCTCAGCATGTTATAGTCTTAGGTGGAGATTTCAATTTACCAGATATAGACTGGGACACTCGGATGTTTAGGACGGGTGGTAGGGACAGAGCATCGAGTGACATTATGTGAGTGCACTATCCGGAAATTACCTCGAGCAATTAAACAGAGAACCGACTAGTGGAGATAACATCTTGGACCTACTGATAACAAAGAGACCCGAACTTTTCGACTCTGTAAGTGCAGAACAGGGAATCAGTGATCATAAGGCCTGAATATGGAAGTTAATGGGAATATAAAAAGAGGGAGGAATGTTTATCTGTTTGTCAAGAGTAATAGAAGGCAGATTTCAGACTACCTAACAGATCAAAACTAAAATTTCTGTTCCGACTCTGACAATGTTGAGTGTTTATGGAAAAAGTTTAAGGCAGTTGTAAAACGCGTTTTAGACAGGTACGTGCCGAGTGAAACTTTGAGGGACGAGAAAAACCCACCGTGGTTCAACAACAAAGTTAGGAAACTACTGCGAAAGCAAAGAGAGCTTCACTCCAAGTGTAAACGCAGCCAAATCATCCCAGACAAACAGAAGCTAAACGATGTCAAAGTTAGCGTAAGAAGGGCTATGCGTGAAACGTTCAGTGAATTCGAAAGTAAAATTCTATGTACCGACTTGACAGAAAATCCTAGGAATTTCTGGTCTTACGTTAAATCAGTAAGTGGCTCGAAACAGCATATCCAGACACTCCGGGATTTTGATGGCATTGAAACAGAGGATGACACGCGTAAAGTTGAAATACCAAACACCTTTTTCCAAAGCTGTTTCACAGAGGAAGACCGCACTGCAGTTCCTTCTCTAAATCCTCGCACAAATGAAAAAATGGCTGATATCGAAATAAGTGTCCAAGAAATAGAAAAGCAACTGGAATCACTCAACAGAGGACGGGATACCAATTCGTATCTACACAGCCTCTAGAGGAACGAAAGGTTCCAAATGATTGGAAAAGAACACAGGTAGTCCCAGTCTTCAAGAAGGGTCGTCGAGCAGATGCGCAAAACTATAGACCTATATTTCTGGCGTCGATCTGTTGTAGAATTTTAGAACATGTTTTTTGCTCGAGTATCATGTCGGTTTTTGAAACCCAGAATCTACTCTATAGGAATCAACATGGATTCCGGAAACAGCGATCGTGTGAGACCCAACTCGCTTTATTTGTTCATGAGACCCAGAAAATATTAGATACATGCTCCCAGGTAGATGCTATTTTCCTTGAATTCCGGAAGGCGTTCGATACAGTTCCGCAATGTCGCCTGATAAACAAAGTAAGAGCCTACGGAATATCAGACCAGCTGTGTGACTGGATTGAAGAGTTTTTAGCAAACAGAACACAGCATGTTGTTATCAATGGAGAGACGTCTACAGACGTTAAGGTAACCTCTGGCGTGCCACAGGGGAGTGTTATGAGACCATTGCTTTTCACAATATATATAAATGACCTAGTAGATAGTGTCGGAAGTTCTATGCGGCTTTTCGCGGATGATGCTGTAGTATACAGAGAAGTTGCAGCATTAGAAAATTGTAGTGAAATGCAGGAAGATCTGCAGCGGATAGGCACTTGGTGCAGGGAGTGGCAACTGACCCTTACATAGAAAGAAGGATCCTTTAATGTATGATTATATGATAGCGGAACAAACACTGTTAGCAGTTACTTCTGTAAAATATCTGGGAGTATGCGTGCGGAACGATTTGAAATGGAATGATCATATAAAATTAATTGTTGGTAAGGCGAGTACCAGGTTGAGATTCCTTGGGAGTGTCCTTCGAAAATGTAGTCCATCAACAAAGGAGGTGGCTTACAAAACACTCGTTCGACCTATACTTGAGTATTGCTCATCAGTTTGGGATCCGTACCAGATCAGGTTGACGGAGGAGATAGAGAAGATCCAAAGAAGAGCGGCGCGTTTCGTCCCAGGACTATTTGGTAAGCGTGACAGCGTTACGGAGATGTTTAGCAAACTCAAGTAGCAGACTCTGCAATAGAAGCGCTCTGCATTGCGGTGTACCTTGCTCGCCAGGTTTCTAGAGGGTGCGTTTCTGGATGAGATATCGAATATATTTCTTCCCCCTACTTATACTGCCGAGGAGATCACGAATGTAAAATTAGAGAGATTCGAGCACGCACGGAGGCTTTCAGACAGTCGTTCTTCCCTCGAAGCATACGCGACTGGAACAGGAAAGGGAGGTAATGATAGTGGCACGTAAAGTGCCCTCCGCCACACACAGTTGGGTGACTTGCGGAGTATAAATGTAGATGTAGATGTAGATGTGTCTGAACACGCTGATCTCTTTCTTGGGGTTCCACAGGTAACTTGAACATGCAGTAGCTTCGAGCACCGCTTGGTCTTTATTTACTCAAAAACGGAGCACAGGAAACTGGTACCGTAATTGATAATTTTATTCATACTAATATAACAAATGTGAAAGTGACTGCATGTTACTATTTCAGACTAACCTGCGCAATCCATTTCGAAAAAAATTGTTATGGAGATAACTTGAACCACGAGGAATAACACAGGCTTCTGTACAAAAATTGTAGTACAAGATACATATTCATTTGAAGAATATTACATGACTTATGGAAAACATACTTTTTGACATTCGATCTTTATCATATTTATGAAATGCGTTTTTTGGTTGATATATGCTATGTGATAGGACTTCGAGTATGAATACAATGTTTATAATGTAAGTTATTCACTGTTTGTGATCTGTACTTAGACACTGTTTGTTGCAAAATGTATATGTTTTACAATGTATAGCTACTTGAGTAGGAGAATGCATACATGTGCACTCCTGCCGATGCCTGTCTGTATGCACTGCTCTGGCGATGCTACGCATGCTGACGCATCATGAATTGAGGCAGCTTGGGAGGGGGACAGCGAGATGCACTTCATGAGGTGAGCCTACCTGAACAGGTAGGTATGTGAGGGTAGCTGATATTATTCATGTACTTTAGCTTACTTGCTGAACATCACTCATCACAACAAAACTACTGATGGACATTGGTTGTCCAGAGCATGTTCTTCACTTTTATGGCCTCTGACTGGCTTGCATCTGAGAACAGAGAATCCAGGATGGTCTGACACGAAGGAAGGGAAGGTAGCCTCTGGCCAAACATGTGTGGAAAGAGGCGTACACATTGTGTGCGTTTGTTCTAAATAGTACTGATTCTCATTTGTTTATTTCAATTGTGAGTGAATTTTGTTCAAAGTGATTGTGACGTGAGTGGTGTTATACACATCCTAAAAGGATAACTTCAGTGATAAATAAAAATGTCGGTATCTCTAAAAAAATTTTATGTACTCATTGCCAATAGACAAGCAGACCATTAATTATTTGTAGCTATCCTTATTGCAGTCAAGGAGAGTACTACCAGTGGACCACGTGGTATCTTCTGTATAAAGTACAGATCTGTAACGAAATCAAGGTGAGCGGAAATAACATTCGGAACACATGATTAAAGTATAAATGTCCATCTGCCACACCAACGTAGAATATTTGGCGATTGCAGCTAGCCAATATCTTTATGTTTACCGCAGTAATGAGAATGGAGATGTAGCAGCATCGTAGTTAATACTTTTTGCGGACTGAAACAGGGTGTCCTAATCACAAACAAATCAGTCAAGCTACATTCTAAAGGGAGAGGGGAATTTTTAACGCTATAAGAAAGGGTATACTCTGAAAACATTATTTAACCCTAATTATATTCCTTTCAGAGTATGCTGATGAATAGCTCCATACTTAACAATCATAACAACCGCTCGTTCGACGAAAGAAAATTGCACAGCTCACACCAACATTCAAGAAAGGTAGTAGGAATACTCCACTAAATTACAGGCCCATATCATTAACGTCGATATTCAGCAGAATTTGGAACACACATTATGTTCGAACATTGTGAATCACCTCTAAGAGAGCGGTGTTTTGACACACAGTCAACATCGACTTAGAAAACATTGTTCTTGTGAAACACAACTAGCTCTTTGCACACACGAAGTGGTGAGTGCTATTGACAAGCGATGTAAAATTGATTCTGTATTTTTAGATTTCCAAAAGGCTGTTGACACTGTACTAAACAAGCAGCTTGTAGTAAAATTGCGTGCTTATGGAATATCGTCTCAGTTATGTGACTGAATTCGTGATTTCACGTCAGAGAGGCCACAGTTCGTAGTGATGGACGGAAAGTCATCGAGTAAAACAGAAGTGATTTCTGACGTTCTCCAAAGTAGTGTTATACGCCCTGTGCTATTCCTTATCTATGTAAACGATTTATGAGACAATCTAAGCTGTCGTCTGAAGTTGTTTGCAGATGATACTGTTGTTTATCGTCTAATAAACTCATCAGAAGTTCAAAATAAATTGCAGCACGATTTAAAAAATAAATGTTAATGTTGCGAAAATTGACAATTGATCCTAAATAATGCAAAGTGTGAGGTCATTCACGTGAGTGCTAAAAGGAATCTGTTAAACTTCGGCTGCAAGATAAACGAGTTTAATCCAATGGCCGTAGATTCAGCTAAATAGCTAGTAATTACAATTACGAACAATACAATACATCGAAAATGTTGCGGGGAAGCAAACCAAAGATTGAGTTTTATTGGAAGAATACTTAGAAAAAGAACAGGTCTACTACAGAGACTACCTACACTGAGGTTGTCCGACCCCTTTTGCAGTACTGTTGCGCGGTGTGTGATCCTTACCACATAGTATTAGCGGAGTGCATCGAGAAAGTTCAAATAACAGCAGCACATTTTGTAGAATCGCGAAATAGAGAAGAGAATGTCACAGACATGATACAGGATTTCAAGTATGGACTCCACGAAAACAAAGGTGTTTTTCGTTGCCGTGGAATCTTCTCACGAAATTTCAATCGCTAACTTTCTCCTCCGATGCGAAAATATTTTGTTGACGCCGATCTACACAGGGAGAAACGATCATCATAGTAAAATAAGAGAAATTAGACTTCGCACGGAAAGATATAGGTATTCATTCTTTTCCGCGCGCTCTTCAAGACTGGAATAATAGGGAACTATTTTGAAGGTAGTTCGACGAACACTCTGCCAGCATTTAAGTATGATTTACAGAGTATCCGTGTAAATGTAGTTGTAGATGTGGAACTAGAATAGTACACAAGCTGTTTTTTCGTATTCTTAGTAAACATCAAAGTCGTAGTATACAAAATATACCACAGAACTGTTTATACATGCCCATGAATTCCTCAGTGTCACAAAAATAAATGTCAATATGAGAAAAATTTCATGGTCCATAAGCTAATCATAACAGTTGGCATCAGGTGTCTTGTAAGCAATGAGTTCTACGATGAATGTCTTACAGGAAAATGACAGTGTTCTGTCATATTACTAACAGCATTTTTTGGTTAAAGTATATAGTACACTCTGTACAAATAATGAAAATCAATGTATTTTTTCACTCAGAACATATTTTAATACCAATTATTGTAAAAAAAATACAGAAAACACGATTCTCCTGTTCGTTTATCCTCCTCACTATTTTTATCCGGAACGTAAGCCTTGTTCGACCTATTATATGAATTATTCATTGAGAATATTGTTTCACAACGGTAATTGTAAAGAATTCCTGAAATATCCATCATTTTTATCTCCAGGTAATCCCAGCGCGCCATTAGCTGTTGATCCTAGTGGTCTGAAGAACGTATCGACTGGTATCTCGCACAGGTGATGAGCTCCTGCAGTCCTGATATTCAACACCGTTGATGCTTTCAGAGAGGAGCACAGTATGCGCCAGTTCACACACTGCATAATGACACGATTAACACAACGATCTGTTATACAACGAAGGAAGCGGATTTTCATGAGGTCTCTGAGGATACCATGTACATCAAAATAACTTTGGCAAATGAAATGGGAAAAACGACCGTTACTAACGCAAGTGGAACTTGTCTGCTATCGTACTGCATGGAGCAGAAGGATTTAGCTGGCCTTCCATGGAGGTCACGTGATGTTCTATTTGAGCTTGCAAGACATAGGACAGAGTGACTTAGGAGTCTCTTGAGTCCACTGATATCTTTGGGGAATAGCGGATGCGATTAAGGCGCCGTGTATGGTGAATATGTGGGCCACAAGCTGCCTAACGACGACTCTGTCTGTTCATGAGCATTCCACAACATGCAACCAGAATAGTACTACTTAGATATGTAATTTGTTGGTCACGGTTATGATAGCAAATATCGTTAAGCAGCAATAGTCTAATGTTTTTGGAATCTGCCTCTGTAGTATTAAGGTCGACTTTGATGTTTACCAACTATTCAAAAATACTGCTTGAGCGCCTTTCTAATTAGTGTTAAATAGGCTGTTCAAGATATACACATTTTTTAATTTTTTTGATGCAGGCGTTATATGGTGCTAAAAAAGCCCCTATCAATTTAGAATGTAGCTTGAAGGAGTTGGATGTGATTAGGACACACTGTTCCAGGCCACAGAGGGTTAACCTCGAAACTGCAACATCTGTATTCTCATTACTGCGGAAAACTTGATGATGTGGGCTGGCTGTAACAGCCAAACATTTTTCCTGGGTATTACAGGTGTACATTGTGAAGTGATGTTTAGCACATTTAGCATTTAATATTTGGTATAGACTTGAGTGCTGGCATTAATTTATGTGCATACGTAATTGTGGATACGTAATTTAGTTAACCTGTTATCATGAGACTACAGTTGTAAGAAGGCTGTTTAGGTTTTTATGTTGGTAACGCCACGTAGCGCTCTGTGTGAAAATCAATGACTGTGCTGTGTGCAGTCTGTAGCTGGTTTGCATTGTTGGAAGTTTTGCTATTGCAGTGTTGGGCAGTTGGATGTGAACAGAGGATGGCGTTGCGCAGTTGGAGGTGAGCCGCCAGCAATGGATGATGTGGGGAGAGAGATGGCGGAGTTTTGAGAGCGGATGATCTGGACGTGTGTCCATCAGAAAGAGTAAATTTGTAAGACTGGATGTCATTAACTGATATATGAATTTTGAACACTATTAAGGAAGGTAAATACATTGTTTGTTCTCTATCAAAATCTTTCATTTGCTAAGTATGCCTATCAGTAGTTGGTGTATTCGGTAGTTAGAATCAATTATTTAGCTGGCAGTAGTGGCGCTCGCTGTAGTTCGAGTAACGAAGATTTTTGTGAAGTAAGTGATTCATGAAATGTATAGGTTATTGTTAGTCAGGGCCATTCTTTTGTTGGGATTATTTAAGTCAGATTGCGTTGCTTTAAAAATATTGTGTGTCAGTTTAGTGTTGATAAGAATAAGTTAAGAGAGAAATGTCTGAGTACGTTCAGCTCTGCTCAGCTGTTTCAAAATCAAGTAACGTAAGAGGTTTATCACCACAGTAATACATTAATTTTTCTAAGGGGATGTTTCACAGTCTTGTAAGCTGAAAATCGATTATCTAAATAAAAAAGTCTTGGAGAACAGTCACAATTTTATGTTTTTCACTAATGATTATGATATTGTTCAATACAGCAGCGAGACAGAAATCAATTAAAATACAATATATGATTTCAAGTTTATTTGCGTGGCCATCCTCCGTAGCAATCACAGATACTTATTTTGTAAATAAAACCGCATTTGCAATGTTTTTAATCTTTACATTGACCCACCCCCCTCCCCAGCCCCCTAAGTGCAACGAATGCTGCTCAGACATAAAAAAACGCGACGCGAACTGTTTGCCAATCTAAAAACGAACGAAACTATCATTCCACATCCCACTGAAGATGCCTTAGAATAAGAAAACGTCGTAATGCATCAGGGAAAAATTAAGTTGCAGCAAGAAAAGGCTGTTTTACGTACAAAACAAGATTTCACATATCGCAAACTGTGGAGAAAATTACTACTGTAGTTGTCCAAGAAAATGTGTTGTGAAATATAGGCAAAAATAAATAATCAACTATGAAACTCTTTCCTTCCTTCAGTTGTGTGAACATGGACGGTGTCGATACGGAATTCCTTGGGGCTCACAATTCCGCATTACACTGTTAACATCTAACGCACAAAACTTACACCTTCATCGGTATATTGATAAAAGATCCTTATCCGGTTTCCTTTATACACATTTCACTCATTTCTTGTATTCATGCACGCTCCTAGTCCACGGCGGTTCATCTTAAACAGAGTAATTGGTGCAATTCTGTATGTTACCTAGATTCTCTCTTTGCCTTTGAGAAAGAGACTTTCATCCTCCGTCTCTGTCAGAATGACTTTGAGGTCTGGTCCGCAATGAGAGGCGCCACTCGTTCGCCGGATCTGACGGCGACAAGTGTCTGACGGAGGAGGAGGAGGAGGGGGAGGGAGGGGCTGGAGGGGTGGTTGTGGTTTTTGCAGGGACGCCGCTAAGTGGCCACTCCCAGAAGCAACCTGTTGCTGGCAGAGGCCTGCACAAGACCTGTTGCTACGCCATTCACGCCTGGCACCCTATAGCTAGGCCATCTCCAATGCGGCGTACAACCCGTCGTTCTGTATCATTGGCTCCCGGCCTGGGGATAATACACACAGCTGTGTAGAATGAAATTTTCTAAGGACAAGCAAAAGTGTTCGATTGTGTTTCAGTACCGAAATTAAATTAATCTTGCAAGTCAATTCCTACTATCCCAACTACGTAAGATCGTAATAGTGTTTGCACACGTCGCCAATAAATACACTCCTGGAAATTGAAATAAGAACACCCTGAATTCATTGTCCCAGGAAGGGGAAACTTTATTGATACATTGCTGGGGTCAGATACATCACATGATCACACTGACAGAACCACAGGCACATAGACACAGGCAACAGAGCATGCACAATGTCGGCACGAGTACAGTGTATATCCAGCTTTCGCAGCAATGCAGGCTGCTATTCTCCCATGGAGACGATCTTAGAGATGCTGGATGTAGTCCTGTGGAACGGCTTGCCATGCCATTTCCACCTGGCGCCTCAGTTGGACCAGAGTTCGTGCTGGACGTGCAGACCGCGTGAGACGACGCTTCATCCAGTCCCAAACATGCTCAATGGGGGACAGATCCGGAGATCTTGCTGGCCAGGGTAGTTGACTTACACCTTCTAGAGCACGTTGGGTGGCACGGGATACATGCGGACGTGCATTGTCCTGTTGGAACAGCAAGTTCCCTTAACGGTCTAGGAATGGTAGAACGATGGGTTCGATGACGGTTTGGATGTACCGTGCACTATTCAGTGTCCCCTCGACGATCACCAGAGGTGTACGGCCAGTGTAGGAGATCGCTCCCCACACCATGATGCCGGGTGTTGGCCCTGTGTTCCTCGGTCGTATGCAGTCCTGATTGTGGCGCTCACCTGCACGGCGGTAAACACGCATACGACCATCATTTGCCAAGGCAGAAGCGACTCTCATCGCTGAAGACGACACCTCTCCATTCGTCCCTCCATTCACGCCTGTCGCGACACCACTGGAGGCGGGCTGCACGATGTTGGGACGCGAACGGAAGACGGCCTAACGGTGTGCGGGACCGTAGCCCAGCTTCGTGGAGACGGTTGCGAATGGTCCTCGCCGATACCCCAGGAGCAACAGTGTCCCTAATTTGCTGGGAAGTGGCGGTGCGGTCCCCTACGGCACTGCGTAGGATCCTACGGTCTTGGCGTGCATCCGTGCGTGGCTGCGGTCCGGTCCCAGGTCGACGGGCACGTGCACCTTCCGCCGACCACTGGCGACAACATCGATGTACTGTGGAGACCTCACGCCCCACGTTTGAGCAATTCGGCGGTACGTCCATCCGGCCTCCCACATGCCCACTATACGCCCTCGCTCAAAGTCCGTCAACTGCACATACGGTTCACGTCCACGCTGTCGCGGCATGCTACCAGTGTTAAAGACTGCGATGGAGCTCCGTATGCCACGGCAAACTGGCTGACACTGACGGCGGCGGTGCACAAATGCTGCGCAGCTAGCGCCATTCGACGGCCAACACCGCGGTTCCTTGTGTGTCCTCTGTGCCGTGCGTGTGATCATTGCCTGTACAGCCCTCTCGCAGTGTCCGGAGCAAGTATGGTGGGTCTGACACACCGGTGTCAATGTGTTCTTTTTTCCATTTCCAGGAGTGTACCTTTTTTCAAATACTAGCATTAACATGTGACATAATTTGCGGCAAGTTACAGCTTGTGAACCGAATATATTAACATCTTCTTCACACGGTCCACTAACTACACACACCAATTTTCTCTCCTGAACCAACCGTTTCATCTCAAAGTAGCTCTTGCAGCCTAAATAGTCATTTATTTTCGGGATGTATTCCAGTCTCTGTCTTCCTCCTTTACTCTCTACAGCTCCCTTCTAATACCATGAAAGTTAGTCCCTTGCATCTTATGTTCTGTCACCCTGTCCCTTCCTCTTGTCAGTTTTTCCTACGTATTCCTGTGCTCGTCGGTTAAGAGGAGGACCACCTCATTCCTTACCTTACCAGTCCACATAATTTTAACATTCTTCGGTAGCACCACTTCTCAAATGCTTCGATTGTCTTCTATTCAAATTTTTTCGAGGTCCATGTTTCACTAGCATAAAATGCTACGCTCCAATCGTATATTCTCTGAAATTTCTACCTCAAATTAATGCCTATACTTGATACTAGCAGACTTATATTGCACCTATGAAAGTAACATTGAGACATATACAACACATACGCTTAAATATCTAATGAAAATGCCTTCCCGAAGTTGTAGATAGTTCCCTTAGTGGACCAGGGATTGCTTTATTGTTCACTCCGCAACAGATTATCGAACTATGCACTAGTTATTAATTTGTACTAACTAACAACTGATTGCATTCAGGTGTTATGGTCTCAGGAAGGTTGCGAACCACCGTTCTATAAAGAATTAAACACTACTGCGGTACAGAAGAGACTCTACTGAACGTTATTATGAAAATGTTTTAAAGATTGGGTCATTACTAATGAAAATCAATCTATTATGGATGTTCTACAGTACTAATTTATATAGTTAACTGGTGCTCTACTGACAGCACCACCATCAGACTATAACTATTATTGTCCAAGACGATATATATATATCCGATGAATAGCACCGAAAACTGTACCACAGAGCGACAATGATGTGCAACAACAGAATAGAGTTCATCTTTGACAATGCAGTGTTGTAACATACCTACAAATGTTGAAGTTAAACGGTAAGCATTCCAAAAAACGTTCTATTAGTCGTTTACTATTTTGTGGTACCTTTCCTTCACGTTTACTTAATGTTTCGCTTTTAACATATTCAGTTACTCAAATGGTTCAGATGGCTCTGAGCACTATGCGACTTAACTTCTCAGGTCATCAGTCGCCTAGAACTTAAAACTAATTAAACCTAACTAACCTAAGGACATCACACACATCCATGCCCGAGGCAGGATTCAAACCTGCGCCCGTAGCGGTCGCTCGGTTCCAGACTGTAGCGCCTAGAACCGCACGGCCACTCCGGCCGGCACTAATGTGTGCCTTACTGGCCAACAGCAGTATTTTGGTCAGTCGAGTGAAGCACTATAGTGTACAGGCTGGCTTAGAGTGTATCGGATGATCGGAATATCTTACATGGAAAGCCCGTAGACATTTGATGGTTGTTGTGTGGTGGTACACTGAGCGTGCGGATGTTTTCCTTAAAAGTGAGAGCCATATTGATTTAGCTATTTAGACGCCGTTAGCGTGATGATTTTGTGTGCGCCGATGTACATAATTTGTTAAATTATGCTATGAGTGTGTCTGATTTCGTTTATGTCATTTTACCGAAAATTATTCTGCTTTTTTCCGCGTCGGGAGTGGTCTGTCATGTTATACAGAAAACTGTATTGAGTAATTGGCATAGGTAATCCTGTATATGGTTGGCAGTAGCCTCGGTTTAGTAGCTAGTCGATGCAAGTGGTGTAGATCTATATTTTAGCAAAACGCTAATATAAATAGCATTAATTAGGTCAGAGGGATCTCTTCTTTTGGCTGCTCTGCAGTTAATTGTAAAAGATAATTTATATTAACTTTTCTGACGGTCTCCACCGTTGTTGTAACTATTATTGTTGTTGGCCCTTTACTATTTGCTGGGCGAAGTCAGCTTCGATTGTGTTTTCATTGTTTATAGGTAGTGGTATTTTATGTTGTTATTCTTTTGTTGAGTGCTTCCCTCAAAAACTGCAGTGGACTGCAAATTTTGTTTTGTTATCATTTCCATATAGTCAAGATTACTATTTAATGTTCAATAAATCCTCTTTAAAACTGAGACCGCACCTGCAGAAAGCCCACCAGTCCGAACCCCATTCCACCCAAAATGGATGCTGCACCTCATTACGATCACAATTGTTGTGTGATATAGCAGATTATTGGTTTCTGCCTTTATGGGACATCATCAACTTTGTTGTACAGCAACGAAGAAGCATTACATTGTAACCAAGCCGAGGGTTCCGAAGGTGTTCCCTGACGATGGAAACCGGTAATCAGCTACGAATATTACGTCGATAGTCTGACCCACTCCCTACTACCAGTTATAAAATCTTTCTTTTCCACAGTTATACACGTTCAACATTGCGTCAGTCGTTGGGAGCGATTTACGAGTTATATCATTCATGAAGAACCAAGTTTGCCAAAATCTCTAGCGATTCTTTTTATTAATAGGGCCGGTTCCGCAGTTCTACCCTATCATAATCGGATCTGAAAGTTACAAAAACAAACATCACAGGTGAAGGTGGCTCAAACAAATACAATTTCATGTAGCCACAGTCTACATTAATTCAACGTTAGAATGTTCCTTGCAACGTTCTTAGATGTACATGCTTGTTACAACACTGGAAGTCACATAGTGATGTTGCACCAAATTGTAATAAGGTGTGAAAAATACAGTTGTATGAACCTGATATCATGGAGTGATTTTGTGAGGTCCACGGCTATGATCTATATTTGTCTTGCATGTACGAAGGTTATTCGGAAAGTATGGAACGATCGGTCGCGAAATGGAAAATACAGTGAAAATCTGATGAAACATAGCAAATGTGCATTGGGCATTGTGTCTAGTACGACCGTCGATCGCATCATGTCACTCTTTACAGTTATGAGCTCACAGTGAGAACGTAAGAATGGCTAGAAATTAGCATCTCCCGCCAAGTACGAGAGCCTGACGAAAGATTTCGCCTGAAGCTATGCAATCCATATAACATAACCGTCATTCGTTCTACACGCCAATTCTCGGCCGCACTCTGCAGGGGCAATGAAGATGCTCCTGGGGAAGTATTTGATCAACCACAATACACCCTGTAATTGGCTACCCCTGGACTTCATCTCTGCTCAAATGAACCACTGGCTATGAAGACAAAAATTTGACACAGACAACGAGCTACAGTCCAGAGTAGCAAATTGTCATAAAGCGCTGGCGGCTGACTTCTATAACGAGGGAATTGAAACGTTGGTACAACGCTACGACAGATGTCTAAGTCTGAGCGGCGACTGTGTTGAGTAGTAGCTGGAAGACGTAGCTAACCGTTGCAAATAAAACAATTTTGATTTTCACTGTGGTTTCCATTTCGCGTCCTATCGTTCCTTACTTTACAAATAGCTCTCGTAGTTCCTTGATGAACTCTTCCTCTCAAGACTTTTGATATGGCTCTGTGTTGATGAATAGTCTGAACTATGTTTATTCCTATCCTTATTTTACCAAAAATGACAGTTTATTGTAAGTTTATATGTAATGGATGACAATGCATATGTCATTGCAAATGTTACTTATTTAAATAAATTACAATGTATGTTTTAAAAATATAATGCTATTTTATATCTGCGATTTAGAATTGTATGTAAATTGTCTTAAATTTTTTTCAAATAGACTGGAGAGAAGACGTAAAAGCAGTGTCACACATATTTCAAAATTCGTCTAGTATCGGATAATATCACCTAAAGAACTGAATACTTACTTATCTGTGAAGATATTATACTATCTAAGTCGCCATTGTACTTTGGAAGTATTCTGCATGTAAATTGGTGTGTTTTGCGTGTTCCACAAAAGATTCCTCTGAGAAAGCAGCGCAACTTTTGTGAAAGACACCCCAGAATTGCGACTACAAAAGAAAACGTCCAGAAAGTTTGCGGTATTCTTAGACGATTGACAATTAAAAGCATATGAAACAAGTGACGACGTAGGCATACCCAGAGAAAGAGTACGGAATTTTTTTCGCACTTTATACGTTAACAAGAACCATTTTGTTGGGATTTCGTCGTGCTGATTTCTGAATTTCGAGAGCTGTTTCTATGACCACTGCGTTATCCTATCTTCCACCTCACTCGAATCCTGTAATCTTATATTGTGTGTAGACTGATGACTTATTTCTTTTCTCGTGGTAATGTGGAACTAACTACTCCACTTTATCTATTTTGTCCTGTATCTTGTATTAAATGGCAATGTTATTGGCTCGTTATATTAATTTGTCTCAGTTTTGTTCATGTCATTACAGATATTTTTCATTTTGTTTCGTCGGTGAATGCATATCACCTGTTAAATATTTTCCACGCTCTTTGAAGATAATCTGTTTCGCCTTTGTACGTGTTTGCCAACTTAACTCAAAACGTCGAAAGACGGTAGCCAGTAGTTATATTCAATCGAAATTTTAACTTTTTTTGCCTTAACAATTAATAAGTTTCTCACTTCTCTGAACCATTAAGTGTTAATCATTTTTGAGGTTTCAAGTAAAAATATTAAGTATTGTTTTTTACTGTTTTTATAACTCCATTTATTCCTAATTGGGACATCTTTTCCTTTCTCCTACTCGTTCATCTGTCTTATCACCATTAATTCTAAAGTTTCCTTTTTCATACTCCTTTCTCATTACTCCAATAACATAATTCGCAGATTTGTTATGATTAGCTGTTGCAACTCAAGATTAAAGAAATGCATTCGTTGCGTATGTAATCTGTGGTCTCTCGGATAAAATATAACGATGAATGCATTCTCGTTTTCTATGTTAGTATCTATCATCCTTTCATCACTGAACACGAATGAGTTATTACATTTAAGGATCCTTATTGGCGGAAATATTTCAGCAATCCACTGATACAATTTTGGTAACAGCGAAACCTTTCCATGAATACAATAAGCTGCCATATAAACTAAGCGGGTATCGCACACAGACCCAGCGATGAAACCCTTTGATAATTAGCTGTGCTAAAGCGATTCTACCACGAGAGTAGCACCTGTACGAAGTCCACAGACTGTTCAAGTAATTACCTCATTTACGTGAGGCACCTGACATGAAAATTTATAATCTTGCATTGTACTGTAATGTTTGTCATTTGGCGTTAATACAATAGGGATTGTGTGTTCCATCTCCATTATGATTTGACTAATGACCAGCGGCACACATTCTTTATGAGAGCACGTGCTATTCAGGACCGCTTGTGTCATTCATCACGTCCGGGAAACGTGACGTCACGCAAATTTATGGCGCAGTGCGTATCGTTGATTGATGAGGGACACTTTAACACCTATCGGCGTCGAAGTAATTAGCCATTCCCAAAGAGAAGAATGTAAAGAATGGTTCTATCTACCTGTTTTTGGTGATATGAAGGATAGTCAGAATATATTACAACAGGAGTCCCTACGAGCAACGGTTACTGGTTGAAAGCAGATGTATTGGGTTGAGATTTCTTGCCGCAGAATTGTCTGCGAAAATTGTAATATTTTTATTGAATCTTCAGAAATGAATGGAATTTTACTCTTCGTTCTTAATGAGAACAAGAATAATATAACGGCGTATTACAGTCCTACAGAATTCAGGGAGGTTGGCAATTGTCATTTATGTTGTGAAAAGTGGGCCACCCCAGTAAGAAACAGACTACCATGAAGGAGACACTGCAAAAGTAATTTCATCTTTCTTAAAGTGCTTGGAAATATGTAACAAGGAGCTACAATTGTAGCTGTGCTGTTCTTTTGGCCGTAGAATGGTTTGATACAGCTCTTGTGTAAATCTCTTCATCTTTGCATAACTACTGCAGTCTGGATCCATTTGAAACTGCTCAATGAAGTCAGTTTTTCGTCTCCCTCTGCAAGTTTACCTCCACACTTCTTCTCATCACAATGTTATTCGTTTATGCTTTAGAATCACTTCTATCAATCAATCTGTTACTCTAGTTGTGCCATAAATTTCTTTTCTCAACCGTTCTGTTCATTAACTCTTCATTACTTGTACGATCTACCCATCAAATCTTAAGCATTCTTCTTTGGGACCGTATTTCAAAAGCTTTTACTCTTTTAACTTCTATGCTAGCCGTAGTTCACATTTCACTTGCTTACAAGACTAGACTCCAGACAAATGTACTCGTATCGCTGAACCCAGAGCCTGGTACCGGTTGCAGCGTAGGAGCAACAAAAATTCGACTGTTCGCGAAGAATTAATGAGCAGCCCACCGGTTACAGAGAATGATTTCAAAGTTCATAAAAAAGTATTTCTCAGAAGGATATTAGTGACAGCACGACCTGTACACTCATTAATTCTGAGTGATGCCCACCATGTTATGCATGCGTTTCGGCTGTTATTTAAGGTACGTTTGCTGCATCAAGTAACCGAGTTGTCATTAATTACCTTCTGAAGAAGAAATTTTTATGAACGTTGAAACCGTGCTAAAGGAGTTTAAATAAACCTGACATTTTTCAATTGATTGGGGGCTTATTATTTCTTCACGAAGATTTCACCCTACAGTTGCTACTCCAGTCATGTTCAAAATTTTAAAACATTCGATTTTCAATATTTTGTTTAATTATCGACTGCATTAAAAAATTTTAATGTTATCATTAAGACGTATAATCTGACGTTACAAGTTTAATACAATCAGAGAAGTGCTACATAATGTGTGTCAGCACAGCATGGAACTCAACTTTTACACAACGACACAAACTGAACACTATAGGCTCTGGGGTCGTAGGACTGAATCAATTGACACATCAGGCAATCACCATCGACAGTTGAACTGAACATTTATTTGGCACATTTAAAAAAGACAAATAAGAAATAAAAACATCAACACATTTTTAAAATTACCATTTAGGTGAGAACAAATTGCTTCAAAATTTGAACACTCATAAACCACGGCACTTATGGCCTATTACATATTTAATGAAATGAGTTAAAAATTATTTACTCAAAAACTATGATCAACCTGAAGAAGAATTTACTAAAATTTAACGAGGAAATGTCGTCTTTCGTTACTGCAGTAGTTGGTATTATCAAAGTTATTCAGAGTGCAGGCAACAACAAATCAGCTACAACAGAGTGACATCTGCCTTAGCTAAATAGAAACACAATAATTCATTACAGCAAATCATCTGTAAAATTAATCAACCTATTCATGAACATCAGCTAAGCAGTACAAATCTATTATGTGCGTAAGGCCAATTATAGCCACACTTAAACTTGTGATTAAACCAGAATTAATTACCATATCCAAATAGTGTCATTGAAGAAATTCTTGAAGTTTCATTAATAGAATCAGTTTCAAACTATTTAAACACAAAATAACAACTGGCCTCTGAAGAGTTACTTGTAAGAATGTATGAAGGTACTCATTTAGAATTAGACACATGTCTCTCAGACACACTGTCACTTCAGATAGAAACGTAATAGTAATGTTATTGCATTTCGCGGCAAAACATATCCAGGGAAAATTTTATCCATGTATACCTACTGTATAGCAACTGGCCAGCTTAGCTCTGCCGTGTGATATAAATACAATAACCAGGCGGCACTTAGACAAGGACCAGCCAAACTGTTTTCAATGGCGGCTAACACTGACAGTAGCAATCTACAAACAGAATGTATCAGCACTCCAGGCCCTAGAAATGTTAATCATCACATCACGTACAGCTCTCACTAGAACCTAAGTAGGTTGAAATTAACACATTCGAGGACAGACTCAGTAGGAGTAGACACAGGCGTCGTCCCAGCCCCCCCGCCCCCCCCCCCCCCCCAGAAAAAGGCGACAGCACTGAACCACGGCCACAATTTACAGCACAAGCGAGGCCCTTACCCTCTTGCTTGTTCGACGAAACCAGCAGCCGCTGATACCGGTGCCAGGAGACACGCAGGAAGCGAAGTACACCAACGGCTTCCCAGTAACGTGACTGCTTCCACGTCGGAGATATTTGCTACGGCCCCGTCGCCCGGGTGAACAGCCTCTTTTAGATGTGCTCTTTCTGCTGCCTCGCACGGCGCCTGTACATTCGGCCCGACTTCCCAAACGACGTTACTGCTAGGCGTCTCAAAGCAAAAATGTTCCCCACTTGCTACAGCTTACCCCTCGCTCACGATCGGGCCGGTACGTGGTGCCACCGCGCGCTCTGCGCACACCACCAGAAAAATGACCCGTACCGGCGGCGGGAATATCGCTATCGAGCCACACTTAGTGACTTCTACATCTACAAACATACTCCGCAATCCACAATACGGTGCGTAGCGGAGGGTAACTCGTACCACAACTAGCATCTTCTCTGCCTGTTGCACTCCCAAACAGAACGAGAGAAAAATGACTGCCTATATGCCTCTGTACGGGCCCAATCTCTCTTATCTTATCTTTGTGGTATTTCCGCGAAATATAAGTTGGCGGCAGTAAAACTGTACTGCAGTGAGCCTCAAATGCTGGTTCTCTAAATTTCCTCAGTAGCGATTCACGAAAAGAACGCCTCCTTTCCTCCAGAGACTCCCACCCGAGTTCCCGAAGCATTTCCGTAACACTCGCGTGATGATCAAACATACCAGTAGCAAATCTAGCAGCCTGCCTCTGAATTGCTTCTATGTCCTCCCTCACCCCGACCTGATAGGGATCCCAAACGCTCGAGCAGTACTCAAGAATAGGTCGTATTAGTGTTTTATAAGCGGTCTCCTTCACAGATGAACCACATCTTCCCAAAATTCTACCAATGAACCGAAGACGACTATCCCCCTTCCCCACAACTGCCATTACATCCTTCTCCCACTTCATATCGCTCGGCAATGTTACGCCCAAATATTTAATCGACGTGACTGTGTCAAGCGCTGCACTACTAATGGAGTATCCAAACATTATAGGGCTCTTTTTCCTATTCATCTGCATTAATTTATATTTATCTATATTTAGAGCTAGTTGCCTCTCTTTACACCAATCACAAACCCTGTCCAAGTCATCTTGCATCCTCCTACAGTCACTCAACGACGACACCGTCCCGCACACCACAGCATCATCAGAATTTACACAAAATTTCAAACCTTTAGGAAACTCACAAAATGATGACAGGAATAAACCTTCCATTACATTACGTTAATTTTTTTTTTGGTGTAGCGATAAATGGATAAAAAAAAAAAAAAAAACCGGGTGTATTATGTGGAAACGATGAACCGCGCAAGACTAGTTAAAATTTCTAAACATGGACGTGTGTGTGTGTGTGTGTGTGTGTGTGTGTGTGTGTGTGTGTGTGTGTGTGTGTGTGAGTGTGTTGGGGCTTACGGACCCTCAACGTCGAGGTCATCAGCGCACTGACACACATTAAAAGAAACGAATGTGGACAGACTTAGCAAAACCTAAGCTCACACGGAAAGAAAGCAGGAAAAGAAGGAAAATGCTAAATAAGAAATAAGAAAGCGTAGTATCAATAATGCCACAGGAAATTGTCAATGGCTGGCCATAAAATATGGGTGAGCTTGTCAGACAGTGAGCAAATTAAGACCCTTTCCCTAAAATCTTTATAAAAACAGTTAACAAGTCACAGAACTTTAAAACTTTAACCACATTCGTTCGAGTGTTTCCTAAAAGAGATGGCAGATCCGCCGGCTATTCAGTCGCAGCTAAAGATGGACGATCAGAAAGGCAACAACTATCTGAACGACCACCCACGAGATGAGACAGCAGTTGGTCCAGTAAATCTAAGGAGTGAGGCAGATAAACAGTGGCAACCCTAGTCAGTGGAAAGAGGAGAAGGAGAAATGTCGAAGAAGTACTGAATGAAAATTCGACTTTAGGAGGAAGTCGACTGGCAGGACATGTATTCTGAAGTATGATGAAATCGTCTACTTCGTAATGAGCTAAGTGGTGTGTGTATGTGGGAAAGAGGGGGTGGGGAGCGAAGGATGTGAGTTCCAGTAGAGATGAAGATAACAGCAGAGGATAGACAATGATGCCAAGTTCCATCAAACCAGTTTTAGCGCCGAACTGAATGACAAGCTGCTGTTGTATATAGTGATACAACAAAGTACTGAAGTACCTACCATTACACATACATTAAAAAAAGTTGATGCTATATCACTGTTGTATTTATTTATATGAACAGTAGTCAAGACAAATTTCTTCTCGTACAATTGGTTTCTAACAACGGAAGTATTAGTTTACCAAAATTCATGTATCTCAGTTCTGCTAGCCCGTCTGCATACCGTTGGCATTGATGATAGTTTGTATGCAGCACAGAGTGAACCAAGTCGCGAGTAATATCTGGTAAGATCTTCGACCATTCCTCTAACAAAAACGTCTGAACCTCTCGATTCCCTGTAGAACAACTTTTTCGAAATTTCATATCCACGTGTGCACAAACGAGCCCTATCAGGTTTAGATCTGTTGTGAACAGCCTTCTTGGAACATTGCATGATAACAACTTCCGAGTTCTCAAAGCCTAAGGTTAGGGTCGATGTCTTGTTGAACGTAGAAGACACCATCAAGACTCAGTTCCTGTGCGCTGCTACGTAAATGGCCTTGCAACACGTCAATACATTTAATTTCATCCAAGACACCTTCAGTAACTGTCAAGTCACCAACAACAGAAGCGTCCATGCAGCCTCAAACCAATACGCTTCCTCCCCCACGTGTTACTGTGGTTAGGACACTGTGTCTGTAGGACACGTTGCGTCTGGAAGTCTGTATTTGGTTTGAGCCACACTTTTTCCTTTCCCGTCACATCCAAACATGTTCAACTTATGGTCTTTAGAACATAGCGCTGTATTCCAAAATTCAGTTGATTTATTGACATAATCTTTGGTGAATTTCGGTTAACTTTGGAAATAAATGGCTTCTTTGTGGGGAATCTGCCGCGAAAATCAGCTGCGCTCAAAGCATTTCAAATACACTCCTGGAAATTGAAATAAGAACACCGTGAATTCATTGTCCCAGGAAGGGGAAACTTTATTGACACATTCCTGGGGTCAGATACATCACATGATCACACTGACAGAACCACAGGCACATAGACACAGGCAACAGAGCATGCACAATGTCGGCACTAGTACAGTGTATATCCACCTTTCGCAGCAATGCAGGCTGCTATTCTTCCATGGAGACGATCGTAGAGATGCTGGATGTAGTCCTGTGGAACGGCTAGCCATGCCATTTCCACCTGGCGCCTCAGTTGGACCAGCGTTCGTGCTGGAAGTGCAGACCGCGTGAGACGACGCTTCATCCAGTCCCAAACATGCTAAATGGGGACAGATCCGGAGATCTTGCTGGCCAGGGTAGTTGACTTACACCTTCTAGAGCACGTTGAATGGCACGAGATACATGCGGACGTGCATTGTCCTGTTGGAACAGCAAGTTCCCTTGCCGGTCTAGGAATGGTAGAACGATGGGTTCGATGACGGTTTGGATGTACCGTGCACTATTCAGTGTCCCCTCGACGATCACCAGAGGTGTACGGCCAGTGCAGGAGATCGCTCCCCACACCATGATGCCGGGTGTTGGCCCTGTGTGCCTCGGTCATATGCAGTCCTGATTGTGGCGCTCACCTGCACGGCGCCAAACACGCATACGACCATCATTGGCACCAGGGCAGAAGCGACTCTCATCGCTGAAGACGACACGTCTCCATTCGTCCCTCCATTCACGCCTGTCGCGACACCACTGGAGGTGGGCTGCACGATTTTGGGGCGTGAGAGGAAGACGGCCTAAAGGTGTGCGGGACCGTAGCCCAGCTTCATGGAGACGGTTGCGAATGGTCCTCGCCGATACCCCAGGAGCAACAGTGTCCCTAATTTGCTGGGAAGTGACGGTGCGGTCCCCTACGGCTCTGCGTAGGATCCTACGGTCTTGGCGTGCATCCGTGCGTCGCTGCGGTCCGGTCCCAGGTCGACGGGCACGTGCACCTTCCGCCGACCACTGGCGACGACATTGATGTACTGTGGAGACCTCACGCCCCACGTGTTGAGCAATTCGGCGGTACGTCCACCCGGCCTCCCGCATGCCCACTATACGCCCTCGCTCAAAGTCCGTCAACTGCACATACGGTTCACGTCCACGCTGTCGCGGCATGCTACCAGTGTTAAAGACTGCGATGGAGCTCCGTATGCCACGGCAAACTGGCTGACACTGACGGCGGCGGTGCACAAATGCTGCGCAGCTAGCGCTATTCGACGGCGAACACCGCGGTTCCTGGTGTGTCCGCTGTGCCGTGTGATCATTGTTTGTACAGCCCTCTCGCAGTGTCCGGAGCAAGTATGGTGGGTCTGACACACGGGTGTCAATGTGTTCTTTTTTCCATTTCCAGGAGTGTAGTTTGAGCACTGATATGTTCGTTGCACTCTTAAAGGGCTCTTTTAGCACAGGACGGATTATCCGTAGACGCTGCCTGCATGTAAGAAGTCTTAGACGTCCGGAACTGCGTTTGTTGTCTGTTGTAGCAGTCTTTAGAAGCTTTGATGGTTGCCCGCACAGTTGTATAACTAACAGAAAACTGTTGCGGAACGACATGGAAAGCTTCTTCCCCTTCTGACTCATCGCGACTAGTGAATATCCGTTAAAATGACTGTCAGGCAAGCGACTGATCTACTTGTCAACTCCGACTGTACAAATCTGGTACGTGCGGTTTTCTCCGACAAGCTCAATGACAAACGACACACAGCGTGCTAGTACTTTATTGAGCAGGAGAAAGCCGTCATTTAATTGATTACAACCGGCCAGAATGGACGAGCGGTTCGTGGCGGTACAGTCTGGAACCGCGCGACCGCTACGGTCGCAGGTTCGAATCCTGCCTCGGCCATGGATTTGTGTAATGTCCTAAGGTTAGTTAGGTTTAAGTAGTTCTAGGGGACTGATGACCTCAGAAGTTAAGTCCCACAGTGCTCAGAGCTATTTGAACCATTTTTTGAATTAATTACATGTGTTTCTGTTGTTTTAGGAAAATATTTTCCTATAAAAATTATTTCCCTTACTGAGTCAGAGTTAATGGTATACATATGACGTTCCGATATTTTATGAATGAAACACACACAACACTGGTGTAATATTTTACGGTATTTATTATTTGTTACACGAACTGGTTTCCGGCTACTACCTCATCATCGGATACAAAGGAAAGTATGTGGTGTAGTGATTTTTCTTTTTTTCTTTTTTTTTTTTTTTACATCAACGGTTTTAAACTAGCACATGAACAGGGTATGTCCATTTCCACAAATTAAAAACGTTAATGTCAGAATTAGGAATAAAACAAGAGGTTTTATTTCAGTGTAATTGTGATATAAGATTAACTAAGACACAGTATCGGACACATTAACTAATGAAATATGGACAAATTACAACAGTTGTACGTAGAAGAAAATAATTGAACTATAAACTTTGGTGACATATTTCAAAGATCAGGGCTGATCAAAATAATATTGTCTTTAATAGGTAACACATTACAATCAGATAAGACATAATAGTAATATTAAGTAGGTGAGTGAAGCAAATGTGATTACACAAAGCGATTTTTTTTAACATAGTGAGAGATATTAAAGTAACTGAAGTAAAGGAGAAGGTTCAAATGGCTCTGAGCACTATAGGACTTAACTTATGAGGTCATCAGTCCCCTAGAACTTAGAACTACTTAAACCTAACTAACCTAAGGACATCACACACTTCCACGCCCGAGGTAGGATTCGAACCTGCGACCGTAGCGGTCGCGCGGTTCCAGACTGTAGGGCCTAGAACAGCTGGGCCACCCCGGCCGGCAAAGGAGACGGGATATGTGAGTAAGAGTAATTTACAGCAAGGCCTGGATGGTATTATGAACAGTATCTGCAGTTAGAATTGCTGAGTACGGCAATTGTGTCTCGTCATTCAGTATTAAGCTTGTGTTGATGGACATGTATTCATTAATTTCCATTGTTTCAAGATAGTTCATCTTTCTTACTTTATGGATGTGATGTAATTCCTGATGGTTCACCTTGTGACTATGGCCTTCTTTTAGCAGGTGGCCTACAAAGCAGAGTCCCCTTTTCTACGTTTCCAAGTTCTGAGGTGTTCTTTCGAGCAGATATATATCGCCATGTCCAACTGACCTATATAAAAATTGCCACAGTTGCAAATAATTTTATGTATTCCACGCTTTTCCAAGGCAGGAGTGCTGTCTTCGCCATTGGTCAAAAAGTGTCCAACAGTGTCGTGCACATAAAATGATTGTTTTATGTTTCAGAATTTAAGTTTTCTGGCTACAACCAAGTATGGAGTTGTTCACCATTTATTGCATTCTTGGGGCGGTTGGTCAAGGATAAAGCACAGAGCACACTTGGTTTCTGGTTATTGTGCATTATGGAGTCCACTATGGTATTTATTCATTTTGTACTATCTACATCTTCATCTACATCTACATCCATACTCCGCAAGCCACCTGACGGTGTGTGGGGGAGGGTAATTTGAGTACCGCTATCGGTTCTCACTTCTATTCCAGTCTCGTGTTGTTCGTGGAAAGAAAGATTGTCGGTATGTATCTGTGTGGGATCTAATCTCTCTGATTTTTCCTCATGGTCTCTTCGCGAGATATACGTAGGAGGGAGCAATATACTGCTTGACTTCTCAGTGAAGGTATGTTCTCGAAACTTCAACAAAAGCCCGTACCGAGCTACTGAGCGTCTCTCCTGCAGAGCCTTCCACTGGAGTTTATCTATCATCTCCGTAACGCTTTCGCGATTACTAAATGATCCTGTAACGAAGCGCGCTGCTCTCCGTTGGATCTTCTCTATCTCTTCTATCAACCCTATGCGGTACGGATTGCACACTGATGAGCAATAGTCAAGCAGTGGGCGAACAAGTGTACTGTAACCTACTTCCTTTGTTTTCGGATTGAATTTCCTTGGGATTCTTCCAGTGAATCTCAGTCTGGCATCTGCTTTACCGACGATCAACTTGATATGATCATTCCATTTTAAATCACTCCTAATGCCTACTCCCAGATAATTTATGGAATTAACTGCTTCCAGTTGCTGACCTGCTATTTTGTAGCTAAATGATAAGGGATCTCTCTTTCTATGTAGTCGCAGCACATTACACTTGTCTACATTGAGATTCAATTGTCATTCCCTGCACCATGCGTCAATCCTCTGTAGATCCTCCTGCATTTCAGTACAATTTTCCATTGTTACAATCTCTCGATATACCACAGCATCATCCGTAAAAAGCCTCAGTGAACTTCCGATGATATCCACAAGGTCATTTATGTATGTTGTGAATAGCAACGGTGCTACGACACTCCCTTGCGACACACCTGAAATCACTCTTACTTCGGAAGACTTCTCTCGAATGAGAATGACATGCTGCTTTCTGTTATCTAGGAACTCTTCAATCCAATCACACAATTGGTCTGATGGTCCATATGCTCTTACTTTGTTCGTTAAAAGACTGTGGGGAACTGTATCGAACGCCTTGCCTTATATGAGAAAGATGCCTGTGGCAATACTTTTTGGTGACACTGGAGGCTTCTCCATATGTACTATGTCAATTCGCGTTACGATTATAACTTGCAAAGCGCTAAGTAGACGCTGTAATGCAAACTGCGCTCCTGTTTGGAAAGTGGGGGACAACGGGGTTAACAGGCTAGTTAATCCAGCGCGATTGCTCCCTAAAGGGACAAGATAGGTGTATGGGATGAGAGGGTGGGGGGTTGGGAGGAAAGGGGGAGGGGAGAGCGGGGTTGGGGTAGGTAGCTGCGGCCTGGAAGGCCCGGCTAAATGTGAGCGCTACAGCCGCCTGCGCACGGGGACGCGGTACGGGGGCGTGGCAGCGGTAGAAGCTGCGGCAGGTGGCGAAGAGACGCACTGGCCCCCGAATAATCTGCCGTCCCGTAATTATGTCGGTGACGTCATCATAAGCAATCAAGGCGGCCGTAATTTGAGGCGCCGGCTCGCTCCGCAGTCGTGATTAAAGCTGCAATTACCAGGCGCGCCTTAAACCGTTTTAAGGAGCGCGTCCGCGGCGGACAGGGATGGTTGCCTTTGCGCTGGGCGACAGCGACCTGTGGAAGGCGTCAAGGGGGCACACGTGTCCGCAGCTGCGGCCCACGTCTTACCTCACACGAGACTGCTAAAAAATATCCAGGAGTTGACCTCTGGGAGAACGGTCAAAGACACCCTCCGGGTAATACGCTCTCTATATGGATCCGGGAAGTCTTCACCGCTGAATTAAATGACTACGTCAAGGGACCAAAATTAATGGTAACTACATTATTCCAGTCACTGATTAAACAATCGTCTTAGCAGGTTCTGTAAAAGGCATGTCTTTATGTGAAAAGTTGTTACTGCAAATACGAGGGTTACTCCAAAAGAAATGCACACTATTTTTTTTAAAAATCCATCTTTTATCCTACATGTTTGAAAGTTTTACAGTGTGTAGATACATCCTTTAGGAACAATATTTTAATTTTTCAACATAATTTCCATTCCTCTCAGCTGTCTTACGCCATCTTGGAACCAGTGCCTGTATACCCACACGGTAAAATTTTGGACCAACCTGTTGGAGCCACTGTTTGGCAGCGTGCAGAAGGGAGTCATCATTTTCAAACCTTGTTCCACGAAGAGAGTCTTTCAGTTTCCCAAAGAGATGATAGTCACATGGAGCCAGGTCAGGACTCTAAGGAGTGTGTTCCAGTGTTGTCATCGGACGGGGTGGCCGACCGTTTCTAGGCGCTACAGTCTGGAACCGCGCGACCGGTACGGTCGCAGGTTCGAATCCTGCCTCGGGCATGGATGTATGTGTGATGTCCTTAGGTTGTTACGTTTAAGTAGTTCTAAGTTCTAGGGGACTGATGATCTCAGTAGTTAAGTCCCATAGTGTTCTGAGCCATTTCAGTGGTATCCATCCGAGTTTTGCGATCGCTTCCAGTCCGCAGCTCGTGGTCGTGCGGTAGCGTTCTCGCCTCCCGCGCCCGTGTTCCCGGGTTCGATTCCCGGAGGGGTCAGGGATTTTCTCTGCCTCTTGATGACTGGGTGTTGTGTGATGTCCTTAGGTTAGTTAGGTTTAAGTAGTTCTAAGTTCTAGGGGACTGATGACCATAGATGTTAAGTCCCATAGTGCCCAGAGCCATTTGAACCATTTTTCTTATCACTTCAGTTGTTTTTTTGACTGACATGTGGCCGTGCATTGTCGTGCAACAGCAAAACATCCTGCTTTTGCCGACATGGTCGAACACGACTCAGTCGAGCTGGAAGTTCCTTCAGTGTCGTCACATCGGAATTTATGGTGGTTCCACTTAGCATGATGTACACAAGCAAGAGTCCTTCGGAAACGAAAAACACCGTAGCCATAACTTTTCCACCAGAAAGTGTGGTTTTGAATTTTTTTTCTTGGATGAATTTGCGTGATGCCACTCCACTGATTGCCTCTCCGTCTCTGGTGAAAAATGATGGAACCATGTTTCGTCATCTGTCACAATACTTCCAAGTTATTCATCTCCACCATTCTCGTACTGTTCCAAAAGTTCGCTGCATACCGTTTTTCTTGTTTATTGTGAGCCACTTTCAACATCCTGGGAACCCACTTGACACAAACCTTTTTTAACGCCAACACTTTCAGTAAGAGTTTGACAGAGCACTGAAAGACATGAGTCGAAACAAGGCCCCCGGAGTAGACAACATTCCATTAGAACTACTGATGGCCTTGGGAGAGCCAGTCATGACAAAACTCTACCAGCTGGTGAGCAAGATGTATGAGACAGGCGAAATACCCTCAGACTTCAAGAAGAATATAATAATTCCAATCCCAAAGAAAGCAGGTGCTGACAGATGTGAAAATTACCGAACTATCAGTTTAATAAGCCACGGCTGCAAAATACTAACGCGAATTCTTTACAGACGAATGGAAAAACTGGTAGATGCAGACCTCGGGGAGGATCAGTTTGGATTCCGTCGAAATATTGGAACACGTGAGGCAATACTGACCTTACGACTTATCTTAGAAGAAAGATTAAGAAAAGGCAAATATACGTTTCTAGCATTTGTAGACTTAGAGAAAGCTTTTGACAATGTTGACTGGAATACTCTTTTTCAAATTCTAAAGGTGGCAGGGGTAAAATACAGGGAGCGAAAGGCTATTTATAATTTGTACAGAAACCAGATGGCAGTAATAAGAGTCGAGGGGCATGAAAGGGAAGATGTTATCCAATCTGTATATTGAGCAAGCAGTAAAGGAAACAAAAGAAAAATTTGGAGTAGGTATTAAAATTCATGGAGACGAAGTAAAAACTTTGAGGTTCGCCGATGACATTGTAATTCTGTCAGAGACGGCAAAGGACTTGGAAGAGCAGTTGAACGGAATGGACAGTGTCTTGAAAGGAGGATATAAGATGAACATTAACAAAAGCAAAACGAGGATAATGGAATGTAGTCAAATTAAATCGGGTGATGCTGAGGGAATTAGATTAGGAAATGAGACACTTAAAGTAGTAAAGGAGTTTTGCTATTTAGGAAGTAAAATAACTGATGATGGTCGAAGTAGAGAGGATATAAAATGTAGACTGGCAATGGCAAGGAAAGCGTTACTGAAGAAGAGAAATTTGTTAACATCGAATATAGATTTATGTACCAGGAAGTCGTTTCTGAAAGTATTTGTTTGGAGTGTAGCCATGTATGGAAGTGAAACATGGACGATAACTAGTTTGGACAAGAAGAGAATAGAAGCTTTCGAAATGTGGTGCTACGGAAGAATACTGAAGATAAGGTGGATAGATCACGTAACTAATGAGGAGGTATTGAATAGGATTGGGGAGAAGAGAAGTTTGTGGCACAACTTGACTAGAAGAAGGGATCGGTTGGTAGGACATGTTTTGAGGCATCAAGGGATCACAAATTTAGCATTGGAGGGCAGCGTGGAGGGTAAAAATCGTAGAGGGAGACCGAGAGATGAGTACACTAAGCAGATTCAGAAGGATGTAGGTTGCAGTAGGTACTGGGAGATGAAGCAGCTTGCACAGGATAGAGTAGCATGGAGAGCTGCATCAAACCAGTCTCAGGACTGAAGACAACAACAACAACAACACTTTCAGTATTCTGCAAACACTTCCTTCCCGCATCCCAACGTAGCGTGACAATTCGTTCACTGTGATGCGTCTGTCAGCAGTCACCAATTCGTTAACTCTGCACATTGTGTGGAGTGTGTGCAGAACGAGGCCAGCCGCTGCGAGGACAATCCTCAATATTGCTGTGCCTGCTTTCATCACGTAACCTGCTTGCCCGTCGACTAACTGTACTGCGATCGACAGCAGCATCCTCATACACTTTTTTCAACCTCTTTTGGATGTTTCCCCCCAGTCTCGTTTTGACAGCACAGGAATTCTAAGACAGCACGTTGCTTCTGACGAACGTCAACTGTAGCAACCACCTTGAAGACAGGCTGTGACGGTGCCACTCACGGATTGAGCTAAGTTTGAAAACAAGAGGGAAGGATGTATCTACACACTGTAAAACTTTCACACATGCAGAATGAAAACTAATTTTACAAAATAGTGTGCACTTCTTTTGGAGTGACCCTGGTAAATTTCTAACAAAACTTCTTCAAGGCAGCGTTAGAGGAGCAGAGTTTCCTTTGTTAGGCAACACAATCGGTTTCACGCTATTGTAGTTGCATTTTCAGATGATAATATGCACTGAATACAAAAAATGTTTTTATAAAATATCGTTAATACATGGTGTATATTAGCGAGAAAACAGGTTTTTACTCTCAACCTTTCACTTCATAAGGTTTCTGTACAAGATGCCGTGAAATATGTTAAAAAGTTTGCGTGATGACTTGGACTACCACAAACTGAAAATAAATACAAAATAATAGAACAGGGCAAACATTAAGATAGGAAAAAAATATTAATCATAGCAAATTAATTTTATTTCTTGGGAAGTAAGAACAACAAATGATAAATACAAGTGTAATGGCATAAAAAGGAGAATTGCAATGAGTAATTTGTTTTTGAACTTTTCTCCGCTTATAATCGGAGTCGTTACGCAATGTTGTCACGACGGTTCGACGAGTTTCCTACTCGCCCTCTTCAAATGGTTCAAAGGGCTCTGAGCACTATGGGACTTCTAAGGTCATCAGTCCCCTAGAACTTAGAACTACATAAGCCTAACTAACCTAAGGACACCACACACATTCATGCTCGAGGCAAGATTCGAACCTGCGACCGTAGCGGTCGAGCGGTTCCACACTGTAGCGCCTAGAACAGCTAGGCCACACTGGCCGGCCTCGCCGCCTTCAGTCGAAGTATTTGGTTCATGTCCAGTTCGTTCTTAAGTAACCACTGGATCTCAGACAACTCTGCCGATGGCCCAAGGGTGAGCCAATCGCGGTCGCCCGCAAGAGTTGTCGCAGCGGATTGTTGGAGGGAGTGTGGAGAGGGTATGTGGAGCAGGAACCAGGGATCGGATCCTTGCCTGGCTTATATTACGCCCGCTGCCTCGTCTCTTTCACATCAGAGTGTTCCCTATGCGGAGATCAGCTGGAAACTGCTACCCAGTTGACAAAATGCCATGTATTTTCACTGCATCTTTGATGAGCGAATCTAAGAACCCAATGGTTAGGCATAACTGCTTTGTCTGTTCAGAAAGATACATGTTCTGCTTCAATGTTAATTAGAATTGGAATTCAAATATTACAAAAACTCTTAGTGATTTTTGTTTTATGGAAATTCCAGAAACTTGAGAGGGAAGTATATAAAGGTACAATTATCTACACTGAAGAGCGAAAGAAAACGATACACTTGTCTAATATCGTATAGGGCCCCGCGAGCACGCAGAAGAGGCGCAACATGATGTGGCGTGAACTCGACTAATGTCTGAAGTAGTGCTGAAGGGAGCTGACACCATGAAACTTGCAAAGCTGTCCATAATTAGCAACAGTACAAGGGGATGGAGATCTCTTCTGAACAGTACGATATGCTCAATAATGCTCATGTCTGGAGAGTCCAGTAGCGAGCGGAAGTGTTTAAACTCAGAAGAGTGTTCCTGAAGCCACTCTGTAGCAATTCTGGACGTCTAGAGTGTCGCATTGTCTTGCAAGAATTGCCCAAGTCCATCGGAATGCACCATGGACATGAACGGTTGCTGGTGATCAGACAGGATGCTTACGTACGTGTCACTTGTCACAATCGTATCTAGACGTATCAGGCTCCCATATAACTCTAACTGCACACGTCCCACGCCAACAGAGCGTCTACCAGCTTGAACAGTTCCCTGCTGACATGCATGGTCCATGGATTCCTGAGGTTGTCTCCATACCCGTAGAAGTCAATCCTCTCGATACAATGTGATACTAGACTCGTCCGACCAAACAATATGTTTCCAGTCATCAACAGTCCAATGTCGGTGTTGACGGGTTCAGGGGAGGCGTAAGGCTTTGAGTTGTGCAGACATCAAGGGTACACGACTAGGCCTTCGGCTACGAAAGCCCAAATCGATGATATATCGTTGAATGGTGTGCATAGTGACATTTGCTGATGGCCCAGCGTTGAAATCTGCAGCAATTTGCGGAAGGGTTGCATTTCTGAACGATTCTATTCAGTCGTCGGCAGCAGCGATGTCGGAGATTTAATGTTTTACCGGATTCTTGATATTCACGGTACACTCGTAAAATGGTCGTACGGAAAAATCCCCATTTCATCGCTACCTCGGAGATGCTGTGTGCCATCGCTCGTGCGCCGGCTATAACACCACGTTCGAACTCATTTAAATCTTGATAAGCTGCCATTGTAGCAGCAGTAACTGATCTAACATCTGCACCAAACACTTGTGTTATATAGGCGTTGCCGACCGCATCGCTGTATTCTGCCTGTTTACATATCTCTGTATTTGAACACGCATGCCTATACGAGTTTCTCTGGCGCTTCAGTGTAGAAGATTTCCATCTATCAATGTCCTATGGGTTCACATTTAGGAGCAACTCGACTTTGAAGAGATACCTAGAGCCCCTCAGTGCAATAACTCTATTATGAAGTTCGATGCCATCAGGAATTTACAGAAGAGTGATGAAAAACGAAATTATTTTGCACTACATATTGATTAGTCTTATCAAGATGCATAAAACTGTGAAGCATGGTATCATGAATGTTTTTGTTAGCTCATTCCGTGATTTAGAACGTCTAACAGAAATAAATTTAAAAATAAATTGAAATCGTAAATCGAAGACAACTCTCATTCCCCTTTTCTTCGTGCCTTTGTCCCGGTTCTGCTCAGGATCGGCCTGGTTATTAAGGATTTTGACGTCGTTAATTTAAGATATGGCATTCCTGTCGCCATTCCGTTTATCCCTCTGGACGAAATTTATGCAACCCAACTATCACTGAATAGCGTTGCTCCTGTGCAATTTCTGAACGTCTGCGAATTGTTTAACTAAAGTCGGACAGGGGTACCAGCCCGGTTTTCTTCTAGGGGGATTCGGGAAACCGCCTAAAAACCACATCCATACTGGCCTGCACCCCGACCCTCATCGTTAATCTACCCGGCGATTTGATCCGGGACGAGGGCATCTCGCTGAAGCAGCGCTTTAACACATAAAGCTATTCGGACGCGTCAAGAGAACTCCCATTCCACAGAAGAATATCTTGACGGATTATGTTATACATAATCACGTCGTAGATGTTCTCCTGCAATCTTAAAGCAAGAATTAATTTTTAAGGTTTATAATTTAAAACAATATACTTCTAGTTGGTTGCCGTTTTAAAATATGAATTTTGATTTAAATGCTCTACATAAATCCGTAACAGCACTTCAAAATTGTATCTGACAAATTTAGTTTGTTAGTTTTTGACATGGTTCGTGTGTAATACATTCAACACTTAAGAAACAAAGATAACTTTGTCTCCTAACACAAATGTGTTTCTCTTCTTTTTAGTTTTTATTTTAAACGTATGTTCGTCGTTAGTGAAAAGGGGCAGAAAAATAAATGTAATTATTTTCATAAAATAAGCATAACGAAGATTATTTAACTACAAACATACCTTTATGACTGTAACAGCTACGACGCTGTATCTAAGAGAAAAATTTTCAGTGCTACATTTAGATCTTGAAGATGTTGCCCAGTTCCGCATGATTCGCACCTGATGATGACTATACGATAGGTTTGCCGAAATGTTGTACCCGGTCGACGTAGAAATGAAACCATACTCTTCAAAATCACTGAGTTGACATCAATATAAGGAGAACTGGAGTGTCACTACACTTCATCAAATGTAAGTTTAGTAAGTAATACGTTTTGCTAAATACGTGTCCCACAATATTTTGTATTACTGTTCATTCTCCGCCTGCAAGAGCTCTTCCTGGAGTTCTGCAGAAGAGTCGGATGAGCAGAGGGTTGCCAACATAAATCTTGCAGTTTAATTTTCATTGGAAATCTCTATAAAAATCGATCATGCGCAATAATGCTCAGAGAATATCCCACAATATTTTCCGAAGTTAAAGTTTATTTATTTATTTATTTATTTATTTATGCATTTATTTTACCTGGCAAGATTAGGACCTTCAGGCCCTCTCTTACACCTAACCAGGCATACTCAGATTGAACGAGTTACAGTTTCTACATAACATTCAGGACATATAACGTATTATGCAGTATTGATCTTAAAGAAAAATACAGAGATTATAAAAGTAGTACAATGATAATTATAACAATAAAAGAATAATTATAACAATCAAGAATAATAATGATAATAACAATAATAATAATAATAACAATAGTGACTATGTATATGAAAGTAAACATACTTTTCTTTTGTGAATGTCAGTTCCATTGTAAGTTGGGAATTTTCTCGTTATATTCTTGCAGCTTGTGAGTTATTCTCATCGAGCAGAGACATAAGACGATAGAATGGCGTGAAAGAGATATATAAGAGGTAGATAGGTTAGAGGAAGAGAAATAGAATGGTAAAATTCGAAGCTGTGATGGAGAGGAGAAAGAAAGAGATGGGAGGGGCACAACAATGGTGGCTATACCGTCCCTAATATGTAAGTTTTGAGTTCCCTCTTGAATGTTGAGTAGTTCTGGATAAGAGGCAGATCACAGGGGAGTGCGTTCCATAGTCGTATGGCTGAGATGGAGAATGACACGGAGAAAGATTTTGTGTTATGTAAAGGTACAGCCAAGATGCTAGACGTATCCTGTATCAGTGCATCCTCGTGGCGAAGCCGAGTGATATTCAGTTGTCCCCTACTACACTCCTGGAAATGGAAAAAAGAACACATTGACACCTGTGTGTCACACCCATCATACTTGCTCCGGACACTGCGAGAGGGCTGTACAAGCAATGATCACACGCACGGCACAGCGGACACACCAGGAACCGCGGTGTTGGCCGTCGAATGGCGCCAGCTGCGCAGCATTTGTGCACCGCCGCCGTCAGTGTCAGCCAGTTTGCCGTGGCATACGGAGCTCCATCGCAGTCTTTAACACTGGTAGCATGCCGCGACAGCGTGGACGTGAACCGTATGTGCAGTTGACGGACTTTGAGCGAGGGCGTATAGTGGGCATGCGGGAGGGCGGGTGGAGGTACCGCCGAATTGTTCAACACGTGGGGCGTGAGGTCTCCACAGTACATCGATGTTGTCGCCAGTGGTCGGCGGAAGGTGCACGTGCCCGTCGACCTGGGACCGGACCGCAGCGACGCACGGATGCACGCCAAGAACGTAGGATCCTACGCAGTGCCGTAAGGGACCGCACCGCCACTTCCCAGCAAATTAGGGACACTGTCGCTCCTGGGGTATCGGTGAGGACCAGTCGTAACCGTCTCCATGAAGCTGGGCTACGGTCCCGCACACCGTTAGGCCGTCTTCCGCTCACGCCCCAACATCGTGCAGCCCGCCTCCAGTGGTGTCGCGACAGGCGTGAATGGAGGGACGAATGGAGACGTGTCGTCTTCAGCGATGAGAGTCGCTTCTGCCTTGGTGCCAATGATGGTCGTATGCGTGTTGGGCGCCGTGCAGGTGAGCGCCACTATCAGGACTTTATACGACCGAGGCACACAGGGCCAACACCCGGCATCATGGTGTGGGGAGCGATCTCCTACACTGGCCGTACACCTCTGGTGATCGTCGAGGGGACACTGAATAGTGCACGGTACATCCAAACCGTCATCGAACCCATCGTTCTACCATTCCTAGACCGGCAAGGGAACTTGCTGTTCCAACAGGACAACGCACGTCCGCATGTATCCCGTGCCACCCAACGTGCTCTAGAAGGTGTAAGTCAACTACCCTGGCCAGCAAGATCTCCGGATCTGTCCCCCATTGAGCATGTTTGGGACTGGATGAAGCGTCGTCTCACGCGGTCTGCACGTCCAGCACGAACGCTGGTCCAACTGAGGCGCCAGGTGGAAATGGTATGGCAAGCCGTTCCACAGGACTACATCCAGCATCTCTACGATCATCTCCATGGGAGAATAGCAGCCTGAAATGGTGCGAAAGGTGTATATACACTGTACTAGTGCCGACATTGTGCATGCTCTGTTGCCTGTGTCTATGTGCCTGTGGTTCTGTCAGTGTGATCATGTATATGACCCCAGGAATGTGTCAATAAAGTTTCCCCTTCCTGGGTCAATGAATTCACGGTGTTCTTATTTCAATTTCCAGGAGTGTATTTGCTGTTCTCACGGTTCGGTCTCACGCGCCTCCACGCTGGCGAGCACTCGCCGAGTGCGATCCGACAACTGTGTGGTCCCTTCCATTGAATGTCGGATAGCAACGTTACATCGCAGAGCCTGCGCACGTACAGCAGTTGCGGAGTCCACTCGCAACCACGTTTTTCTGCGAGACTATGGCAGGTGCGCTGACTGCTCATGCGTTAGGCACGGCAGTGATAGTCACCTTCGGCAGCTTCCGATCAGCTGTACGAAATTTATTCGCCATCTCTTTCAAAGACTCCACGCAGACTGGGCATGCGCTCGTTTCGTTGTGCTTCCGTAACCAAGGCAGCCGAAGGGTCTAGTGTTCCAAGAGACAACACATATCAAAGACTGATACCACCTGCAAGAAAAGCGGCATCTGCAAACCCACAAAACGGACGAAACTGGATGCTGAGTCATGGTGATGGGCGGTTATTGAAGAGGATTGTGGCGTAAAATAAGAAGACCACAGTTTCAAAAGTCAATGCAGAACTGACAATCGCACTCGCGAACACTGTCAGCACGAAAACAACACGAAGGGAGCTTCATCAGCATGGAATTGCAGGGCGAGCTGCAACTACAAAACCACTCATCACTGATGAAAATGACCCTAACAGAAAAATGTTGTGCCAAATTCATGAAATCTGGACTCTGGAGACCTTGCTGTCAACATACTAACATATTCAGCCATCCACTGGTAGAAAGTCGTGAGTCTTGTTTCAAATTGTCCCCAAGTAACGGCTGAGTTTACGTCCCAAGACTGAAACATGGCGGGGCCCCAGCGTCGCATTACTGCCAAGGGTTTTATGACCATTTAGACTAATCTGGTCCATCCCATGTTTGTCCCCCAAAGGTGATGCTGTGTTCCAAGACGACACAGGCCCTGTTCACACTGGTCGCATCGTCCAGGACTGGTTTCCTGAGCATTAAAATGAATTATTGCATCTCCTCAGACCACCACGAACACGAGCTCTCAGTATTATTGGAACTATGTGATCTACTTTAGTTGCTTGATCGCTACTCAACTACAAGAATGGTATAAGAATCTCGGGACTTTCCGAGAGACTGGAAGCCGCTTTGAATGCCAACACTTTTCCTACACCATATTAGGCATGGTAATGTGTTTTTGTCCTCCCTCATTTTATCAACTCCCTGTATACAATGCTGTAGAAGACTCAAGAAAGACAAAAAAAGATAACGATACTATGACAAAAAGGACAGTTGTTATCTGGTCTTCTGTGTTACTCAGTCGAACTAGTGTTTGAAAGAAATCTAGTGATAGCAAATATGTGGGAGAATGACAGACATGAAACAAAAGAGCATTCAGAAATTAGTTACAAAATTAAATCAAGAAGTAAAATAGAAAAAAAGCCAGCAAGATCGTAAGAGATGGAAAAGAGCCACCGTGGTACAGCAACCGAGTTAGAAAACTGCTGCGGAAGCAAAGGGAACTTCACAGCAAACATAAACATAGCCAACGCCTTGCAGCAAACAAATATTACGCGAAGAGAAATGTAATGTGAGGAGGGCCTTGCGAGAGGCGTTCAATGAATTCGAAAGTAAAGTTCTATGTACTGACTTAGCAGAAAATCCTAAGAAATTATGGTCTTATGTCAAAGCGGTCGGTGGATCAAAACAAATGTCCAGACACTCTGTGACCAAAATGGTACTGAAACAGAGGATGACAGACTAAAGGCCGAAATACTAAATGTCTTTTTCCAAAGGTGTTTCACAGAGGAAGACTAATCTGTACCTCCTTCTCTAGATTGTCGCACAGATGACAAAATGGTAGATATCGAAATAGACGACAGAGTGATAGAGAAACCATTACAATCGCTCGAAAGAGGAAAGGCCGCTGGACCTGATGGGATGCCAGTTCTATTTTACACAGAGTACGCGAAGGAACTTGCCCCCCTTCTTGCAGCGGTGTACAGGAGGTCTCTAGAAGAGCGTAGCGTTCCAAAGGATTGGAAACGAGCACAGGTCACCCCCGTTTTCAAGAAGGGACGTCGAACAGATGTGCAGAACTATAGACCTATATCTCTAACGTCGATCAGTTGTAGAATTTTGGAACACGTATTGTGTTCGAGTAAAATAACTTTTCTGGAGACTAGAAATGTACCGTATAGGAATCATCGTGGGTTTAGAAAAAGACGATCGTGTGAAATCCAGCTCGCGCTATTCGTCCACGAGACTCAGACGGCCTTAGACACGGGTTCCAAGGTAGATAGGTAGATGCCGTGTTTCCTGACTTCCACAAGGCATCGATACAGATCTCCACAGTCTTTTAGTGAACAAAGTAAGGGCATATGGACTATCAGACCAATTATGCGATTGGATTGACGAGTTCCTAGATAACAGAACGCAGCATGTCATTCTCAATGGAGAGAAGTGTTCCGAAGTAAGAGTGATTTCAGTTGTGCTGCAGGGGAGTGTCGTAGGACCGTTGCTGTTCACAATATACATAAGTGACCTTGTGGATGACATCAGATGTTCACTGTGGCTTTTTGCGGATGATGCTGTGGTACATCGAGAGGTTGTAACAATGGAAAATTGTACTGAATTTGAGGAGGATCTGCAGCGATTTGACGCATGGTGCAGGGAATGGCAATTGAATCGCAATGTAGACAGGTGTAATGTGCTGTGAATACATTGAAAGAAAGATCCCTTATCATTTAGCTACAATATAGCATGTCAGCAAATGGAAGCAGTCAATTCCATAAATTATCTGGGAGTAGGCATTAGGAGTGATTTAAAATGGAATGATCATATAAAGTTGATATTCGATAAAGCAGATGCCAGACTGAGATTCATTGGAAGAATGCTAAGGAAATGCAATCCGAAAGCAAAGGAAGTAGGTTACAGTAAGCTTGTTCGCCCATTGCTTGAATACTGCTGGGCAGTGTGGGATCTGTACCGCATAGGGTTGATAGAAGAGATAGGGAAGATCCAATGGAGAGCATCGCGCTTCGTTACAGGATCATTTAGTAATCGCGAAAGCGTTACGGAGATGATAGACAAACTCCAGTGGAAGACTCTGCAGGAGAGACGCTCAGTAGCTCGGTATGGGCTTTTGTTGAAGTTTCGAGAACAAACCTTCACCGAGGAGTCAAGCAGTATATTGCTCCCTCCTACGTATATCTCGCGAAGAGACCATGAGGATAAAATCAGAGAGATTAGAGCCCACACAGAGGCATACCGACAATCCTTTCCACCGTCAGGTGGCTTGCGGAGTATGAATGTAGATGTAGATGTAGCTGGAAAAAATTAGTTCTAGACGGAGGTCAAAGCAGACAAATAACAAATGAATAAATTAAGGTACTGGAAATGAGAAAGAGAGGAGCCAGGATTTTGAAATGTGTGCAGTGGACTATTTTAAGAGATCCTCATGGTCAAAGTCGAAATATGAAGAAAAAGAATACCTACTAACGTCTACTGCTAACCTCTGGTAGCTAGTTTCCATGTCAAGGTCGGGTCTGGTTCGTTTGTCGCTGGGACATACTGGAGGCGGCAGAAGGTTGCGAGAGAGAATCCTGGAATCGTAGGAGCGCCCATGGACGGAGGCGTCGCCGCTAATCCGACAAATATAAGTGTAGCCTGCTGGGCGTCGGGCGAGATGCGTGTGTGTGTTGGTGGCTGTGTGCAGTGGTATTACAGGCGACAGCGCGCAAATAGCCGCGGGTAATGGCAGCCATCAGCTTTGCATATGAGAGGCGCAGCCATCGCAGCCAGCTTAGCGCCGAGCCGCCCCAGACGCCGGCCGGATCAGCATCGGACGGCCGATCCGCCCCTGTGGTGTCCGACTCCGAAACACAGACCATTAGCCGCAGGCTGCCGTGGCGAGGGCGAGCGCCAGCCCGCAACTCAATTACGTCATCGATTGTGTCATACTCACAGGAGAGTACAGCGTCAGAGTGCAAGACAATGCGGTGGTGCCGCTACCAGGGTGAATACTCTACGGACTCACTTTCGTGAGCCACGTTTTGACTACGCAGCGTGCCACCCAGTGGCTTCGAAGAACTACGCTGAATCCACAGACTCTCTCTGACCTCACTGGAGATCAAGCGGAATTTGGAAATGCTATGTTGTTGTCAGTGTATTCAAATGCTCCGTTAACGAACGAGTGGCTCGGACAGAGAAATGTATAATCTGTTAAACCGACTCGAAATCACCACTCTAGCCTCAGAAAGAAAAGTAATCAATAGGGCTGGCACTAGGGAAAAGATGACATGTTATGTGAATGTGTGGTGTCTATACTTTCGAACGTGTGTGGAACTACAGACACCACGCATTCATGTAAGTTATTCACATCGACAGAGAATAAATCCAATACCTTCGGTGCGGATGCACAATCTCGTTCGACCTCGTTCAGGAATCTCAAAGTAGCGTGCTTGGAGCACACGGAGAAAGGCCTAGATGGTCCGCGCAAGTGTGACAAATACTGTCTAGATAGCGCTGTGGTTAGTCCAACTGTCTAGTAATCTGGGGAACCGGGGTTCGATTCCCGGTCTGGCTGATATCAATAGTTCCTTCCCTTTTCTTCTCTTTCTCCCTCCAACACCTTTAATTTACGTATGACGATGTGTAGTCAAAGGAGAATAACCGACTGTCTGCTACTATTTCCACCAGACAACAGTGGTAAGAACGTTTCAAAATGTTGCTACTGGTTTAAATTTTTTAATTTAAATGATGTTTAATACATCATCATGTCACCGCACCCCATTCTCCCTTTAAAAACGTTCGAACGACTTTTAACTTTAATTAAAATGTTAAAAAGAGACACATTACAGTAATGAATGTAACTGGGTTTGATAGATTTTACAGATTCTGTAATGATCCTTGTTGTCTTCTCTCTTTTAATCTGTAAACAATCTGACGACGACCACTGGGTGGTCAAAACAGGTAATTAAATTTAGTATACTTTACGATTGTTGTCACAAGAAACTAAAATAAGATTTGCACTAGCTCAGTTGGCAATACCTGACACGAAATCATCTATCCATCGCCTGCTGAATTTGGTAAGTCGCAAGAAGTACAGATTACACTGATTGCATGGGGGTTTGGATATAAATACGTCCACTGTGATTCCGGATCCCAGTTATAAACTACCAGTTTAATCAGATAAAATATTTATCCACAAGATTCTTTGCTTTGGAGTGTTCAGGCAATTTCTAGTTTTATCGGAACAATACTTGAGTCGTTACATGCTCGCAATTTGTCTTCATTGCGCTTTTTTCGAACATGATTTCTTCTGTTTATGTTATGACATTCTTCCTTCAACGGCTTCTCCATCACTGTGAGAAAATGAAAGTCGGAAAACGTATGACACCTTCCTAAATATTATGCTCATGGAATCCCTGCCAGTGTTTTGGTAGAGACGCAAGCTTGCAGTTGTCTTCTTCATACATGGTTTTGCAATTAATATTTAGGCATGAATCAAGATAGCTGCAGCAGTGTTCTAAGACCTTTCATTATTCACGTTACATCCAGACTGGCCTAGATTCAACACAACACACTAAAAGGTCTGTTACTTCCAAATCGTGTGAATCTTAAAATAATTACGAATTATTGTGTGTTAGTCTTAATGTAATTACGAATTATTGTGTCGTTACGGAAGCATTTATTAATATTATTATTATTTGTATGTACAGGTTTTTCCCCATTGACATAAATCAGTGCCCACTGGAAGTTAATGTCTTTAATTCCTTAGTGTCATTATTATTATTATTATTATTATTATAAAATGGTAATAGAGTCACATATTTATTAATAACTTATTAACTTTAATTAAATGAAGAAAATATTTATAATACGAATTTTAAAGTAAAAAAAGCCATATTTTCAGTGTGATACTTGAGCTTACTCAGCTGCACAAAGTCGATTGATTGGTGGCGGAATCACTGATAAAACAAGCACCATCTCTGGGTTTGAGTCTTTCTTTGATTTTTTAATTTCTGTCAGCCTAGAGAAGCCAATAACATATTCACTAGTTAAGTGATATCTGGCGGGATAGCCGGTACTCGCTGCTTACAGACAACCAAAAATGTTTCCAAATGCGCTTAAAAAAAGTTGGACTTCAAATGTTCTGTCTGCTTTTAAATCTGGCAGTTCCTCTTGTAAGCATAAACAAAAAAAAAAAATCGTAACCCAGTCAAAATATTTAACACTCACTAAAATATATGTTTTGAAATTCTGCTGCAAGAGCACTAAATGCTCTTTAACTGTCAACACATTATGGTCAGTAAGAGGACATACAGCTGGGAACATCTCTCAGGATACATTTTTTGTTGTCTTTATCCATAAATAAGTTATTAATAAATTCTTCAGTATTATTCATACTAGCCAGAATATTTTCGTTTGTATCTGCATTTTTCTGCATAGCTCATTTACGTGTACGAAACCATCGAAAAGTCATGCCAACTTGGATCATCTGCAAAGACATCTGCAAACTCATTTATGGCCATTAACAGTCAAAAATGCAAGCACCTCATCTCTGAGTTCAAACATTTTTGTTAACACTTTTCATTGAGATAACCATCATACGTCAGTGTATAAGAAGTGCAGCGTGCTGTGATACCATTACTTGACACAATACGTTAGGAAGTCGCATATTTAGGGGCAGCGATTTGATGAAGTTCATCGCTTTTACAACTTCATCCATCAAAATTTTCATAGGAGATGGCAAAGACTTAGCAGCAATGGCTTCAACACACCAGAAAATGTCAGTAAGAGTTTACGGATACTCCCAGTCGAGTACAAAACAATCCTTTCACGTTAATTCACTACGGACCAAATAGTTATTAGTCACACAAAGAAATTCTTCACCGGTTTGAGCAGTTATCTGAAAAGAAAGAAACTGTTTGCATTTAAGTCCCTATTAACATACTTCATCTAGAAAAGAAATTGTGCGTGACCACCAATATTGGCGGAAACTTCGATCTAAAGTGAGAACTTACGACCGCTCTTTATTTTCTTCTTCAAAATGTCACTGTGCATGTCACTAACTCGGCAGCTGTTGGTGTTGGCAGACATACGAATTTCTTAAAAGTCCATAGCAGCTTCTGAACTATGTACTATTTTTACCATTTCTTTACACACGACGAGTAACAACGTCTCTTCTATTGTATATGGTTTTTTACCCTTACGATAAGTTTGGCGCTACGGTCGCAGGTTCGAATCCTGCCTCGGGCATGGATGTGTGTGATGTCCTTAGGTTAGTTAGGTTTAAGTATCTCTAAGTTCTATGGAACTGATGACCTCAGATATTAAGTCCCATAGAGCTCAGAGCCATTTGTACCACTTTTGATAAGCTTGGCTACCTTACAGCCAGCTTCCTGCATTTCTTGCGAACATATACCGACGTTGTCACGAGATTCACTTGTTTTTCGTTCTAACAACCGACGAAAATAATGCATATCTTTACTTAACAGTGAGGAATGTTTTGACAAACGTCGTTTCAATTTACTGCGAATCATAGGAGTAGTACTGTGTTTCTCACACACGCCACACACAGAGGACTGGGTAGGTTTTATAACGACAACCCAAAGAAACTGTAGGGTAGTTACCACTGTATCGGCTCTGAACTACTTTTCTTTTCTTCTTCTCTGGCTCCATGGTTTCACTACTTTAACTCAGTGACGGACCACTTCATACAATGAACTAACAAAAAAATACTTTAAATACACTTTAATACAAAACAGTGGTGTAAATATCACAATATCCGCACTATTGCAGAACACAACTCTGATAAAACTGAAATGACACTCTCATGCAATGTAATGTCCACGATGGACTAGTAACAATATTGTTGAATTGGACCACTATATTGCCGCCTGATAATATGTGATTCATTTGGTGGTGAATGAAAAGAGCACAAAAGTCAAGAAGCGGCAAAGAACTTGAACAAATATCGAAACAGAGCAATACAAATAATAAGAGAGGTACTTTTTGCTAATCCCCGAAATGTTTGGGACAAGCACATACAACCAGCCAGACCTGTGTTACAAAGTACTCGCACCATAGCGGCGTAGCCAGTGCTGTGATACAGGTAAGAATACAGTTAAGATAAGTAAAGTATAGTAACAATATGAAATAAATAAATTATGTTTTATTTCTATGATAATACACTCCTGGAAATTGAAATAAGAACACCGTGAATTCATTGTCCCAGGAAGGGGAAACTTTATTGACACATTCCTGGGGTCAGATACATGATCACACTGACAGAACCACAGGCACATAGACACAGGCAACAGAGCATGCACAATGTCGGCACTAGTACAGTGTATATCCACCTTTCGCAGCAATGCAGGCTGCTATTCTCCCATGGAGACGATCGTAGAGATACTGGATGTAGTCCTGTGGAACGGCTTGCCATGCCATTTCCACCTGGCGCCTCAGTTGGACCAGCGTTCGTGCTGGACGTGCAGACCGCGTGAGACGACGCTTCATCCAGTCCCAAACATGCTCAATGGGGGACAGATCCGGAGATCTTGCTGGCCAGGGTAGTTGACTTACACCTTCTAGAGCACGTTGGGTGGCACGGGACACATGCGGACGTGCATTGTCCTGTTGGAACAGCAAGTTCCCTTGCCGGTCTAGGAATGGTAGAACGATGGGTTCGATGACGGTTTGGATGTACCGTGCACTATTCAGTGTCCCCTCGACGATCACCAGAGGTGTACGGCCAGTGTAGGAGATCGCTCCGCACACCATGATGCCGGGTGTTGGCCCTGTGTGCCTCGGTCGTATGCAGTCCTGATTGTGGCGCTCACCTGCACGGCGCCAAACACGCATACGACCATCATTGGCACCAAGGCAGAAGCGACTCTCATCACTGAAGACGACACGTCTCCATTCGTCCCTCCATTCACGCCTGTCGCGACACCACTGGAGGCGGGTTGCACGATGTTGGGGTGAGAGCGGAAGACGGCCTAACGGTGTGCGGGACCGTAGCCCAGCTTCATGGAGACGGTTGCGAATGGTCCTCGCCGATACCCCAGGAGCAACAGTGTCCCTAATTTGCTGGGAAGTGGCGGTGCGGTCCCCTACGGCACTGCGTAGGATCCTACGGTCTTGGCGTGCATCCGTGCGTCGCTGAGGTCCGGTCCCAGGTCGACGGGCATGTGCACCTTCCGCCGACCACTGGTGACAACATCGATGTACTGTGGAGACCTCACGCCCCACGTGTTGAGCAATTCGGCGGTACGTCCACCCGGCCTCCCGCATGCCCACTATACGCCCTCGCTCAAAGTCCGTCAACTGCACATACGGTTCACGTCCACGCTGTCGCAGCATGCTACCAGTGTTAAAGACTGCGATGGAGCTCCGTATGCCACGGCAAACTGGCTGACACTGTCGGCGGCGGTGCACAAATGCTGCGCAGCTAGCACCATTCGACGGCCAACACCGCGGTTCCTGGTGTGTCCGCTGTGCCGTGCGTGTGATCATTGCTTGTACAGCCCTCTCGCAGTGTCCGGAGCAAGTATGGTGGGTCTGACACACCGGTGTCAATGTGTTCTTTTTTCCATTTCCAGGAGTGTATAACAGCTGTCATCATGTATTAAACAGTAAAGGAATGAAGAGGCACTTCCTTACTTAAAATGGATATAGGTAAATGACATTTCGTCGTAACTGCCGTCTGCTTCACATCTCCTGTGCAGCAAGCTACGTAAATTAACTGTGTTTCTCTTACCTGTCATATCTTTTTTTCCGTGTGTTTTTACTTTCAGGAAGCTTTAATTTTCGAATACTAGTAACAGTGTTTCACAGATTTCATATTTGTTTTGAATACAGTCCAGAGACAGATAGTGCTTATTTTCATTCTTTCCAACAAGAAATATCTGGTAAACACAGGTTAGTCAGCTATCAGCCGTCTTTAGTGAATTAGCAGTCCAGTTAAAAGTTCATTACGTAACTCTCTACAGTAAATTGTTGATTTCTTAGGATGGATAGCATGTGTGACTGCTGTGTACGGACGCAGGAGGAGCTGGCCACTGTTAGCGAACATCTGAACTTGCTGATGGCCGCGGTCAGCCGTCTTCAGGCTGCTGCCTCGGAGTATAGCGGCAGTGGGAAATCTGGTGCGTCGCATAGTACACCCCAGGTGCTACATGCTTCACCCACGGTCCCTGCTGTCGAGACATCATCGCGGGTACCGGGCGCGGTTGGGACACACACACCTGAAGGGGAGTGGCGGGTTCAACGGCGTTCACGTCGCACGAGGCGGAGGATCAACGTGGAGGCTGGCCGTGTGACATCGCCCGCTCTGCCTGTGAGTGGTCATGTGGCCGTTCCTTCAGCAAGGCCCGAGCAGGCACACGGGGACGGGACGGGAGGGGGGGGGGGGAGGGGCTTATTAATGATAGGGAGCTCCAATGTTAGGCAGATAATGGAGCCCCTTAGAGAAATAGCGGAAAAGTCGGGGAAGAAGACCAGTGTTCACTCTGTCTGCTTGCCGGGGGTCTCATTGAGATGTGGAGGAGGCCCTGTCGACGGCGTTAGAGAGCAATGGGTGCACCCGACTGCAAATTGTTGCTCATGTCAGCACCAATGACTCCTGCCATCTGGGTTCAGAGGGGTTCAGAGGTCATCCTCAGTTCATACAGACGGTTGGCGGAGTTGGTGAAGGCGGAAAGCCTCGCTCGCGGAGTGGAATCAGAGCTAACTACTTGTAGTATCGTTCCCAGAACCCATCGCGGTCCTCCGGTATGGAGCCGAGTGGAAGGCTTAAACCAGACGCTCAGACGATTCTGCGGAGATCTTGGGTGCAAATTTCTCGACCTCCGCTATACGGGTGGAGAAATGTAGGGTCACGCTGAATAGGCCAGGCACGAAATACACGCAGGAAGCGGCTACAAGGGTAGCGGAGTACGTGTGGAGTGCACATGTGGGTAAAGGGTAGAGAATTCCCTTCCTAGGCCCGACAAGACGCCTCCTGAGACGCGACGAGGTAGCAGTAGGCAAAACGCAACAGGGCACCACAATATTAATGTGGTAATAGTAAGCTGCAGGAGCGTGTATAGAGAGGTCCCAGAGCTGCTCTCATTAATAAACGGTCACAATGCCCACATTGTACTAGGGACGGAAAGTTGGCTGAAACCAGACGTAATGAAATTCTAAACTCAGGTTGGAATGTATACCATAGAGACAGGCTGGACAGTGAAGGGGGAGGAGTGTTTATAGCGATAAAAAGTGCAATAGTATCGAAGGAAATTGACGGAGATCTGAAACAATTTGGGTGAAGTTCTCGGTTAAAGTAGGCTCAAACATGGTAACTGGATGTCTCTATAGGCTTCCTGGCTCAGCAGCTGCTGTGGCAGAACACCTGAAGGAAAATTTGGAAAATATTTTGAGTACATTTTCCGACAATGTTATATTTTTGGGTGGAGATTTTAATTTACCGGATATAGACTGGGAGGCTCAAACGATTACAACGGGTGACAGGGACAAAGAATAAAGTGAAATTTTTTTTAGTGCATTATCTGAAAATTACCTTGACCAGTTAACCAGAGAACCGACTCGTGGCGATAACATATAAGACATTCTGGTGACAAACAGACTCGAACTATTTGAAACAGTTAACGCACCAACAGCGAATCAGCGATCATAAAGCGGTTACAGCATCGGTGACTTCCGCCGCAAATGGAAATATTAAAAAAGGTAGGAAGATTTTTCTGTTTAGCAAAAGCAAAAAAAAAAAAAACCCATAATGCAGAGTAATTGATAGCTCAACACAAAAGTTTCATCTCAAGTACAGGTAGTGTTGAGGATCAGTGGACAAAGATCAAAATCATCGTGCAATATGCATTAGATGAGTAGGCCTTCGATTTTACACAGAGTACGAGAAGGGACCCGTATCTGTTGAGAGGCTAGACAAACGTGTGGTTCCTGAAGAGGGGCAGCAGCCTTTTTAGTAGTTGCAGGGGCAACAGTCTGGATGATTGACTGATCTGGCCTTGTAAAAATAACCAAAACAGCCTAGCTGTGGTGGTACTGCGAACGGCTGAAAGCAAAGGGAAACTACAGCCGTAATTTTTCCCGAGGGCATGCAGCTTTACTGTATGATTAAATGATGATGGCATCCTCTTGGGTAAAATATTCCGGAGGTAAAATAGTCCCCCATTCGGATCTCCGGGCGGGGACTACTCAAGAGGATGTCGTTATCAGGAGAAAGAAAACTGGCGTTCTACGGATCGGAGCGTGGAATGTCAGATCCCTTAATAGGGCAGGTAGGTTAGAAAATTTAAAAAGGGAAATGGATAGGTTAAAGTTAGATATAGTGGGAATTAGTGAGGTTCGGTGGCACGTGGAACAAGACTGGTCAGGTGACTACAGGGTTATAAACACAAAATCAAATAGGGGTAATGCAGAAGTGGGTTTAATAATGAATAGGAAAATATGAATGCGGGTAAGCTACTACAAAAAACATAGTGCACGCATTATTGTGGCCAAGATAGATACGAAGCCCACACCTACTACAGTAGTACAAGTTTATATGCCAACTAGCTCTGCAGATGTCTAAGAAATTGAAGAAATATATGATCAAATAAAAGAAATTATTCAGATAGTGAAGGGTGACCAAAATTTAATAGTAATGGGTGACTGGAATTCGATATTAGGAAAAGGGAGAGAAGGAAACGTAGTAGGTGAATATGGACTGGGGCAAAGAAATGAAAGAGGAAGCCGCCTGGTAGAATTTTGCACAGAGCACAACTTAATCATAGCTAACACTTGGTTCAAGAATCATAAAAGAAGGCTGTATACATGGAAGAAGCATGGAGATACTGACAGGTTTCAGATAGATTATATAATGGTACTACAGAGATTTAGGAATCAGGTTTTAAATTGTAAGACATTTCCAGGGGCAGATGTGGACTCTGACCACAATCTATTGGTTATGATCTGTAGATTAAAACTGAAGAAACTGCAAAAAGGTGGGAATTTAAGGAGATGGGACCTGGATGAACTAAAAGAACCAGAGGTTGTACGGAGTTTCAAGGAGAGCGTAAGGGAGCAATTGACAGGAATGGGGGAAAGAAATACAATAGAAGAAGAATGGGTAGCTTTGAGGGATGAAGTAGTGAAGGCAACCGAGGATCACGTAAGTAAAAAGACGAGGGCTAGTAGAAATCCTTGGGTAACAGAAGAAATATTGAATTTAATTGATGAATGGAGAAAATATAAAAATGCAGTAAATGAAGCAGGCAAAAAGGAATACAAACGTCTCAAAAATGAGATCGACAGGAAGTGCAAAATGGCTAAGCAGGGATGGCTAGAGGACAAATGTAAGGATGTAGAGGCTTATCTCACTAGGGGTAAGATAGATACTGCCTACAGGAAAATTAAACAGATTTTTGGAGAAAAGAGGACCACTTGTATGAATATTAAGAGCTCAGATGGAAACCCAGTTCTAAGCAAAGAAGGGAAAGCAGAAAGGTGGAAGGAATATATAGAAGGTCCATACAACGGCGATGTACTTGAGGACAATATTATGGAAATGGAAGAGGATGTAGATGACGATGAAATGGGAGATACGATACTGCGTGAAGAGTTTGACAGAGCACTGAAAGACCTGAGTCGAAACAAGGCAGCCGGAGCAGACAACATTCCATTGGAACTACTGACAACCTTGGGAGAGCCAATTCTGACAAAACTCTACCACCTGGTGAGCAAGATGTATGAGACAGGTGAAATACCCTCGGACTTGAAGAAGAATATAATAATTCCAATCCCAAAGAAAGCAGGTGTTGACAGATGTGAAAATTACCGAACTATCAGTTTAATAAGTCACAGCTGCAAAATACTAACGCGAATGCTTTACAGACGAATGGAAAAACTAGTAGAAGCCGACCTCGGGGAAGATCAGTTTGGATTCCATAGAAATGTTGGAACACGTGAGGCAATACTGACCCTACGACTTATCTAAGAAGCTAGATTAAGTAAGGGCAAACCTACGTTTTTAGCATTTGTAGACTCAGAGAAACCTTTTGACAATGTTGACTGGAATACTCCCTTTCAAATTCTGAAGGTGGCAGGGGTAAAATACAGGGAGCGAAAGAGTGAGACAGGGTTGTCGCCTATCTCCGATGTTATTCAATCTGTATATTGAGCAAGCAGTGAAGGTATATTGAGCAAGCAGTGAAGGAAACGAAAGAAAAATTCGGAGTAGGTATTAAAGTCCATGGAGAAGAAATAAAAACTTTGAGGTTCGCCGATGACATCGTAATTCTGTCAGAGACAGCTAAGGACTTGGAATAGCAGTTGAACGGAATGGGTAGTGTCTTGAAAGGAGGATATGAGATGATCATCAACAAAAGCAAAACGATGATAATGGAATGTAGTCGACTTAAGTCGGGTGATGCTGAAGGAATTAGATTTGGAAGTGAGACACTTAAAGTAGTAAAGGAGTTTTGCTATTTGGGGAACAAAATAACTGATGTTGGTCGAAGTAGAGAGGATATAAAATGTAGACTGGCAATGGCAAGGAAAGCGTTTCTGAAGAAGAGAAACTTGTTAACATCGAGTATTGATTTAAGTGTCAGGAAGTCATTTCTGAAAGTATTTGTATGGAGTGTAGCCATGTATGGAAGTGAATCATGGACGATAAATAGTTTGGACAAGAAGAGAATAGAAGCTTTCGAAATGTGGTGCTACAGAATAATGCTGAAGATTAGATGGGTAGATCACATAACTAATGAGGAAGTATTCAATAGGATTGGGGAGAAGAGAAGTTTGTGGCACAACGACCAGAAGAAGGGATTGGTTGGTAGGACATGTTCTGAGGCATCAAGTGATCACCAATTTCGTATTTGAGGGCAGCGTGGAGGGTAAAAATCGTAGAGGGAGACCAAGAGATGAATACACCAAGCAGATTCAGAAGGATGTAGGTTGCAGTAGGTACTGGGAGATGAAGAAGCTTGCACAGGATAGATTAGCATGGAGAGCTGCATCAAACCAGTCTCAGGACTGAAGACCACAACAACAACAACACGAGAAGGGACTGGCCCCCCTTCTTGCAGCTGTGTACCGTAGGTCTCTAGAAGAGCGTAGCATTCCAAACTATTGGAAAAGGACACAGGTCAACCCCGTTTTCAAGAAGGGACGTCGAACAGTTGTGCAGAACTATAGACCTACAGCTCTAACGTCGACCAGTTTTAGAATTTTGGAACACGTATTATGTTCGAGTATAATGACTTTTCTGGAGACTAGAAATCTACTCTGTAGGAATCATCATGAGTTTCGGAATAGACGATCGTGTGAAATCCAGCTCGCGCTATTCGTCCACGAGACTAAGAGGGCCATAGACACGGGTTCCAAGGTAGATGCCGTGTTTCTTGACGTCTGCATGGCGTTTGATACAGTTCCCCACAGTCTTTTAATGAACAAAGTAAGAGCATATGGACTATCAGACCAATTGTGTGATTGGATTGAAGAGTTCCTAGATAACAGAACGCAGCATGTCTTTCTCAATGGAGAAAAGTTTTCCGAAGTAAGAGTGATTTCAGGTGTGTCGAAGGGGAGTGCCGTAGGACCGTTGCTATTCACAATGTATGTAAATGACCCTATGGATTACATCGGAAGTTCACTGAGGCTGTAGTATATCGAGAGGTTGTAACAATGGAGAATTGTACTGAAGTGCAGGAGGAAATGCAACGAACTGTCGCATGGTGCAGGGAATGGCAACTGAATCTCAATGTATACAAGTGTAATGTGCTGCGAATACATAGAGAGAATGATCTTTTATCATTTAGCTAGCATATAGCAGGTCAGCAACTGGAAGCAGTTAATTCCATACATTATCTGGGAGTAGGCATTAGGAGTGATTTAAAATGGAATGATCATATAAAATTAATCGTCGGTTAAGTAGATTCCAGACTGAGGTTCGTTGGAAAAATCCTAAGGAAATTCTGTCCGAAAACAAAGGAAATAGGTTACAGCACACTTTCTCGCCCACTGATTGAATTCTGCTCACCGATGTGGGATCCGTACCAGATAAGGTTGATAGAAGAGATAGAGAAGATCCAACGGAGAGCAGCGCGCTTCGTTACAGAATCATTTAGTAATCGTGAAAGCGTTATGGAGATTATAGATTTACTCCAGTGGAAGACTCTGCAAGAGATACGCTCAGTAGCTCGGTGCGGGATTTTTTTGAAGTTTCGAGAACATACCTTCACTGAGGAGTCAAGCAGTATATTGCTCCCTCCTACGTATACCCTGCAAAGAGACCATGAGGATAAAATCAGAGAGATTAGAGCCCACACAGAGGCATACCGACAATCTTTCTTTCCACGAACAATACGAGACTGGAATAGAAGGGAGAACCGATAGAGGTACTCAAGGTACCCTCCGCCGCTCACCGTCAGGTGCCTAGCGGAGTATGAATGTAAATGTAAATGTAGATGTAGATTTCATTTCTGTAAACAGTTAAAATATGCAGTGTATGTTTATAATCGAAACCTCTTAATTTCTTAGAAAAATGTGTAAACGTTGGAGTCAGACCGTTCTCTTTTTGGTGCCACAGCAGTATGCTATGGCACACTATTTTAGTAACATTGGTCTACAGTGAAGTAGACAAGTAGAAGAATAACTCAAAATCTGCTGGCTTATACGATCATCTACATTCTCTCACCGTTTGTTATAAGGTCAGTTACTCCCTTGTGTGTCTTGAAAAGAAACACCGCTACTAAATTTGAAAAGAAAGCTTCTTGTATATTTTGTCAATTTGAAACAGGTAAGAGAAAATAACGCCAATCTGCTGTAGGAGAAGTAAGTGACATACCCTCTGTTACTACGTATATTCCTTGTTATTCGACCTTTGACGTCTTTGGAAATGATTTGCAATATTCCGATGTTGTTAGTCTAAACGTCCATATAATTCAAAGCTTTCAACAGCCTGGTTTCGATGGTCTGCGCCAACTAACGTAAAACATTGGCGTGTACCCTTATTCTGAATAGGAGCGGGTGGTAATGGTTTCCTCGGTTGTTCTGGTCTCTCAATCCAATTCACGGTTCTCTTTCGGCCTCTGTAGCTTCCAGAAATTTTTGTCCGTTTATTTTCGTCTCTTATTCTTTGTTTAATAGCGACTGCAAAACGGTAAATGTATTTCAGGACTATCTAAATAATTTTGTGATTACATTTGGAAAATCTATGAGGAAGTCACATTGTTGTCGCTCATGTGGGTTTATAAAGAAAGTTATTTCAGTGCAGCCTAAAGGCTGAAATTCGTCAGATGGGATCAGTAAAATCTGACACTGATCCAAATCTGATTACCGTAGATTGTTTGCTGATGATGTTGTGGTGTACGGAAAGGCGTGGCCATCGAGTGACTGCAGGAAGATACAAGATGACTTGGACAGAATTTGTAATTGTGTGATGCATGGCAGATAGCTCTAATGTAGAAAAATGTACTTTAATGTAGAAAAATGTACTTTAATGTAAATGAGTAGGAAAAAGAAACCGGAAATGTACTAATTCAGCATTAGTGTATACTTCTTGACACAGTGGCGTCGGTGGTTATATCTAAGCGCAACGTTGCAAAGGGATATGAAATGCAACGAACATGTAAGAATTGTAGTAGCGAAGGCGAATGGTCGACTTCGGTTTGTCAACTTTGGGAACGGATGGTTCATTTATAAAGGAGACTGCGTATGCGAAACTAGTGCTACCCACTGTCGAGTCCTGATCGAGTGTTTGGGATCGGCACGAGGTCAGATTAAAGGAAGACCATGAAGCGGTTCGGAGGCGAGCTGCTGGATTTGTTGCTGGTAGGTTCGAACAACACGCAAGTATCACGGAGATGCTGCGGAATCCAAATGGGAATCCCTGGAGGACAGGCGACGTTCTTTTCGAGGAACACTACTGAGAAAATTTAGAGAACCAGCAGCTGAAGCTGACTGCAAAACGATTCTATTGCAGCCAAGGCATATTTCATGTAAGAACCACGAAGATAAGGGAAATTGGGACTTGTTTCCAGAATGAGATTTTCACTCTGCAGCGGAGTGTGCGCTGATATGAAACTTCCTGGCAGATTAAAACTGTGTGCCCGACCGAGACTCGAACTCGGGACCTTTGCCTTTCGCGGGCAAGTGCTCTACCAACTGAGCTACCGAAGCACGACTCACGTCCGGTACTCACAGCTTTACTTCTGCCAGTATCCGTCTCCTACCTTCCAAACTTTACAGAAGCTTCTGTAAAGTTTTGGAAGGTAGGAGACGGATACTGGCAGAAGTAAAGCTGTGAGTACCGGACGTGAGTCGTGCTTCGGTAGCTCAGTTGGTAGCCGGCACGGTAGCTCAGCGTGTTCGGTCAGAGGGTTACGTGCCCTCTGTAATAAAAAACTGAGTCAATCGATCAACACCGAACATAAATGGATGTCATACGACGTCCGTCTCGAGCAGGTGCAACGAACAAAAGCGAACAAAAAAAAAAAAAAAAAAAAAAAAAAAAGTTGGTAGAGCACTTGCCCGCGAAAGGCAAAGGTCCCGAGTTCGAGTCTCGGTCGGGCACACAGTTTTAATCTGCCAGGAAGTTTCGAAATTGGGACTCTTAACTAATGGATACAACAATTGCTTTAATTTCGCTGTATTGGCCAGTGGAACAGGAAAAGGAAATGAGTTGCAGTGATACCGTACTGTGCCTTGCGGAGTATTTATGTATATGCGGATGTAGAACCAAGTAAAGAACAAAACAGGGCTTTACTTCATAATTTGGTTTTGAGAAATATAAACACGATATCGGTTGCAGTATGGGATTTTAAAAATCCTAAACTGACACCGAAGTCCTGTTTATATTTCTCAAAACTGAGCTATGAAGTAAAACAATTCTTATAAGTAGTTTTATGTACTCTGTAGGAATTAAAGTCGTCCTTTATCAAATCTATAATGCGTGCAGTACACAAATCACCATCACCAAGTTTCTCATTGACATTGTTAGACATGGAAAGACTTTATAATGACTAAACATGTTATACTATTATCACGTAGAAAAATTTGTCGTCGCATCTAATCAACCTATGTGAAACGTAATTACACGACGATCCGAGAATATTCACCAGAACAGAGGTCGCAGAAATGTATCACATTCGCTGTGCTGCCGTTACACAATATACGTAACCAATGTGCAAATAGCGTGAATGCGCCCCATTAGTCGTTATGGTATTAAAAAGTACGCTTACGAGTATTTTTAAACTTTCGTGATAAGAGGTACCAAGGAACACGAAAAAGAAAGTCACCGAGCGTCTTAAATCAAAATCGTTGTTTTTGTAAATATGTGGTACTGGCAGAAGAGGGACGATACACTGTTTTAATGAGAGGAATTAAAGACAGTCACACCAAATGTACGATCACAGAAGCCAGAGCGCCGAAGCTATCACTGTAAGGTTACGTCATGAAGGAAGTGATAATGTCGGCAAAATATTAAATTAAATGAAAAAGGAAAATCTGTAAAGGAATAAGGAACACAATTATTTGAAATTTTAATCTGAGTAGGGAAACCAGTCCTACGAAGGAAAATATGCAGACAATGTAAGTCACATTACAGAAAGTTGAACAGAAACGAAGCAACAAAGAAGGCCAAAACTAGTGCTATAAGCATATTGAAAAGACGTACAAATAGTGCGAAACCGTGTCTAAGGTCAACATTTAATCCCTTTTATGCATACCATATTCTTTGCAGATTTCCCACTCTATCATACGTTTAAAGGGTAAGACTGGGTCGTATCGATGTCATTCCAGAAACGCCTCCTGTTTCCCTTATGAATGTCGGCCGATGAATCGATATGACACATGTTCAAAAATCGTCATCAGTGGTGCCACCACAACACTTTATCTGTATGTGCAACGCCAAGGTAGAGAGAGAGAGAGAGAGAGAGAGAGAAATCCAATCAAAAGCGATGTACCACTATCGAGAATTCCTATTGAACCAGCTTATGGGTTGATACAAAGAGCGTTGAGTTTTCATTCGTTCTGGGACGAGTTTCAGGGTGTTACTTAAAGGAAAGCCTCTGACAATTAAATTTTAACAGAATTCTGAAGAATATGGTCTTAGCAACAAGGCGCGGTAAATTTCATCCCGTGCCCTCGGCTAAGCGGTGACTCGCCATTGCGGATTTCTCTAGTTGTTGGTAGTTGTACAAACGTGTTGTGTCATTAGTTGAGCCATATGCAGCACAACGTCTTATTTCTGAATTTTATTCAAACAGACTACGTAATATTGTATTTCACGTGTGCAGGGCCCGATGGCAAAGGTGGCAAGAACGTAGGAATGAATATGGTGAAATATTTTATTGAAAACTTAGTTTCTTTAGTTAATGTTCTATCACCAGAGATAGGTTGTGACAGCAAAACCTATATAACTATGGGAAAGCGTCCATAAACATATTATGCGTATGAGATAAGTGTAAAATTAGTAACACGGAACAGCTAGTGGAAGTAATAAATCTCTTCAATGTGTACACACCGTTAGTCCAGGGAGCGACGTGAGCACAATTACTACGGCGGAAACTTGAACTAACAACTTTAAAGCAACAGATGAGCATTTGCCCTGTCAGTTGTGAGCAGGTAGTCTTCAATAGTGGACGTACAGCCGTAGTGTGTCAAGATTTTCTTGTCATAAATATCAATGGAGCAATTTTTCTAAATCAAATGTTGAAGACCTTCTCAACAATATTTTAAAGAAGAAAAAAGTATGTACAAAGTTTGTACCGCACACCTCACATCCAGACAAAAGCAATGACGCGTGGACGCCTGACGGAACTTGACTGAAATGGAAAACGCGGAGAAGTGATGTTGCTAATACGAAGCTATTACAAAACTGCTAAGTGTAGTCCACCCAAAGGGTCAACGCTCTGACATCATAACCGACATTCAAACGAATGTGACACGCAAGTTGAACAACATCCCAAAGAAGGGTATTTATAACAGAGAGACAGTGTAAAACACCTAAAACATTATTAAAACCACCATCCTAACTTTTCTTTATTTTTTTAAATTCTGTATCGAAACTATTTGGAATGACGGGATAGTTTTGCTTGGTAAATATCTGGCACAGATACCTACTGTCCATTCATGAATAATCCCAGGCAGTGGATGGTCTATGGTTATGTTTAACGTTCCCCATGCAGGGGAAGCGAGCGGACAACTTCATGTATTCCTCTGCTAACGACGAGGACCATCGCGGAAACTGCCACTTCTTATCGCGACGCACACCCCTTGGGAAACAATCTGCAAGTAAAATTTTAATAGCTGGTGGCAGCGCCGAGAACAGCCTCCACTTACGTACGCCCCCGCCCTAACAGACTAATTCAAGACATCAAGGGGCGAACGGGAAATTAGTGGGTGGAACACGGTACATTTTTACACTGTCCCGTCATACCACTTGCTCCACGTTCATTACGGAGCAGAAAATTTCGTAATTCAGTCTGATAGCAGCAATCTACATTATACTAAGATTCCACTTCAACAATAAGGACTATGTGATTCACAAAATGTTACGACGTTCCAGGCATGTGGCCTTTTTCAATCCCTGTCGATAACATTCAATCACGACGGTGCTACAGCTTGTCATCAGACTATTAACTAACGACGCTCTTATCAATTGATTGGATCGTGTGTGTCTACTGTTGATCATCGAGGATGGCCAATTGACTTCATAGTATGCCTGTATCAATTCGTCTGTCTTTGTTAAGTAAATGAAATGGTATTGCATGGAAACTGTTACTTTAAATTACCGAATGCCGTGTAAATGACTGTTAATTGCATGAAATAACACAACTAACTACTTCAGGGGAAATACAATAAAGTTCAACACGACGGGATTCGCAGTTAGCTATAGACAAAGTATCAGTAATCACAAACGGTATTAAGGACCTTGAATTGTCCCATATTTATTTTGACGTAAGAGACGTGTTTCTAAATAATTTTCGATATTTAGCAAAAATTATTTTGGCTGAGGTCACGTTTCTGTAATTTCCGAGTGCTGTGAGACTCAGTTACATATTCTGTTCTGTTGTTTTCATGTAATCACATATGAATTATTTGCCTAAAATTATACCAAAATACTATTTAGACTTGAATTTAAGATTAGCAGCTATCCTGTGCACATAGTCTTCATGTTATATCAATCGTAAATTCTTATATATTTATGACCAAAGTAACATTGTCTTAAATGTAGAAGCTATCTGAACGTGAATTTATTAATCTTTATTATGGTTACTAACACTTATTCAGTATTTTGTATTTAAACATTTGGAATACTCAGTGTCAGTTTGTCACATTTTCAAAACACCTATTTTGTCAAATTATCGTATGATGAAGTTATCTCCGTTGTTCTTGTGCACGTTAAACATATTATGATCAGTTATGTTCTCTAAAGTAAAAATAATTAAAATTTACGTAATTAAGATAATTCTCGAAAAAATAAAAAATTAAATTTATTGCGATTTACTATTGCATTTCAATCACTTAAATGAGAATGTATAAATAATTACTTAACCAGATCTCGTTTGATGACGCAATAACTGTAAATATGCATATAGAAAAGTGCAATGTTGTGAGGCTCTCAAATTTTCGAGGGTATCACTTGTAAGCTCTGTCCCTGTGTTTTTGCTATGAGCCAGCTGTAGTCTAAAATCAGTAGAATTAAATCGTATGCGTATTTTGCTGAAACGATTAGTGATTTCTGTCTACCTGGCGATGTTGGGAATATTATATCATAATATTCCAATATTTACTACATCCAGGAAAGAGTCTGGTGTAATTAAAGAGGGAGACGCTCACATTTATGAAGAATGTTATCATCTTACCACCTAGAGCTTAGGAAGCAGTCGTTTCCTACACGATGACAACGACTACTTCGAAAGACTAAGCTGAGTGTGAGGTACAGTAATGTTTTAGCAAAATGCATCTCACAGTCAGGCCCAGTATCTAATGCACAATGCGCAGTTGAGCTCTGAGAGAATGTATCTATTAACTTCTGAAAAATAGTACTTTATTCTCAACAAAGCAGAGACAAGTCATGTTGCAACAAAAATGAATATTCCTAACAACTTACAGAAATTATTAAAGTTTCAAATTGGTTTTCATAAATAGTCACAAGTCTCCATTTTGGTCATCACAAGCTTCTTAATTGCTAATTTATTCAAATCATTAGTGAAATTTGTAAGTTTTGCATTAACTCTTGATTCCTTTTAAACTCAGTACAGTATACCATGAATTGCTCCGAACTTTTTTACTTATTAATGTGTGTAGCATAACTGTCACACAGATGCACAAGTGTTTACACATGGCCAAATTCCTTAAGTTTCCCAAGACACTCGTATTTATGAGTGCCCCTTAGTGTATACGTAGCCGAGAGTCATGTAGTACATCACATTTAAAGGTCTTAGAATTTCGTTTCGAAAGATGACTTAAAAATCCACGAAAATCTCACCAATTAGCTGCAAAGAGCTTAATTATGTTCATTAAAATGCACTGGTCATTACTTTTACTGAACCACTTAAACAAATTGTCATGCTCTACTAGATTGTGTCTGTATTATATCTCATGCACGCTGCTATTTGTTTCTCTGTGACTATCAATAATATCAGAATTAATTATGAAAGTTAGTTTACAGTTTTCCACCTTTAATAGCTGATCAGTTTAGAGTATGACTTATATGTCGTCTGATGTCAAGCATTAGAAGTTACTGTACGACGCTTCCCAGACTACTGTGTTAATTTTCATACCCATGTTATTAATTGTCAAGTGTTCTCATAGACTATTTAGCTATTTGCAATAATATCTTCTAAAATATTTTTAAGATGTGAATATTTCCCCACAAATTTCGTCACAATATTCCCTTCAAGGGGGTGTACTTGCTTTCTCTGTACCTTGTTTGTATCTAACAATTCTGTCGTTCTGTAGAAATAATATCCGCCCTTGCTACGCCCTTATTCACCAATTTCTAGCAGGCGTGAAAAGCCGCTGCACCCGGGCTTTCCTGTCTGTTGGTGGACAATATGCTGGCTATTTCTCGGCATGTCAGCTGACCATCAGATTATTTTTGGCAGACCGAAACTCTGACTAGCTGAATCAAATGACCTGTCAACCCACAATATCTTTTTCGAGTCCGAAGTGTTTATGTATCACGGTTAATGTTGATCTCAACCGCTTTTAACTAGATAACATTTATCTCAGAAAATGAAATAGGGTACAGAGCACCTTAAGTATAGCTGCTACTCAGAAGTTTCTGAAACACGTAGTGCCGCAGCCTTTCTGGAGCTCGAAAATCTCCTGTGTAGGAATCAACACGGACTCTACAAACAGCATGCACATTTTGTCCACAGGACCCAAACGAATATTACCAAAGGCACCCAGGCTGATGCTGTGTTCCTAGACATTCGGAAGGAGGCGTCCAGTACACTCGCTTTGTTAACAATATCCGGAATATCAGATCAACATTATAATTGGATTGAGGAGTTGCTAGCAAAAAGAACGCAACAGGTCATCATTGACAGGGAGTAAGCTGCATACGTAAAAGTAACTTCATAGGTACCAAATCTAGTGTTATAGAATCATAGACGCTCACAATCTACAAATATAAATAACCTAACGGATAATTTCGAAACATGCAAAACACTGTTCGCGGTTAATGGTGTTGTGTAAAGAGAAGCCTCAATGCTAGAAAACTGTACCAAAATGCAAAAAAGACGTGCAGCAGATAGATGCTAAGAGTAGGCACTGGCAGTTGAGTCTCAAATTAAAAAAAGGCGTAATGGACTGCACACAAATAGGCTAAGGTTCCCATTATTGTATGACTTCGCAATTGTCCGACGATCACTATGTAGTCACTGACATTAAATATCGATTATTTATACGGTGATATTTAAATTGGAAAGCCCTCATAAAACGAATCGAGGGGTAGGCAGATGCCAGACTGAAATTCAGCAATTGTCGTACAAATGCGAAGATGGTAGCTTACAAAACCTTCGAACGTTACTTCAATCCAGGACGCTTTCTAGAGAGGAAAATCCAAAGAAGAGAAGCACCTTTCGACACAGGTTGGTGTAGTGAGCGATACTCACGCATTTCAAGTGCCAGATGCTGCAACAGAGAGGTTGTGCATGTCGGTGTGGTTTCTTGTTAAAATTCCGGTTAGCATATGCGCAGATGATTGTATTTTACGAAACGATAATATAAGTCAAATGAGAGAAATTCGAACTCACACGGTGATCTATCAACTATCGTTTACGACTGGAAGTGAGAAGGGAACAAAGTGACAGCGTCCAGCTTTGTACCCTCCATCACGCTTGCGGAGAACAGATGCAAGGGTAAGCAATGGAGAATAAAAGTATTACTGAAATCGATTTACAGAGAATTGTAGACGTTGGTGAAGCGATCTCTGACAGGAATTGGGTGTTATTCTAAGTGGCAGCACTTTAGGGATGGGAAACGTCGACCGGTTAAAAGCGATACCTGTACTATAGTTCTGAATAACCGATATTTTTCGGTATTTGTTGCCCTCTGTTTCTTAACTAATGACTGGCTAAAAAACTGAAATATCAATTTGCCATAGCAGCAGTGTTAAAATTTTTGGTTTTTAAATAAACCTGTTTAAAAAAGGCTTGTAATTTTTATTTGCAACCTTTCGTGGTTCATGGTGTGGGTTCCTGTAATCATGTCCTAGTTCATGAACCACGGGCGACTTATGAGTGGCCAAGTAAGTGGTTCCGACAGTCGGGATACCAGTAACTTTGGAATAAGGTTGGGCATCTCGGACATATTCTGAGTCGTGGTCACCTTTGTGCTCATACGGCAAAGACTACCAAATCCACCGGATAGTCCCTCAGGCATTAGGGGTAAAACCCAATGGAACTCGGGGCAAGTAAGGCTAGCAACCCTGGTACTTTAAATATGACGTTGGCAACAATCAGAGTTAAATGCATCGGACCTTTGGAAGTGAGAGTTCCACCTCTAACTGACAAAGCAGGGACTCCTAAGATACGACTTGGCAAACGAATGGTAATGAGATGGGGAGCTATTAATATCAATGGGAGCTACTCTGGGAAGAAGGTAGAGCTCGCAGTAAGATGGGGCTGGTCGTTTTAGCTGTTAGTGACATTCGGGTAAGGGGTGAGTAAGAAGAGGAAGTGGGAGAATACAAGGTCTACCTGTCAGGAGTCAAAGCAGGAATAGCACAATGGGGTGTAGGGTTTTACATCAGGGAAGAAATGGAACCTAGCGTAGTTGAAGTAAGGTATGTAAACGAACGACTCATGTGGATAGATTTGACAGTGTCTAGCGAGAAAATTAGGATTGTGTCAGTATATTCGCATTGTGAGGGGACAGATCAAGATAAGATGGATAGTTTTTATGGGGCACTCAGTGATGTAGTTGTTAGAATAAAGGACAAGGACAGTGTTCTGCTCATGTGCGATTTTAACGCCAGGATTGGAAATCGAACAGAAGGGTATGAAAAGTATGAAAAGGTTATGGGTAAATTTGGAGAGGATATGGAGGCCAACGGGAACGGGAAACAACTCTAGGATTTCTGTGCCAGTATGGGCTTAGTAATCACAAACTCCTTTTTTAAACATAAGAACATTCACCGGTATACTTGGGAAGGCAGGGGAACCAGATCGGTCATTGACTATATAATAACAGATCAGGAGTTCAAAATGGCTGTGAGGGACACACACCTGTATTCCGGGGATTCTTTGATGACACCGATCATTATTTAATCTGCAGTGAAATTGAGATTGTGAGATCGAAAGTGCAGGAGGTCAGGTTCATATGTAGGAGGATAAGAGTGGAGAAACTTCAGGATAAGGAAATCAGGCATAAGTACATAACAGCGATCTCAGAAAGGTACCAGTTAGTTGAATGTAGTCAATTACAGTCATTGGAAAGGGACTGGACAAGGTACAGGGACGCAGTACTAGAAGTGGCTAAAGAATGTCTTGGAACAGAAGTGTGTAAAAGTAGGATGAAGCAAACAGCTTGGTGGAATGACACAGTCAAGGCAGCCTGTAAAAGGAAAAAGAAGGCATATCAAAAATGGCTACATACTAGAACTCAGGTAGACAGAGAAAGTTATGTTGAAGAAAGAAACAAAGCCAAACAGATAATTGCAGCATCCAAGAAGAAATCTTGGGTAGACTTTGGAAACAGGTTGGAGACTATGGGTCAAGCTGCTGGAAAACCATTCTGGAGTGTAATTAGGAGTCTTCGAAAGGAAGGTAAGAAGGAAATGACAAGTATGTTGGACAGGTCAGGAAAACTGCTGATGAGTCATGTGGATACCTTGGGCAGATGGAGGGAATATTTTGAAGAGTTGCTCAATGTAGGTGAAAATACGATCAGTAATGTTTCAGATTTCGAGGTAGAATGGGATAGGAATGATGATGGAAATAGGATCACATTTGAGGAAGTGGAGAAAATGGTCAATAGATTGCAGTGCAATAAAGCAGCTGGGATTGATGAAATTAAGTCGGAACTCATCAAATACAGTGGAATGTCAGGTCTTAAATGGCGACACAGAATAATTCTCAGGTATTGTTGAAAGGAAAGTGCGAGTATTAGTTGAGGACCAATTGGATGAAAATCAGTGTGGGTGTATGCCTCTTAGAGGCTGTCAGGATCAGATCTTTAGCTTATGGCAAATAATCGAGAAGTGTTATGAGTGGAACAGGGAATTGTATCTATGCTTTATAGATCTAGAAAAGGCATATGACCGTGTTCCTAGAGGAAGTTATTCTCTGTTCTACGAGATTATGGAATAGGAGGCAAACTTTTGCAAGCAATTAAAGGTCTTTACATGGATAGTCAGGCAGCAGTTAGAGTTGACGGTAAATTGAGTTCATGGTTCAGAGTAGTGTCAGAAGTAAGAAAAGGCTGCAACCTGTCTCCGCTGTTGTTCATATTATTTATGAATCATATGTTGAAAACAATAGACTGGCTGGGTGAGATTAAGATATGTGAACACAAAATAAGCAGTCTTGTATATGCGGTGGACTTAGTTGTGATGGCAGATTCGATTGAAAGTTTGCAAAGTAATATTTCAGAGCTAGATCAGAAATGTAAAGACTATGGTATGAAGATTAGCATCTCCAAAACGAAAGTAATGTCAGTGGGAAAGAAATATAAACGGATTGAGTGCTAAATAGGAGGAACAAAGTTTGAACAGGTGGACGGTTTCAAGTACTTAGCATGCATATATTCACAGGATGACAACATAGCTAATGCAGTGAGCGCTCAGCTACGATGTACTCTCTTCTGCAAGACTAAGTTATCTGTGCACTGTTCAATCTTTCGACCAACTTTGTTATATGGGAGCGAAAGCTGGGTGGATTCAGGTTACCTTATCAACAAGTTTGAGATTACGGATGTGAAAGTAGCTAGGATGATTGCAGGTACCAGTAGATGGGAACAACGGCAGGAGGGTGTCCACAATGAGGAAATCAAAGAAAAACTGGGAATGTGCTCTATAGATGTAGCAGTCAGGGCGAACAGGCTTAGATGGTGGGGTCATGTTACACGCATGGGAGAAGGAAGGTTACCCAAGAGACTCATGAGTTCAGCAGTAGAGGGTAGGAGGAGTCGGGGCAGACCAAGGAGAAGGTACCTGCATTCGGTTAAGTATGATTTTGAAGTAATAGGTTTAACATCAGAAGAGGCACCAATGTTGCCACTGAATAGGGGATCATGGAGGAATGCTATAAGGGGGGCTATGCTCCAGACTGAACGCTGAAAGGCATAATCAGTCTTAAATGATGATGATGACGATGATGATGAACCTTTCCTTCGTTTGAAATATTTTGATCAGCGGTCTTTTAATAACAACGCCGACAGAAACAAGAAATTGACACATGGCATAAGAACTGGTGCAGTACTGCTGAGACAAAAATGTGCCTGCTACCACGCAGGGTGGTTTGTCGGATGGTACTCATGTACCAGTACGAGACTTGCCCTATCTGGTCTCCCTAGTATAGAAGTATTTTACAAAACGCGGTATCTATAAAGTACAAGGCTCCACTTGCTTCATAAGTTTAAGAACTGGAGGAGCCACAACGTTCTTGCGATATTGTTTGCAATAAACATAAAAAGAAGGTTATCTGTTGCTTATGTCTATATAAGATGTCTTTATCAGCTTGTACCCCTTGAAAAGGGGCAAATTAACACGACAGACTGAGTTCTCCAAAGTCAGTTTTTACCCCTTAGCACTAAATGCTTGTAATGCCCAAATATTTGTATGATTCTCGATTACAACATAACTTTTCAGCTGAGTTTCAAAAACAGAAACAAGGGGAGAATACTTGCGATTTTTTTTGGTAGTATTCAACCATTTATCACTTTTTGGGAGAGGCAATGAACGGTGGACGGTCTAACTTTTCTTTTATTTGTCTATTTAATTTAATATTTTCATTCTAAGTATCTTGAAACTGGGGGGGGGGGGGGGGAATCAACATTTTTCAGTCTTTTGTCGATTTCTACTTTTATTACAGGAAATAATAGGAATAAAAAACTGAAAATCGTTTATTTCAGAAACTGATTATTCTGAGCGTATTTAACACGTAGGTTAAAGTGACGCCGAAGAAAACAACAACAGCCAAAAAACGGTAATTTCAGTGATGTGCACCATCCCTTCAGCACTTGCAAAGAAGGTGTAGAAGAGGCAGCGTATACAGATCGTCATATTCCGAAGTAGCATCTGAGAAGCAATGTGCAGATATTCTACTCTTTATGATCTGAGATTTTGTAAGTGTTGATTGAAGCCGGAATAAAACCAGTCAATAAAGCAAATTCAGTGAGCGCAATTCGTACCAGTGCAGTAGATATTTCTTCAGAACGTTGGCATAAAATCCTAAGAAGTGTTTCGTATTGATACACAATTTAATTGTGGCTCTCTTTAATACAATGTTTATACATAGTAGTATACACTGATCATCCAGAAAATTATGACTACCCACCTAATAGCCGGTATGTCCAGCTTCTGCATGGATAACGCTGGCCACCCATTGTGGCATGGAAGCTAAGAGACCCTTGTGGGTCGCTGTCGCTGGTGTGAGCTGCCGCCACACCTGTCCACACAGCTCACCTGATTCCCTTAACTTCCGGGCGGGGGGCGACGAACTCTGACACTACGTTCAAGCACATCCCAGACGTGTTCCGTCGGGTTCAGACCTGGCGAGTTGGGGGCCAGCACGTCAAATGGGACTCGGCACTGTATTCCCCGAGCCACTCCATCACACTCTTGGTCTTGTGACATGGCGCATAATCCTGCCTTCGGGAAACATGATCGTCATGAATGAGTGTACGTGGTCTGTAGACATTGTACGATACTCATTGGACGACATGGTTCCTTGCAAGAGCTCCACTGGACCTATGGATGTCCACGTGGACGTTCCCCAGAGCATAATGAAGTCGCCGTCAGCTTGTCTCCTTCACGCAGTTCAGATGTCAAGGAGCTGCTCCGCTGGAAGGCGATGAATTCGCGCATCGCCATCGGCATGATGAAGAAGATATCTGAATTCATCAGACCATGCGACACTCTGCCACTACGCCAACGTCATGTGGCGACGGTCACGTGCCCATTTCAGTAGTAGTTGCCGATGTCGCCATGTTAACATTTGCAAGTAGCCGGCCGCTGTGGTCGAGCGGTTCCAGGCGCTTCAGTCCTGAACCGCGCGACTGCTAAGGTCGCAGGTTCCAATCCTGCCTCGCTCATGGATGTGTGTGATGTCCTTAGGTTAGTTAGGTTTAAGTAGTCCTAAGTTCTAGGGTCGTCGGCTGCAGAGACCCATCGCTAGTAGTGTGGTGCTTTGTGTGTTGTGACACAGTTTTACCCTACACCATTTCGACACAATTCGTTATCTGTCCTATTTTAACAGTCTATCCAGCCGACGACGCCCGACATTTGTAATGAGTAGCCACCCGTCCCCCTGACATCTGGACGTGGTTTCACCTTGGTTTCGCCGCGTGTTGAAGACACAGCACTTCTCGAACACCCAACAAGAGCAGTTTCCAAAATGCTTCTGCCGAGCCTCCGGGCTATCACAATCTGCCCTCGGTGAAACTCAGAAAGACCGCGCGCCTTTCCCATTCTACAAACGGACAGCACGCTCACTGAAACTACACTTACCGTGCGTGTCTGACTAGCAGTCATTCCCAGCCAGGTGACGCTCCTATCGCCTGGACGGGTTTATGTCGATAGTAGGTCGGTGGTCGTAATTTTCAGGCTGATCAGTGTACTGATTACAGAAGATAAATCACACGACATTTGGATTCTCGCTGGAAGCTGTATGCCGGTCGGAGAGACGTTTTGTAATTTCCTTCTCGAGACTGCGGTAGCTCTCCTAGTAGTTCGTAATTGGGCATTTTGGTTTTTTCAGTTTGGTTTTGAGGCGAACATTCCTCTGGCGTGCGTTTTATTTAATTCCGAACGCGAGTTATGTGAGAAAACATCTTTCACTATTTTGTAACTTTCAATTTAATACCAATTTCCAAAAAAAAAAAAAATGGCTCTGAGCACTATGGGACTTAACATCTGTGGTCATCAGTCCCCTAGAACTCAGAACTACTTAAACCTAACTAACCTAAGGACATCACACACATCCATGTAGGAGGCAGGATTCGAACCTGCGACCATAGCAGTCGCGCGGTTCCGAACTGAGCGCCTGAACCGCTAGACCACCGCGGCCAGCCCCAATTTCCAATTACACTGGTAGTTGATTGTAATTGGAGACATTGAATTACCTCGAAATCTACTCATCGGGTCAAAAAAAAAGTTATAATTCCGATTTGTTTGTCTCGGAGGTAGCATCACATGATACTACACTACGACCCCTGTACCAGCATGTGAGTGGATGGAAGGGAGCGGCTATGAAATCTTCAAAGGGAACACCAGTTTTCTATTGCAGATTACGAATTTACAACAAAATCTACATCCGTTTTGTCTGAGAGATTTTCTTCGTTCCGCCACAGTTGGCGCTATAACTAGAGGAATATAAATGGTTACACAATCGTAATTTACCCTAGAATACCCAGTTGTACGTCGGATTCCGTCTCCATGCTGTGAGGTTAGTACAGGCCAGTACTTCATAATTTCTTACTGGAAATCCCATTCGCAATGTTTTCTTCCTCCAATATACTGAAATGTGGCCGTTTCTTGAGGCGAACGCTGCTTTACTTTTCCACTTAGAGTAAGTGTTCTAAAGTAGTACTGCCAACTTGAATACACTTACTGTTCCGTTTTCAAAATGACCGTTGGCAGGACAGAAGAAAATCGTCGGGAATATCAGCACAGGCGTTTCTGATGCGATGGACCATGTCTTCACGGCCTGTTGGCACTTGCTGGTACACCTTACCTTTTAAATAACCCCTCAGAAAGAAATCGGCGATCTCAAATCCGGCGACCTGAGGCGCCATGTAATATGGACACCTCTGCCGATCCACCGGGAGTGAAAATATGATATAATACCTCCTGAGCTTCAGTTGTGTAACGCGCTGGGCAACCGTCATGCTGAAACCACATACGTTGTCGAACTTCCAGGACAATATCCTGCCTTAGTACCGGTAGTTCCCGTTCCAAAAACGATAGACATTTGCGTCCACTCAACATGCCGCCGATAAAATACAACCCAAATACACTACTGGCCCTTAAAATTGCTACACCACGAAGATGACGTGTTACAGACGCGAAATTTAGCCGACAGGAAGAAGATGCTGTAATATGCAACTGATTAGCTTTTCAGAGCATTATCACAAGGCTGGCGCCGGTGGCGACACCTACAACGTGCTGACAGGAGGAAAGTTTACAAGCGATTTCTCATACACAAACAGCAGTTGACCGGCGTTGCCTGGTGAAACTTCGTTGTGGTGCCTCTTGTAAGGAGGAGAAATGCGTATCATAACTTTTCCGACTTTGATAAAGGTCTGATTGTAGCCTATCGCGACTGCGGTTTATCGTATCGCGACATTGTTGCTAGCGTTGGTCGAGATCCAATGACTGTTAGCAGAATATGGAATCGGTGGGTTCAAGACGGTACTACGGGACGCCGTGCTGGATACCAGCGGCCTCGTATCACTAGCAGTCGAGATGACAGGCATATTATCCACATGGCTGTAACGGATGGTGCAGCCAGGTTTCGAGCCTTGAGTCAACAGATGAGGACGTTTGCAAGACAACAACCATCTACACGAACAGTTCAACGACTTTTGCAGCATCATGGACTATCAGCTCGGAGACCATGGCTGCGGTTACCGTTGACGCTGCATCACAGACAGGAGCGCCTGCGACATCGCGGTGAACGCACATTGGAAGCGCGTATTCGTCATCACTATACTGGCGTTTCACCCCACGTGATGGTATGGGGTGATTCTGGTTACAAGTTTCGGTCACCTCTTGTTCGGATTGACGGCACTTTGAACAGTGGACGTTGCATTTCAGATATGTTACGACCCGTGGCTCTACCCTTCATTCCATCCCTGCGAAACCCTACCTTTCAATAGCATAATACACGGCCGCACGTTACAGGTCCTGTAGGGGCCTTTCTGGATACGAAAAATGTTCGACTGCTGAACTGGCCAGCACATTGTCCAGATGTCTCGCCAATTGAAAACGTTGGTCAATGGTGGCCGAGCAACTGGCTCGTCATAATATGGCAGTCACTACTCTTGTTAAATTGTGGTGTCGTGTTGAAGCTGCATGGGCAGCTGTACCTTTACACGCCATCCAAGCTCTGGTATCTGCGTATCAAGGCCGTTATTACGGCCAGAGCTGGTTGTTCTGGGTACTGATTTCTCAAGATCTAAGCACCCAAATTGCGTGAAAATGTAATCACATGTCACTTCTAGTATAATATATTTGTCCAATGAATATCCGTTTATCATCTGCATTTCTTCTTGGTGTAGCAGTTTTAATGGCCAGTAGTGCATATTATTTGTATAGATTGAAGCGGCGAAGTCGAGAATAGAAACCCGGTCTCTTGCTTATCTGGCAGGGCGCTAGCCACTAAGCCGTCTTGGCACAGCGGTTCATCCAACTGCACGTATTACGCCTGACACGCCTCGCTCCTCTATCCGGATTCTGAGTGAAACCCCGACTACATTAAATTCCCCCTTACACATGAACAGAATTTCCGAGGCTCTCCATGTTCTGGAATAGCACGTCATCTCCGTTCCATGCTGATACCAATAGCCTCTGAAATTGTGTCATTTCATTACAGATCAATGCATTTGTCGCCCACTATGCCACGCAATACGTTAACCAACCAAGGACGTTGGTGGACGATTTGCCGTAACCAACCGGGAGTGTTTACACATACATGTTATGCCGGTTAATACTGCTATGGTTTTATGAATGTAGACTCATCTGAAAGTAGTACCTCGGCAAAGAACGCGGGGGTCGTTTGCACTTCTTGACGTTCCCATTCCCAAAACACTACCCGGTTATGGAAATCGATGCCATGAAGTTCTTGATGCAGTGACGCGTGGCATGGATGATACTTATGACGATGCAGTATTGTGACAATACTAGCTACAGACATACCGGAATTGCGATGTAATTGTCTGGCGCTTGTAAGTGGGTTGTGGTGCACTGCCGCTAGTACAGCTATTTCATTAGCTTGTCCTGTTACAAGTTTCCTTTGTTTTCTTTTGTCGGTCGTCTGTGTGGTGCCATCCGACATAAAGGAGTACACGACCTTGTAAAAGAATGAACGAGAGCGAGCTTTCTCTGGGAAACGCTCAGCATACAAGGCAACAGCACCCTCGCTATTCCTCCTACATTTTTCTTAAATCAGGATCATTTCAAACTTCGTGCCAGATTAAAACTGTGTGCCGGACCGAGACTCGACCTCAGGACCTTTGCCTTTCGCGGGCAAGTGCTCTACCAACTGAGCTACCCAGCACGACTCACGCCCCGTCCTCATAGCTTTATTTCTGCCAGTACCTCGTCTCCTACCTTCCAAACTTTACAGAAGCTCTCCTGCTCAGGATCATTTCAGTTTTTTCTTCCGGGGTTGCAGCATTCATCGTCCACCTGCACATCTGTTCTCTAAGTGATATGTAGGTGTGAAGAAAATAAACGCTTTGGGATGCGCGGGGTAGCCGCACAGTCTCAGGCGCCTTGTCACGGTCTGCGTGGCTCCATCTGTCGGAGGTTCGAGTCCTCCCTCGGCCATGGGTGTGTGTGTGTTATCCCTTGTGTAAGTTTAAGTTAGATTAGGTAGGGATAGATAACATTCCATCAGAATGTCTAAAATCATTAGGGGAAGTGGCAACAAAACGACTATTCACGTTGGTGTGTAGAATATATGAGTCTGGCGACATACCATCTGACTTTCGGAAAAGCAACATCCACACAATTCCGAAGACGGCAAGAGCTGACATGTGCGAAAATTATCGCACAATCAGCTTAACAGCTCATGCATCGAAGCTGCTTACAAGAATAATATACAGAAGAATGGAAAAGAAAATTGAGAATGCGCTAGGTGACGATCAGTTTGGCTTTAGGAAAAGTAAAGGCACGAGAGAGGCAATTCTGACGTTACGGCTAATAATGGAAGCCAGGCTCAAGAAAAGTCAAGACACGTTCATAGGGTTTGTCGACCTGGAAAAAGCGTTCGACAATATAAATTGGTGCAAGCTGTTCGAGATACTGAAAAAAGTAGGGGTAAGCTATAGGGAGAGACGGGTCATATGCAATATGTACAACAACCAAGAGGGAATAATAAGAGTGGACGATCAAGAACGAAGTGCTCGTATTAAGAAGGGAGTAAGACAAAGCTGTAGCCTTTCTCCCCTACTCTTCAATCTGTACATCGAGGAAGCAATGACGGAAATAAAAGAAAGGTTCAGGAGTGGAATTAAAATACAAGGTGAAAGGATATCAATGATACGATTCGCTGATGACATTGCTATCCTGAGTGAAAGTGAAGAAGAATTAAATGATCTGCTGAACGGAATAAACAGCCTAATGAGTACACAGTATGGTTTGAGAGTAAATCGGAGAAAGACGAAGGTAATGAGATGTAGTAGAAATGAGAACAGCGAGAAACTTAACATCAGGATTGATGGTCACGAAGTCGATGAAGTTAAGGAATTCTACTACCTAGGCAGTAAAATAACCAATGACGGACGAAGCAAGGAGGACATCAAAACAGACTCGCTATGGCAAAAAAGGCATTTCTGGCCAAGAGAAGTCTACTAATATCAAATACCGGCCTTAATTTGAGGAAGAAATTTCTGAGGTTGAACGTCTGGAGTACAGCATTGTATGGTAGTGAAACATGGAGTGTGGGAAAACCGGAACAGAAGAGAATCGAAGCATTTGACATGTGGTGCTATAGACGAATGTTGAAGATTAGATGGACTGATAAGGTAAGGAATGAGGAGGTTCTACGCAGAATCGGGGAGGAAAGGAATATGTGGAAAACACTGATAAGAAGAAGGGACAGGATGATAGGACATCTGCTAAGACATGAGGGAATGACTTCCATGGTACTAGAGGGAGGTGTAGAGGGCAAAAACTGTAGAGGAAGACAGAGATTGGAATACGTCAAGCAAATAATTGAGGACGTAGGTTGCAAGTGCTACTCTGAGATGAAGAGGTTAGCACAGGAAAGGAATTCGTGGCGGGCGGCATCAAACCAGTCAGTAGACCGATGACAAAAAAAAAGTGTCGATGGTCCACGTAGAGAATTATACATATTTAATTTTATTCTTATTTCATAAGTACCTCCAGTGTTTCAGAAGATAACTACGCGAAAACTACGACGCATACAGAAAACATACACACATCAATGGACAGTGCGTCCCTCCAAGTTATTGACTCACATCACCGATGGCACCTTTGGGGCACCGATGACCTCAGCAGTTTCATCCCATAAGTTTCCAAACACTGTGGAAGTATTGTAATGTTTGGAGCCGCTATCCTCCGTGTGCATGGTACGTGAGCTCTGGTCCCAGTGTGCTGTATGATGTGACTCGTCGTAGTTCGGTACACGGCCACGCTGATAAGTCTAGTAGTTCCCTGTTCGATACGTCGGATGAATACAACATTGCGAATGGGGTTTCCAATTAGGAGTTACGAAGTACTGGCTTGTCCTACTTTCGCAGCATGGAAGTGGGGTCACACGTGCAATTGGATATTCAAGGGCCATTGAGTAGCACGTCATAAATTATAATTATGCATGCATTTCAACTCTCCGATTACATCGCCATCTCCTGCGAAACGAAGAAAATGCTTCAGATAAAACGAATGTGAATTTTGCCGTAGGATCGTAATCTGCCATAAAAACGAGGGTTCCAATTGAAGATTTCAGTGACCCCCGCCACCTACGCGCAGGCTTTTATGTGGGTTCGAGTGTGGTATCTTTGATATAGTTAGATGCCCCCCTCCGAGACAAGCAAATTGGAATTATAAATTATTTTTATCCTATGTGTAGTTTTCAAGATCTTTCAATGTCTTCATTTAAAATGAACACCCTGCTGCCCGCTGAATATCGTTATTGTCTCTCTTTGGATCTTAGTAGTGCTTCAGAAGCTATTAATAGTGTTCCTATTAATGTACTATCTAAACGCAATCCCACACTCTACTAATTTCTAACTTGACATAAAACTCATTTGTAACAATCAGGTTCATATGCCTACACTGGAACGATGATGTCACAGGTAAAACAAATACTGCGCAACAAATGTGTACAGGCACGATGTATCCGTTACGCATTGTTAGTATCGTTGTTATTAGGGAGTCATATCTGACGGTAGTTTATCACGTAGGAAAGTTCGACCGACGAGCGAGTAGAAATTTTCACGTCAAAGTTATAAAGTTTCGCGTGGTAAAACTGGATTAATTCGGATTCACAAATATCAAAGACCAGTCAATTGCAACAATCCATCAACTTTCCTCATTGACGAAAATCACAGAGACATTCCCTGCCTAAGCTACTTTATATGGAGATCATCCGCTGCCAGGGTGCCTATATTAAAAGAAAACGACCTGAGGAAACGCATTATGTCACTGTGTGTAAATCATGTATGCTATGCAGGCTCAAAATTTTTCTTGATTCACCCCGTAGAGAACTGTAGAGGTAGATGCAGCGAGCTCTGACAGGAATTTGGTGTTACTCGAACTGGCAGCATTAGAAGACAAATCTACTAAATCAGTTTTACTGATCCACTGCTCATTAGTATACAGAAGACTATTGCTTACAACGTACCACCGCCAAGAATAATGTTATTACAATGAATATGTAGCTTACGTGCATGACATTGTGATCCTTGAAATAATCTGGTGGAACATTTTACTCGAATTCCTGAAAGAAGAAAAGGAAGAAATTTGAAGATTGACAGCGAGGCCACAGAAATCGAGCAAATTCTGGCGAAGTTAAAAATAATACTGTAGCTGAAGAAATCTGTAAACAAAATGTTCCACGAGTGTTTTGAACAAGTCTACGGAAATTGATGAAACTGATAAAACAGATGAGCTGTCTCCAAGAAACGTTGTTTAAAAATTATGTAAATGCTAGAAAGTACTTGTTTCTTTAATTTATTCTAGGGCTTTCCTCATGTTAACTCCCTTTGATAGTCTCCCCCTACGAACAGTTTTCCTGCTATCGCCTACATACATAGAAACAACCGACAACGTTAATTTATAAATTTCTATGTTTCTTTGGATTTCAAATCTCCGTTTGCGACCACTGTATTATCCGAGATTATTTCCTCCTTAGCGAAGGTTACATTTCTGTGCATTTGGTTCAATCATTTCATGTCTCACGCAGCCTGTCTTTTTTCTATCTACCGTTTTCGCAAGCACAAAAACTTCCAACCCAATTAGTGTCTCGGAAACTACACTTCTCAGAAGATGGCCGAGATCAGACGACATGGGACTGTAAACTTTGAGACTATGTCGTAATGCTACGTAATGAGAGCTAGTGGAGTCAGCAAAAATGACGGAAACGTTGAGATTGCTGATATCCAATTCTTGACAGAGTCCTCCCTACTGGTATCCACTCTAAAGTGCACTTCGAAATCGCAACATGAAGAATTAAAATGCTGCGAAGAGGTCATCCCTTCACATCTTCTCACCGAGAAGATAGACCTGTACCGTTAGCGGCGGATTGGTGAAATGATTACCTGACGTCGTCAGTGGAAGCTGGAGGCAATCTTCTACACTCCTGGAAATGGAAAAAAGAACACATTGACACCGGTGTGTCAGACCCACCATACTTGCTCCGGGCACTTCGAGAGGGCTGTACAAGCAATGATCACACGCACGGCACAGCGGACACACCAGGAACCGCGGTGTTGGCCGTCGAATGGCGCTAGCTGCGCAGCATTTGTGCACCGCCGCCGTCAGTGTCAGCCAGTTTGCCGTGGCATACGGAGCTCCATCGCAGTCTTTAACACTGGTAGCATGCCGCGACAGCGTGGACGTGAACCGTATGTGCAGTTGACGGACTTTGAGCGAGGGCGTATAGTGGGCATGCGGGAGGCCGGGTGGACGTACCGCCGAATTGCTCAACACGTGGGGCGTGAGGTCTCCACAGTACATCGATGTTGTCGCCAGTGGTCGGCGGAAGGTGCACGTGCCCGTCGACCTGGGACCGGACCGCAGCGACGCACGGATGCACGCCAAGACCGTAGGATCCTACGCAGTGCCGTAGGGGACCGCACCGCCACTTCCCAGCAAATTAAGGACACTGTTGCTCCTGGGGTATCGGCGAGGACCATTCGCAACCGTCTCCATGAAGCTGGGCTACGGTCCCGCACGCCGTTAGGCCGTCTTCCGCTCACGCCCCAACATCGTGCAGCCCGCCTCCAGTGGTGTCGCGACAGGCGTGAATGGAGGGACGAATGGAGACGTGTCGTCTTCAGCGATGAGAGTCGCTTCTGCCTTGGTGCCAATGATTGTCGTATGCGTGTTTGGCGCCGTGCAGGTGAGCGCCACAATCAGGACTGCATACGACCGAGGCACACAGGGCCAAAACCCGGCATCATGGTGTGGGGAGCGATCTCCTACACTGGCCGTACACCTCTGGTGATCGTCGAGGGGACACTGAATAGTGCACGGTACATCCAAACCGTCATCGAACCCATCGTTCTACCATTCCTAGACCGGCAAGGGAACTTGCTGTTCCAACAGGACAATGTACGTCCGCATGTATCCCTGTGCCACCCAACGTGCTCTAGAAGGTGTAAGTCAACTACCCTGGCCAGCAAGATCTCCGGATCTGTCCCACATTGAGCATGTTTGGGACTGGATGAAGCGTCGTCTCACGCGGTCTGCACGTCCAGCACGAACGCTGGTCAAACTGAGGCGCCAGGTGGAAATGGCATGGCAAGCCGTTCCACAGGACTACATCCAGCATCTCTACGATCGTCTCCATGGGAGAATAGCAGCCTGCATTGCTGCGAAAGGTGGATATATACTGTACTAGTGCCGACATTGTGCATGCTCTGTTGCCTGTGTCTATGTGCCTGTGGTTCTGTCATTGTGATCATGTGATGTATCTGACCCCAGGAATGTGTCAATAAAGTTTCCCCTTCCTGGGACAATGAATTCACGGTGTTCTTATTTAAATTTCCAGGAGTGTATATTTGAGAGTCTAGTAGTCTTTTAGAACACTTGAAAGCTACCCCTTATCGGCAGATAGGAGCGCATTTTACTTTATTTCCACTTTTGGTATTTCACATACGGGAAGTGAATGTATCCACTGCAGAACGTACGGAGTAAGGAGCGAGCGGTAGGTTCGCATACTGGCTAGAAGAGGCAGTTTCTCATCTGCCACTTTCAGAGCCATTGGGCCGAGGTGTCGATGAATAAATAGCTCATGACGTCAGGAAAGACATTTATTTGGGTGGGAATCATGTAATTGTTATTAATAACTATTTGCTAATAAAGTTGCTCTTGCCACTTGGATGTTAGGAGTAGCCTCCTGGTCACAAATGCTATCTTTCAATACTTTTACAAAACGTTGAAATTAATAAATCAATGAATAACTTTGGCATAACCGAATTTGTGCGATATTATACGAATTGTAGGCTCAAGTTACAGGCTGTGCGTCGTAGTCGGCAGTCGTCGATAGCACGCCTTTCCATCTAGTCATGCGGTAGACTATGCTCTTGTACCGTCAATAGTTACCTTATAATCAGTGTAAACAAGTTCGTTTTCCGGTGTTTCTTAAATAAACGCATCGTAGTAGCATCCTGTGTAAAAATTATTTGCCCAAAAACTTCTTGCCGCTTCACTTCGTAAAACAAAGAAGTATTGTACTTTCAGAATCCGACGGCGCTGATACGGCTCTGCAAGGGGACTTAAGACTACTAGAACATCTCTACAGAGCATGTAGGAAGAATTGCTACGCGGTGGCTCACTAAGTCAGTTCAATGGTGAACTGGGTTAATTATCGCAAAACGCAGACGGGAGAGCGTGGCCAGTTATACTTTACGCCCATCGTACGACCAGCTACGGATTTATCGACTGTTCTGTAGGATTAGTACGAGTGGAGGGTTCTTGCACACTTTATTGCCTGGATCGCAAAATTTTTATTTTTTATTTTTTTTTTACATAGGTAACCAGTTTTGGCCAGTTCAACGGCCATCTTCAGTTCCATAATCCCAGAACATGCAACTGAAATTACAGATTTGATGACGGCCTTAGAACTGGCTAAAATTGGTTATCTATCTAATAAACCTTACGGTCTAAGCAGTAAAATGTTCTAAAGGGATACTAGACTCTTAAAAATTGGTGAAAATTAGTACGACTGTATGCAAGGAATTGTAATATCCGCGAGCCTGTAGTGTGCGCATTTATTTTTCACACCATATAAGCTGCAGTGAAAAATGAACTTACACTTTCAGTGCAATAAACAAAAAGTTTAATCAGCTGCAACGTTTCCGTGACAAGCAATTCGAAATCGTTACTGAGTCTGTTTCTTCATAATATTTCATATCCAAAACTGCATTAGTAACAGTCTATGGTTCACTGTTACGAAATTGCATTCCACACTAACGCGCTGTGCAGTTTCTTCGTTTCAGTTACCTTTCAGAGAAGTGCTTTATGCGCTGTCTAGCATTGCTTCTACTGCCAGAGTAATAACTCTTTATTTATTTTACTCTGTCTGTCACTCTTTCTTTTGTATGAAACATCATGGTCTGCCTTTTCCTGAGGCGAGATGTTAATATGATGTTCTTCCTGAGATGGACTGGTTTCTGAAATAAATATTACTTTTCCCGACATATTCCCTTTTCTGATTTCTTGTGGCATCTACAGCGTAAGTGCACGCATGTAGTCGCCCGAGCTCTGTTTCTTGATATTAGAAAACTGGATGAATTGTCGCTCATTAAAGATATTTTTGCTTGTTTAGACATACACTATGTGATAAAAAGTGTCCGGACACCCTCAAAAACGTACGTTATTAATGTCAGGGGCATTGTTTTGCCACGTACCGCCAGGTACGCCATATCAGCGACCTCAGTAGTCATTAGATATCGTGAGAGAGTAGAATGGGACTTCGGACGTGGTCAGGTGATTTGGTGTCACTTGTCTCCTACGTCTATGCACGAGACTTCCACACAACTAAACATCGCTAGGTCCACTGTTTCCGATGTGATAGTGAAGTGGAAACGTGAAGGGACGCGTACAGCACAAAAGCGTACAGGCCGACCTTGTCTGTTGACTGACAGAGACCGCCGTTTGGTGGAGGTGGTAAATTCCTATGGGACCAAACTGCTCAGGTCATCGTTCCCTAGGCTTACACACTACTTAATCGAACTTGTACTAACTTACACCAAGGAAAACACACACACACCCATACCCGAGGGAGGACTCCAACCTTCAACGGGGGTAGCAGCGCAGACCGTGCAAGGCGCTTAAACCGCAAGGCTGTCCCGCGCTGCCGACCGCCGACGGTTGAGGAGTTTTGTAACCTGTAATAAGCAGACATCTATCGACACCATCATACAGGAATGACAAACTGCATCGGGATCCACTGCAAGTACTGTGACAGTTAGGCGGGAGGTGAGAAAACTTGGATTTCATGGTCGAGCGGCTGCTCATAATCTACACATCACACCAGTAAATTCCAAAGGACGCTTCGCTTGGTGTAAGGAGCGTAAACATTGGACGATTGAACAATGGGAAAAGGTTGTGTGGAGTGGCGAATCACGGTACACAATATGGTGATCTGATGGCAGGGCGTGCGTATGGCGAATGCCCGGTGAACGTCATCTGGCAGCGTGTGTAGTGCCAACAGTAAAATTCGGAGGCGGTGGTGTTAAGGTGTGCTCGTGTTTTTCATTGAGAGGGTTTGCACCCCTTATTATTTTGCGTGGCACTATCACAGCTTTGGCCTAAACTGATGTTTTAAGCACCTTCTTGCTTCCCACTGTTGAAGAGCAATTCGAGGATGGCGATGGCAGCTTTCAATACGATCGATCACCTGTTCATAATGCACGGTATCTGGCGGAGTGGTTACACGACAATAACATCCCTGTAATGGACTGGCGTGCACGTAGACCTGACCTGAATCTTATAAAACACCTTTTGGATGTTTTGGAAAACCTACTTCGTGCCAGGCCTCACCGACCGACATCGATACCTCTCCTCATGGCAGCACTCCGTGAAGAATGGGCTGCCATTCTCCAAGAAAACCTTCCAGCACCTGATTGAACGTATGCGTGCCAGGGTGGAAGCTGTCATCAAGGCTAAGGGTGGGCCAACACCATTTTGAATTCCAGAATTACAGATGGAGGGCGCCACGAACTTGTGAGTTTACTAGTGAAAATTTTCCCGCCGCTAGACCGCCACGTCACTCGGCGCGTGACTCAGATGAGTAAGTGGCCGTTGGATACAAAGTGTAGCGGCAGCCGCCGAGCCGAGAGGACGAGCAGCAGCGGCAACAGCACTTATGTGTGAAATCGTAATTTATTTTGGTCTTTCGACATAAACGTTTTCTGGGTATGGTACCGCGTCATTATGGGCCGAAATATTGGCTTTTCTCCAGCAGCAGTAGTGTTTTACATTACGACGCGATACCAAACCCAGAAAACTTTTATATCGGCTGACTATGGCCTCGAAAGCCTTCACAATTGTAATTTGGTCTTTGTTTCTTGTTCACGCGTTTCTGCAAAGAAGTGAACTGTACATGCGTATTTTACTGTGTAGACTAGTGGTGACAAGATTAACCGTAGTTTTTGTTTTTTGCGTGAGTCTTCTGAATATCCTTGTGTAGGGCGGCTTCCTAGTGTTAATTTTCCGTGTAGAGAAATTTATTTCTGTTTAATAGTTTCGGGTCTCAGAGTTCACTGAGAAATCTGCTACCCACTTTTAGTGTTACTTTATTATCCTTTGGTATATTTTCAAAAACCCCCCCATGAACCATGGACCTTGCCGTTGGTGGGGAGGCTTGCGTGCCTCAGCGATACAGATGGCCGTACCGTAGGTGCAACCACAACGGAGGGGTATCTGTTGAGAGGCCAGACAAACATGTGGTTCCTGAAGAGGGGCAGCAGCCTTTTCAGTAGTTGCAGGGGCAACAGTCTGGATGATTGACTGATCTGGCCTTGCAACATTAACCAAAATGGCCTTGCTGTGCTGGTACTGCGAACGGCTGAAAGCAAGCGGAAAGTACAGCCGTAATTTTTCCCGAGGACATGCAGCTTTACTGTATGATTAAATGATGATGACATCCTCTTGGGTAAAATATTCCGGAGGTAAAATAGTCCCCCATTCGGATCTCCGGGCGGGGACTACTCAGGAGGAAGTCGTTATCAGGAGGAAGAAAACTGGCGTTCTACGGATCGGAGCGTGGAATGTCAGATCCCTTAATCGGGCAGGTAGGTTAGAAAATTTATAAAGGGAAATGGATAGGTTAAAGTTAGATATAGTGGGGATTAGTGAAGTTCGGTGGCAGGAGGAACAAGACTTCTGGTCAGGTGACTACAGGGTTATAAACACAAAATCAAATAAGGGTAATGCAGGAGTAGGTTTAATAATGAATAGGAAAATAGGAATGCGGGTAAGCTACTACAAACAGCATAGTGAACGCATTATTGCGGTCAAGATAGATACGAAGCCCACACCTACTACAGTAGTACAAGTTTATATGCCAACTAGCTCTGCAGATGATGAAGAAATTGAAGAAATGTACGATGAAATAAAAGAAATTGTTCAGATAGTGAAGGGAGACGAAAATTTAATAGTAATGGGTGACTGGAATTCGAGTGTAGGAAAAGGGAGAGAAGGAAACATAGTAGGTGAATATGGATTGGGGCTAAGAAATGAAAGAGGAAGCCGCCTAGTAGAATTTTGCACAGAGCACAACTTAATCATAGCTAACACTTGGTTTAAGAATCATGAAAGAAGGTTGTATACGTGGAAGAACCCTGGAGATACTAAAAGGTATCAAATAGATTATATAATGGTAAGACAGAGATTTAGGAAGCAGGTTTTAAGTTGTAAGACATTTCCAGGGGCAGATGTGGACTCTGACCACAATCTATTGGTTATGACCTGTAGATTAAAGCTGAAGAAACTGCAAAAATGTGGGAAATTAAGGAGATGGGACCTGGATAAACTGAAAGAACCAGAGGTTGTACAGAGTTTCAGGGAAAGCATAAGGGGACAATTGACAGGAATAGGGGAAAGAAATACAGTAGAAGAAGAATGGGTAGCTCTGAGGGATGAAGTAGTGAAGGCAGCAGAGGATAAAGTAGGTAAAAAGACGAGGGCTGCTAGAAATCCTTGGGTAACAGAAGAAATATTGAATTTAATTGATGAAAGGTGAAAATATAAAAATGCAGTAAATGAAGCAGGCAAAAAGGAATACAGACGTCTCAAAAATGAGACAGGAAGTGCAAAATGGCTAAACAGGGATGGCTCGAGGACAAATGTAAATATGTAGAAGCTTATCTCACTAGGGGTAAGATAGATACTGCCTACAGGAAAATTAAAGAGACCTTTGGAGAGAAGAGAACCCCGTGTATGAATATCAAGAGCTCAGATGGCAACCCAGTTCTAAGCAAAGAAGGGAAGGCAGAAAGGTGGAAGGAGTATATAGAAGGTTTATACAAGGGTGATGTACTTGAGGACAATATTATGGAAATGGAAGAGGATGTAGATGAAGACGAAATGGGAGATACGATACTGCGTGAAGAGTTTGACAGAGCACTGAAGGACCTGAGTCGAAACAAGGCACCGGGAGTAGACAACATTCCATTAGAACTACTGACGGCCTTGGGAGAGCCAGTCATGACAAAACTCTACCAGCTGGTGAGCAAGATGTATGAGACAGGCGAAATACCCTCAGACTTCAAGAAGAATATAATAATTCCAATCCCAAAGAAAGCAGGTGCTGACAGATGTGAAAATTACCGAACTATCAGTTTAATAAGTCACAGCTGCAAAATACTAACGCGAATTCTTTACAGACGAATGGAAAAACTGGTAGATGCGGACCTCGGGGAGGATCAGTTTGGATTCCGTCGAAATGTTGGAACACGTGAGGCAATACTGACCTTACGACTTATCTTAGAAGAAAGATTAAGAAAAGGCAAACCTACGTTTCTAGCATTTGTAGACTTAGAGAAAGCTTTTGACAATGTTTACTGGAATACTCTTTTTCAAATTCTAAAGGTGGCAGGGGTAAAATACAGGGAGCGAAAGGCTATTTACAATTTGTACAGAAACCAGATGGCCGTCATAAAAGTCGAGGGGCATGAAAGGGAAGCAGTGGTTGGGAAAGGAGTGAGACAGGGTTGTAGCCACTCCCCGATGTTATTCAATCTGTATATTGAGCAAGCAGTAAAGGAAACAAAAGAAAAATTTGGAGTAGGTATTAAAATTCATGGAGACGAAGTAAAAACTTTGAGGTTCGCCGATGACATTGTAATTCTGTCAGAGACGGCAAAGGACTTGGAAGAGCAGTTGAACGGAATGGACAGTGTCTTGAAAGGAGGATATAAGATGAACATCAACAAAAGCAAAACGAGGATAATGGAATGTAGTCAAATTAAATCGGGTGATGGTGAGGGAATTAGATTAGGAAATGAGACACTTAAAGTAGTAAAGGAGTTTTGCTATTTAGGAAGTAAAATAACTGATGATGGTCGAAGTAGAGAGGATATAAAATGTAGACTGGCAATGGCAAGGAAAGCGTTTCTGAAGAAGAGAAATTTGTTAACATCGAATATAGATTTATGTGTCAGGAAGTCGTTTCTGAAAGTATTTGTTTGGAGTGTAGCCATGTATGGAAGTGAAACATGGACGATAACTAGTTTGGACAAGAAGAGAATAGAAGCTTTCGAAATGTGGTGCTACAGAAGAATACTGAAGATAAGGTGGATAGATCACGTAACTAATGAGGAGGTATTGAATAGGATTGGGGAGAAGAGAAGTTTGTGGCACAACTTGACTAGAAGAAGGGATAGGTTGGTAGGACATGTTTTGAGGCATCAAGGGATCACAAATTTAGCGTTGGAGGGCAGCGTGGAGGGTAAAAATCGTAGAGGGAGACCGAGAGATGAGTACACTAAGCAGATTCAGAAGAATGTAGGTTGCAGTAGGTACTGGGAGATGAAGCAGCTTGTACAGGATAGAATAGCATGGAGAGCTGCATCAAACCAGTCTCAGGACTGAAGACAACAACAACAACAACAACATATTTTCAAACTCAGTAGCTCCATTTGAGACCTCATATCTATTTTATAGACAGCACGATGTGGCTAGGGACTGTGCTTGTTGTGATCGGACACAAGGAGAGTTGGCTGCTGTCCGTAAACAGCTGGAAGCTGCGCTGACTATCCTCGACAAGCTTCCAGCTAATGCTTTAAGTTGCGGTGACATCGGGGCGCCAGTGACGAGTCTGTGACACATTTGGTGTCACTGGAATCCCCTGGTGGCCCGGACGTCACTGCGACTTCCGATACGCAACGGCCGGCCGCGGTGGTCTCGCGGTTCTAGGCGCGCAGTCCGGAACCGTGCGACTGCTACGGTCGCAGGTTCGAATCCTGCCTCGGGCATGGATGTGTGTGATGTCCTTAGGTTAGTTAGGTTTAATTAGTTCTAAGTTCTAGGGGACTAATGACCACAGCAGTTGAGTCCCATAGTGCTCAGAACCATTTTTTTTTTGATACGCAACATCTGACCGATCCGTCCTCACTCCAGAGTGGGTGGCAGACAGTAGTGTGTTCGTGTGTCACTGGGCGGAAGGCAAAAGAGGGAGCAGGCCGTGTGTGGCTGGCTCCCTGCCTCTTAGCAACAGGTACGAGATTCTTTCCACTACTGACGATAACTCTGAGCCAGCACGGGATGTCTCTCCTGTTGGGCCAGTGGCCGATTTTCCTGCCCAGTCCGCACAGGTACAGAGGGTGGGTATACTAGTCATTGGGAACTCCAATGTTAGGCGGGTGATGGAGACCCTCAGGGACATAGCAGGCAAGGCAAGAAAGAATTCCAGTGAGTGTGCATTAGGTATGTTTTCCGGGACGTCGCATCCGTGATATGGAGGAGTCCCAACAGGCGGCTATCGAGCGTGCTGGGTGCAACCGGCTGCAAGCAGTGGCATATGGCGGCACGAATGACGCCTTCAGCATGGGTTCTGAGGCCATACTCTGCTCATTTCGTTGGCTGGCTGATTTGGTGAAGGAAACTGGCAACGCACGCGGGATGCAGGCTAAGCTGTCTATTTATAGCATCGTACACAGGATTGATAGCGATGGTTAAAAAACGGTTCAAATGGTTCTGAGCAGTATGGGACTCAACTTCTGAGGTCATTAGTCGCCTAGAACTTAGAACAAGTTAAACCTAACTAACCTAAGGACATCACACACATCCATGCCCGAGGCAGGATTCGAACCTGCGACCGTAGTGGTCTCGCGGTTCCAGACTGCAGCGCCTAGAACCGCACGACCACTTCGGCCGGCGATTGACAGCGGTCCTCTGGTTTGGAGCAGAGTTAAAGGTCTAAACCAGAGGCTCAGAGGACTCTGCGACGGTATCGGATGCGAATTTCTCTACCTCCACTATCGGGTGCAAAATTGTAGGGTTCCCCTTAATAGGTGAGCGGTGCACTACACGTAGGAAGCCGCTATTAGGGTAGCAGAGTACGTGTGGGGTGCACATGGGGCTTCTTTAGTTTAGAGGACACCTCCCTTGCAAGCAAACACCATTTGCCTACCTCACAGACTCTAGGTCCTAGCAGATCAGAAATAAATAAGATTAGTATGATTTTAGTAAACTGCAGGAGCATCCAAGGAAAGGTCCCAGAATTAGTACCGCTTGCTGAAGGTTATAATGCACAGATAGTATCGGTAACAGATAGCTGGTTGAAGCCAGACGTCAATGACAACGAAATCCTAAGTTCAGATTCAAAATGGTTCAAATGGCTCTGAGCACAATTCGACTTAACATCTGAGATCATCAGTCCCCTAGAACTTAGAACAACTTAGACCTAGTTAACCTAAGGACATCACACACATCCATGCCCGAGGCAGGATTCGAACTTGCGACCGTAGCGGTCGTGCGGTTTCAGACAGAAGCGCCTAGAACCGCTCGGCCACGAGGAACGGTCCTAAGTACAGACTGGAATATTTATCGTAAGGATAGGTTACTAGCAAATGGTGGCGGCGTGTTTATTGAAGCAAAAAATTAGATAAAATCTAGCGAAGTTATCACAGATTCCGAAGTGAATTAATCTGGGTGAAATTGAGTATCAAAGAACGGTCTAAAAGGGTGATCGGACGCTTTTATAGACCACCTGGATCAGGATCTGTAGTTTTAGAGCGCTTCAGACATTGCTTGCAGAATAGAATTAGTAATTTTCTTGGTCATGCTGTTGTAATAGGAGGTGACTTCGACTTGCTTGGATTAGGAGTGTTATTCCATCATAACTGGTGGCAGAGCTTGATCAGATGGTTAGAGAACCAACTCGTGAGGGTAACGTCTTAGACCTCCTGGCAACAAACAGACAGGTATCAGTGATCATAAGGCTGTGACAGCATCTATGACGACGGGTCCTACAAGAACTTTTAAGAAGGTAGAAGATATATTTGTGCAGCAAGGGTTACAGGATGCAAATGTCAGAATGTCTCAGCAGTCAGCATCAAATATTCGGTGATGAAGACGAAGATTTGGAGAACAAATGCAAAAAATTCAAAGGCATCGTTCAATATGCCCTAGACAAGTCTGTTCCGAGTAAGGTTTTACGGGATGGGAAAGATCCACCATGGTTTAATACTCTTGTTAGAAAAGCGCTACGTAAACAAAGAGCATCTCATATTCAAGACAAGTAAAAACCTAGCTGACAAACAAAAGCTTCACGAAGCGAAAATGAGCGTAAGGAGAGCAATTAGATAAGCATTCAATGATTTCGAAAGTAAGACGTTGTCAACCGACCTGAATAAAAGCCCTAAGAGATTTTGGTCGTATGTAAATCAGTAATCAGCTCAAATCATCTATTCATTCTCTCAGCGACCACACCGGCACAGAAATGGAAGATAACAGAGAGAAAGCAGAAATACTGAATTCGGTCTTCCTATGTCGTCTCACCGCGGAAGATCGTAACACTGTTCCTCCTTTCAATCGTCGTGCGAACGTCGAAATGGCAGATATTGAGATAACCAATCGCGGAATTGAAAAGCAAGTACAATCGCTTAGTAGTGGAAAGGCTTCAGGACCAGATGAGTCACCTGTAAGATTCTATAAAGATTAAGCGAAAGAACTTGCTCCCTTTCGAGCAATAATTTATCATAGATCGCTTGAGCAACGAAAGGTGCCTAACAACTGCAAAAAAGCGCAGGTCATTCCTGCTTTTAAGAAAGAGCAGAAGACAGATCCACACAATTATAGACCTATACCGTTGACGTCAATCTGTTGTAGAATTATAGAACATATTTTATGCTCAAGAATTATGATCTTGGAAAATGAATAGCTCCTCTATAAAAATCAACACAATTCCGCAAACAGACGTTCTGCGAAACTCGGCTCGCTTTTCTCCTCTATGAGATCCACAGCGCAGTGGACTACGGCGCTCATGTTGATGCCGTGTTCATTGATTTCAGTAAGGCATTTGACACCGTCCCGCATTGCCGTTTAATGAAAAAGTACGAGCTTACGGAGTATCAGTGCAGACCTGCCATTGGATTCAAGACTTTCTTGCATATGGAACTCAACACGTCGCTCTTAACGGAAATAAATCGGCATATGTAAAGGTGATATGACCGTTGTTGTTCACAATATATATAAATGGTCTAGTAGAAAGCGTCGGATGCTCTTTAAGGCCATTCGCAAATGATGCAATTGTTTATACCAAAGTAGCAACGCCAGAAGATAGTAGGAATTTGCAGAACGACCTGCAGAGAACTGATGAATGGGGCAGACTCTGGCAGTTGACCCTGAACGTAAATAAGTGGAATGACCATATAAAACAGGTAGTGGGAAATGCAGACACAAGACTCAGATTCATCGGAAGAATCTTAAGGAAATATAACTCATCCGCGAAAGAAGTGGCTTATAAGGCGCTTGCTCGCCCGATGCTTGAGTATCATTCATGTATTTGGGATCCCTGTCAGGTAGGACTGATAGAGGAGATAGAGAAGATCAAACGTAGAGCGGCGCGTTTCGTTACGGGATCGTTTAGCTGGCGAGAGAGCTTTACGGAGATGCTAAACAAACTCCACTGGCAGACGTTACAAGAGAGACGTTGTGCATCACGCAGAGATTTACTATTGAAATTTCGGAACAGCAAATACATCTTGCGTATTGACTTCGAGGAGAAAATTCGACAAATTAGAGCCAACACAGAGACTTACCGACAATCATTCTCCCTACGCACTATTCGTGAGTGGAACAGGGTTGGAGGGTTCACGCAGTGGTTCAGAAAGTACCGTCCGCCACACACCATTAGGTGGCTTGCGGAGTATGATGTAGATGTAAGTCATTTTCAGCCAGGTGTCCGGATACTTTTGATCGTATAGTTACAATAGACCAGGGACATCATAATGTCAACTAGTGTGCCGTTATTACGTTGTTGAATGGGCGCTCTTTGAAACTCCTGTGCGAATTGCGTGCATAACATATCTGTTTTTAATTTATTCTTATGATTTTCGTAAGCGCATCGCATATACATTTATTGTCTTTTTGTACCACTCCTTTCTGAGAAAAGTCGCATTTTCTGCGTAAGGGAAGAGGAAAATAATTGCGATATCATAATATCACATTTCGCCGACGAAATAATTCGGGAGTACTTAGAAGGTCGACAATGAACTAATATCGTTATCAAGCGATTCTTATACTTAAGTACTTCAAAATACATTCAGGCATAAGCACGCAAGAATTAGGTACCTCATAGTCTTATCTTTACATGAGCGACGTGTATTTCCTTTTCGTTTCTTTGCGAGAAAGTAGAGAACGCCGCATATTACAAGAGTTCCGCACTCAGTTACTGGAGGAATGCAATTAGAAGCTTCCTCCGAAAATCCTGAAATGTTATTAACGCGAAATTATACGGAGGTCAGATTTCTTGAAAACTTAGCTGCAAACAAGCAGCTTCAAGTTTGCCCTTACCGAAGTACTTTTAAGGATTAACGAAAATACTCATTCACCTTCGAGAAATATCGCATCATATGCTTGGTTTATAGATTCCCATTTCTTAGCACAGGCAACTCCACATTCATATCACCGGCGTTGTATTAAATCCTCTTGGGTACGAGCCCGCATCATTCTGTAGAATGAGACAGAAATTATACATGTAAGACTGATCTTCCAACTATATTGCTACGGCCGACACCCGGACGATACAAAATTACCATTCGTGTGGAAGTTCGGCTTTCCATGATTATTTGATTTGAAGAACCTGTTGTGCAATAGCAGAAACAGATGTTGTTGTTGTGGTCTTCAGTCCTGAGACTGGTTTGATGCAGCTCTCCGTGCTACTCTATCCTGCCAAGCTTCTTCATCTCCCAGTGCCTACTGCAACCTACATCCTTCTGAATCTGATTAGTGTATTCGTCTCTTGGTCTCCCTCTACGATTTTTATCCTCCACGCTGCCCTCCAATACTAAGTTGGTGATCCCTCGATGCCTCAGAACATGTCGTACCAACCGATCCCTTCTTCTAGTCAACTTGTGCCACAAACACCTCTTCTCCCCAATTCTATTCAATACCTCCTCATTAGTTATGTGATCTACCCATCAAATCTTCAGCATTCTTCTGTAGCACCACATTTCAAAAGCTTCTATCCTCTTCTTGACCAAACTATTTATCGTCCACGTTTTACTTCCATACATGGCTACACTCCATACAAATACTTTGAGAAACGACTTCCTGACACTTTAATCAATACTCCATGTTAACAAGTTTCTCTTCTTCAGAAACGCTTTCCTTGCCATTGCCAGTCTACATTTTATATCCTCTCTACTTCGACCATCATCAGTTATTTTGCTCCCCAAATAGCAAAACTCCATTACTACTTTAAGTGTCTCAATTCCTAATCTAATTCCCTCAGCATCACCCGACTTAATTCGACTACATTCCATTATCATCGTTTTGCTTTTGTTGATGACCATCTTATATCCTCCTTTCAAGACACTGTCCATTCCGTTCAACTGCTCTTACAAGTCCTTTGCTGTCTGACAGAATTACAATGTCATCGGCAAACCTCAAAGCTTTTATTTCTTCTCCATGGATTTTAATACTTACTCCGAATTTTTCTTTTGTTTCCTTTACTGCTTGCTCAATATACCGATTGAATAACATCGGGGATAGGCTACAAACCTGTCTCACTCCCTTCCCAACCACTGCTTCCCTTTGATGCCCCTCGACTCTTATAACTGCCATCTGGTTTCTGTACAAATTGTAAATAGCCTTTCGCTCTCTGTATTTTACCCCTGCCACCTTAAGAATTCATCTACATCTACATGACTACTCTGCAATTCACATTTAAGTGCTTGGCAGAGGGTTCATCGAACCACAATCATACTATCTCTCTACTATTCCACTCCCGAACAGCGAGCGGGAAAAACGAACACCTAAACCTTTCTGTTCGAGCTCTGATTTCTCTTATTTTATTTTGATGATCATTCCTACCTATGTAGGTTGGGCTCAACAAAATATTTTCGCATTCGGAAGAGAAAGTTGGTGACTGAAATTTCGTAAAAAGGTCTCGCCGCGACGAAAAACGTCTATGCTGTAATGACTTCCATCCCAACTCGTGTATCATATCTGCCACACTCTCTCCCCTATAACGCGAAAATACAAAACGAGCTGCCCTTCTTTGCACCCTCTCGATGTCCTCCGTCAATCCCACCTGGTAAGGATCCCACACCGCGCAGCAATATTCTAACAGAGGACGAACGAGTGTAGTGTAAGCTGTCTCTTTAGTGGACTTGTTGCATCTTCTAAGTGTCCTGCCAATGAAACGCAACCTTTGGCTCGCCTTCCCGACAATATTATCTATGTGGTCCTTCCAACTGAAGTTGTTTGTAATTTTAACACCCAGGTACTTAGTTGAATTGACAGCCTTGAGAATTGTACTATTTATCGAGTAATCGAATTCCAACGGATTTCTTTTGGAACTCATGTGGATCATCTCACACTTTTCGTTATTTAGCGTCAACTGCCACCTGACACACCATACAGCAATCTTTTCTAAATCGCTTTGCAGCTGATACTGGTCTTCGGATGACCTTACTAGACGGTAAATTACAGCATCATCTGCGAACAACCTAAGAGAACTGCTCAGATTGTCACCCAGGTCATTTATATAGATCAGGAACAGTAGAGGTCCCAGGACGCTTCCCTGGGGAACACCTGATATCACTTCAGTTTTACTCGATGATTTGCCGTCTATTACTACGAACTGCGACCTTCCTGACAGGAAATCACGAATCCAGTCGCACAACTGAGACGATACCCCATAGCTCCGCAGCTTGATTAGAAGTCGCTTGTGAGGAACGGTGTCAAAAGCTTTCCGGAAATCTAGAAATACGGAATCAACTTGAGATCCCCTGTCGATAGCGGCCATTACTTCGTGCGAATAAAGAGCTAGCTGCGTTGCACAAGAGCGATGTTTTCTGAAGCCATGCTGATTACGTGTCAATAGATTGTTCCCTTCGAGGTGATTCATAATGTTTGAATACAGTATATGCTCCAAAACCCTACTGCAAACCGACGTCAATGATATAGGTCTGTAGTTAAATGGATTACTCCTACTACCCTTCTTGAACACTGGTGCGACCTGCGCAATTTTCCAATCTGTAGGTACAGATCTATCGGTGAGCGAGCGGTTGTATATGAGTGCTAAGTAGGGAGCTATAGTATCAGCGTAATCTGAAAGGAACCTAATCGGTATACAATCTGGACCTGAAGACTTGCCCGTATCAAGCGATTTGAGTTGCTTCGCAACCCCTAAGGTATCTACTTCTAAGAAACTCATGCTAGCAGATGTTCGTGTTTCAAATTCTGGAATATTCCATTCGTCTTCCCTGGTGAAGGAATTTCGGAAAACTGCGTTCAATAACTCCGCTTTAGCGGCGCAGTCGTCGATAACAGTACCATCGGCACTGCGCAGCGAAGGTATTGACTGCGTCTTGCCGCTTGTGTACTTTACATACGACCAGAATTTCTTCGGATTTTCTACCAAATTTCGAGACAATGTTTCGTTGTGGAACCTATTAAAGGCATCTCGCATCGAAGTACGTGCCAAATTTCGCGCGTCTGTAAATTTTAGCCCATCTTCAGGATTTCGCGTTCTTCTGAACTTCGCATGCTTTTTCCGTTGCCTCTGCAACAGCGTTCGGACCTTTTTTGTGTACCACGGGGGATCCGTTCCATCTCTTACCAATTTATGAGGTATGAATATCTCAATTGCTGTTGCTACTATATCTTTGAATTTGAGCCACATCTCGTCTACATTCGCATAGTCAGTTCGGAAGGAATGGAAATTGTCTTTTAGGAAGGCTTCTAGTGGTACTTTATCCGCTTTTTTAAATAAAATTATTTTGCGTTTGTTTCTGATGGATTTGGAAGAAATGGTATTGAGCCTAGCTACAATGACCTTGTGATCACTAATCCCTAATTTGAAAGAGACTATTCCAATCAACATTGTCAAAAGCTTTCTCTGAGTCTACAAATGCTAGAAACGTAGGTTTGCCTTTCCTTAATCTTTCTTCTAAGATATGTCGTAGGGTCAGTATTGCCTCACGTGTTCCCACATTTCTACGGAATCCAAACTGATCGTCCCCAAGGTCTGCGTCTATCAGTTTTTCTATTCGTCTGAAAGGAATTCGCGTTAGTATTTTGCAGCTGTGACTGATTAAACTGATAGTTCGGTAATTTTGACATCTGTCAACACCTGCTTTCTTTGGTATTAAAATTATTATATTCTTTTTGAAGTCTGAGGGTATTTCGCCTGTATCATACATCTTGCGCACCAGATGGTAGAGTTTTGTCAGGGCTGGCTCTCCCAAGGTTGTTAGTAGTTCTAATGGAATGTCGTCTACTCCAGGAGCCTTGTTTCGACTCAGGTCTTTCAGTGCGCTGTCAAACTCTTCACGCAGGATCGTATCTCCCATTTCATCATCATCTACATCCTCTTCCATTTCCATAATATTGTCCTCAATTACATCGCCCTTGTATAAACCTTCTATATACTCCTTCCACCTTTCTGCCTTCCCTTCTTTGCTTAGAACAGGGCTGCCATCTGAGCTCTTGATATTCATAGAAGTGGTTCTCCTTTCTCCAAAGGTCTCTTTAATTTTCCTGTAGGCAGTATCTATCTTACCCCTAGTGAGATAAGCCTCTACATACTTACATTTGTCCTCTAGCCATCCCTGCTTAGCCATTTTGCACTTCCTGTCGATATTATTTTTGAGACGTTTGTATTCCTTTTTGACTGTTTCGTTTACTGCAATTTTATATTTTCTCCTTTCATCAAATATTTCTTCTGTTACCCAAGGATTTCTACTAGCCCTCGTCTTTTTACCTATTTGATCCTCTGCTGCTTTCACTATTCCATCCCTCAAAGCTACCCATTCTTCTTCTTTCCCCCATTCCGCCAATTGTTCCCTTATGCTCTCTCTGAAACTCTGTACAATCTCTGGTTCTTTCAGTTTATCCACATTCCATCTTCATAAATTCCCACTTTTTTGCAGTTTCTTCCGTTTTAATCTACAGTTAATAACCAATAGATTGTGGTCAGAGGCCACATCTGCCCCTGGAAATGTCTTACAATTTAAAACCTGGTTCCTAAATCTCTGTCTTACCATTGTATAATCTATCTGATATATTTTAGTATCTCCAGGGTTCTTCCATGTATACAACCCTCTTTTATGATTCTTAAACCAAGTATTAGCTATGATTAAATTATGCTCTACCCAAAATTCTACCAGGCGTCTTCCTGTTTCATTTCTTAGCCCCAATCCATATTCACCTACTATGTTTCCTTCTCCCCCTTTTCACCTATGACTATTAAATTTTCGTCTCCCTTCACTACCTGAATAATTTCTTTTATCTCATCATACATTTCATCAATTTCTTCGTCATCTGCAGAGCTAGTTGGCATATAAACTTGTACTACTGTAGTAGGTGTGGGCTTCGTGTCTATCTTGGCCACAATAATGCGTTCACTGTGCTGTTTGTAGTAGCTTACCCGTACACCTATTTTTTTTTCAAAAATGGCTCTGAGCACTATGGGACTCAACTGCTGTGGTCATTAGTCCCCTAGAACTTAGAACTACTTAAACCTAACTAACCTAAAGACATCACACACATCCATGCCCGAGGCAGGATTCAAACCTGCGACCCTAGCAGTCACACGGTTCCGGACTGCGCGCCTAGAACCGCGAGACCATCGCGGCCGGCACCTATTTTTTTGTTCATTATTAACCCCACTCCTGCATTACCCCTATTTGATTTTGTATTTATAACCCTGTCTGTATTCATCTGACCAGAAGTCTTGTTCCTCCTGCCACCGAACTTCACTAATTACCACTATATCTAATTTTAACCTATTCATTTCCCTTTTTAAATTTTCTAACCTACCTGCCCGATTAAGGGATCTGACATTCCACGCCCCGATCCGTAGAACGCCAGTTTTCTTTCTCCTCATAACGTCCTCTTGAGTAGTCCCTGCCCGGAGATCCGAATGGGGGACTATTTTACGTCCGGAATATTTTACCCAAGAGGACGGCATCATAATTCAATCATACAGTAAAGCAGCATGCCCTCGGGAAACGTTACGGCTGTAGTTTCCCCTTGCTTTCAGCCGTTCGCAGTACCAGAACAGCAAAGCCATTTTGGTTAATGTTACAAGGCGAGATCAGTCAATCATCCCGACTGTTGCCCCTGCAACTACTGAAAAGGCTGCTGCCCCTCTTCAGGAACCACACGTTTGTCTGGCCTCTCAACAGTTACCCCTCCGTTGTGGTTGCGCCTACGATACGGCTATCTGTATCGTTGAGGCACGCAAGCCTCCCCACCAACTTGCGCACTAGATGGAAAAGTTTTGTCATGACTCGTTCCTCCGAGGTTCTAAATTGTTCAAATGGCTCTGATCACTATGGGACTTAACATCTGAGGTCATCAGTCCCCTAGATTTAGAACTACTTAAACCAACTAACCTAAGGACATCACACACATCCATGCCCGAGGCAGCATTCGAACCTGCGATCGTAGCAGCCGCGTGGGAAGTTACCTTTTACATTTCAACGTAAATGGTAACTGATATTATCTTTGCCACGGGTGAATATGAAAGACCAATAGAGTTCGTAATTTTTTGAATATTTCACCAGTTCGAGAAGCCGCTTCCAGTGCGAAGCTATCCTAAAACAGAATGAATATGAATTGCATAAATATAAATTGCAGACGTATGTTGCAAGTGCTGCTCTGTGCCGTTGGCACAACAGAGGGATTCTTGGCGGGCCGCATCAAACCTGTCATTGTTTACATTTATGTCGGTAGCGTTCATGTAAGCCGAAGTCCACGCGTTTGTGATTTCTGGCGTTTTCCTGTTTATTCTGCCGTATGACTGTTTTGTTCGACGTTTTTTTTAACACAAAACTCGTTTCATGTGGTCCTGCAAACTTTTGCGCCAATGGCTTAAATATTTTTGGTTTCACAGTAGATATAGGTCTACAATAGGTCTGTAAAATATGGTTTATGGCTCCGAGAATCAGACGTATGCTACATATGGAGTCATATTTTGGCCAGCCCATGACGAGTGTTAGACAAAGATGCGAAGAACACGAGGATTACACCCAATTCGAAAGCCAATTAAACAGCTCGGTATTGATATTCCTCAACCAATAAGTATAAAAAGAACTAAATATTATGTATGTTATATATACAGAGGTGTAGAAAGAACAATTAATTACATTTGCAGATGACGTTAGGACGCGCAGAAAGCGACATTTAGCAGATAGGGCTGGCACCTCTGGCAGCAATACCTGCTCTAACCCAGCTAAAGAGGAGAACATGGCAAGTGCTATAACCCGTTTTCCCAGAAACTTTGCTCCGTGGAAGAGCACTCAAAATAAGCGAACAAGTGTCTCGGCTTATCCTTAGGTACCCAACCGTTTCTGAGAAAACAACGATTAAACTTTTCCACCTAATGCATATGCCCTTTAGCTTGATAAGTCCTGGCGCAGCGGCTGGCGTCGTTGCCTCTGCTTTGTGTCCCGTGTTTGAAACCCGATTAATATTTTTATTTATTTATTTTTCATTTAACTGTCCATGTCCATAGAAGGGTGCTACGCGGAAGTTTCTTATCACGTTAAGGGATACAAAGGCTTTATACTAACCATAAAATTACAGCCGGGTTTCACAATAAGTGTCATACATTTATTATATAATATATGTGTGTATGGTATATCGAGGGTTACAATATGCTTTTATTTCATTCTTATATCAATTCTTGCGTTAACTTTATATTTTATTCTTTGGATTACTCTTCAGGACGTTGGATAATGCCAATCATATAAACATTCGAAACATAGAAATTCCGATAGAACAAGCATCGCCTGAACGCAGGTTTGCCACAGTGACATTTCTTCGTATCAGTCTCACTCTGGAAAGAAACGTCAACACTTCCGAAGATTTAACGTGTTGGCAATAATTTGCAGCATAATGGATCACTTTACCAAACACTGACGCTTACAGATGGCAATAAATCAAGATACATTACGAATAGTTCATGGAAAAACAATTTCAAATGAATTTCTCATTCATTTTTTCCCTTTTTTCGTAATTCATTCACTAGCCATACAATTATTAGATGAATAAGGACAACGTTATTTCAACATATAGTGGAAAAATTTCGTGTAGGAGTTTTCTACGGGCACGATTGTGCCACTGTTTCGGTTGAAAAAAAAAAAATAAATTAAAAAATCGAGTATCTATGGATAAGCCGAAAGACGTATTCGATTATTTTATTTTGACCCTCTTTCAGTGAGTGAAATTTCTGGGAGACCAGGTTATTGTATTTGCCGTGTTGCCCTCGTAAGCAGCGAGTCAAAGTGATAACTAATTTACAGAGATTAGTTGTGTTAGTTATTTATTCACGGCAAGTCCAGTATCGGGATTTTAAAATCCCATATTCAGGAGTATGAAACTGTAACATGCAAAGGACAGAATGGAAGAAATATAATGAACATGTGTCCTCCTTTATTTTTTTCCTTTGGGTGTTACAGTTCCATACACTTGAAGATGGTATTTTAAAATCTCAAAACCCGTCGTGGTCTGAATAAATGATTAATAAATAAAGCGTATCTCTTTAAATAATTGTTATGTCTCTCAGTTGCCGATTTCACACACGTCAAATCTTGTGAGTCGAACTGTGGTTGTATGGAAGATTTCATGCTGCTTAAACTGTGTGTCAGAATTCATTTGTTCCAGTGGCTGGTGAGCGGTGCTGCGACAGTCTCTTCAAAATCCACAAACAGTAGTCTACAGTGGGTGAGAGATCTGGAGAACGTGAAGGAAGAGACAACAGTTAGGCACCCTCGGCATCAATGTATGTGTGGACATGATGGAAAATATGTGGTCTAGCGTTATCTTGTTCAAAGATAACGCCACCAAGATGTCGAATATAGACCTAACATGCAAGAAATTTAAATGCTGTGAGGCCAAAGGAGATCATGTTGTGTAACATCTTATACTGTCATGCCAGTTGCTGAGTCCATATGATGATGAACAATGCAATCTCTCAGCTCCTCTCTTTCAATTGTTGTGTTTGGGCGCACCGATGGCGAGCGTGACTCTCTGCAGCCGCAGCAATGCTCGCCGTACTGACACTCCGTAGTACATCGGAAGTCATTACACTGTGGGCACCTATCTTGTCTCGGTGCAATCAAGCCCATTTCCTGACTCAAGGTACATGACTTGGCTGTACAACCCCGACGACCGACAAAACTATACTTGTTCTCTCGGGCGCTATTGACTTGGAGCTGATTATGGATCTCTTAGGGCCACCATTTCCATATCCATAGGACAACCGTGCGATGAAAGCCAACGCGAGCAGCAACATCACGGAACAACTGTGTCCTATTATATCTCTGTCGACACCCCGCACGTATGCCGGATACGTTTTTCCAACTTAGACGAGGAATAACACGGTCTCTTCGCAAAGAACCAACATTTAGATATTATTTCGGAATGCGAGATTCTCTACGTAATCTAGCCTTACCTACCGAATGTAGATGGCGTTTCTCCAACCCAGTATGCACAGTTGCGCTTAATCATTTACCAATCCAAACATACACTATGGTGACAGAAGTCATGGGATAGTGATATGCACATATACAGATGGCGGTGGTTTCGCGTAAACAATGTGTAAAAGAGCAGTGCATTGGCAGAGCTGTCATTTGTATTCAGGTGAATCATGTTGAAAGGTATCCAGCGTGACTATGGATACACGATGGGAGTTGAGACTCCGAACGCGGATTGGTATCTGGAGCTAGACGCATGGAACATTCCGTTTTGGAAATCGGTGGGAAATTCAACATTCCGTGACCCACAGTGTTAAGAGTGTGCCGAGAATACAAAATTTCAGATATTACCTCTCATCAAGGACAACGCAGTGGTCGACGCTCTTCAGTTAACGATCGAGAGCAGTGGTACACTACTGGCCATTAAAATTGCTACACCAAGAAGAAATGCAGATGATAAACGGGTATTCATTGGACAAATATATTATACTAGAACTGACACATAATACCATTTTCACGCAGTTTGGGTGAATAGATCCTGAGAAATCAGTACCCAGAACAACCACCTCTGGCCGTAATAACGGACTTGATACGCTTGGGCATTGAGTCAAGCAGAGCTTGGATTGCGTGTACAGGTACACCTGCCCATGCAGCTTCAACACGATACCACAGTTTATCAAGAGTAGTGCCTGGCGTATTATGACGAGCCAGTTGCTCGGCCATCATTGACCAGACGCTTTCAATTAGATCTGGAGAATGTGCTGGCAAGGCCAGCAGTCGAGCATTTGATGTATCCAGAAAGGCCCGTACAGGACCTGAAACATGCGGTCGTGCATTATCTACCTGAAATGTAGGATTTCGCAGGGATCAAATGAAGGGTAGAGCCACGGTTAGTAACAATCTGAAATGTCACGTCCACTGCTCAAAGTGCCGTCAATGAGAACAAGAGTTGACCGAGACGTGTAACCAATGGCACCACATAACCATCACACCGGGTTATACGCCAGCATGGTGATGACGAATACACGTTTCCAATGTGCGTACACCGTCATGTAGCCATACACAGATGCGACCATCATGATGCTGTATACAGAACCTGGATTCATACGAAAAAATGATGTTTTGCCATTCATGTTCCAGGTTCGTCGATGAGTGCACCATCGCAGGCGCTCCTGTCTGTGATGCAGCGTCAAAGGTAACCGCAGCCATGGTCTCCGAGCTGATAGTCCACGCTGCTGCAAACGTCGTCGAACTGTTCGTGCAGATGGTTATTGTCTTGCAAACGTCCCCATCTGTTGACTCAGGGATCGGGACGTGGCTGCACGATCCGTTACAGCCATGCGGATAAGATGCCTGTCATCTCGACTGCTAGTGATACGAGGCCGTTGGGATCCGGCACGGAGTTAGGTATTACCCTCTTGAACCCACCGGTTCCTTATTCTGCTAAGAGTCATTGGATCTCGACCAAAGCGAGCAGCAATGTCACTATGCGATAAACCGCAATTGTGATAGGCTACAATCCGACCTTTATCAAAGTCGGAAACGCGATGGTACGCATTTGTCCTCCTTACTCGAGGCATCACAACAACGTTTCACCAGGCAATGCCAGTCAACTGCTCTTTGTGTATGAGAAATCGGTTGTAAACTTTCCTCATGTCAGCAAGTTTTAGGTGTCGCCACCGGCGCTATCCTTGTGTGAATGTTCAGAAAAACTAATCATGTGCAAATTACAGCATCTTCTTCCTGTCGGTTAAATTACGCGTATTTAGCACGTTATCTGCGTGGTGTAGTAATTTTAATGGCCAATGGTGTATAATCGTAGAGTTGGCAGAGCTAACAAACAGGCAACACTGTGTGAAAAAATCGCAGAAATCAGTGTGGGACGAACTACGAACTTACGCATTACGAAAGTAGGCGACATTTGGCATTAACGGGCTATGGCAGCAGATGCTCTTTGCCAACAGCACAACATCGCCTGCAGCGCCTCTCCTTTTCTCGTGACAATATCGGTTGGAACCTAGACTACTAGAAAACCGTGGCCTGGCGAGATGAGCCCCGATGTCAGTTGATGACAGCTGTTGGCAAGGTTCGAATGTGACGCAGGCCACAGGGAGCCATGGACCCAAGCCGTCAACAAGACACTGTGCAAGCTGATGGTAACTCCATAATGGTGGGAGCTGTGTTTACAGAGAATAGACTGGGGCCTCTGGTCCCATTGAACCGATCGGTTTCTGAGAATGGTTATGTCCGGATACTTGCAGACTATTTGCAGCCATTTATGGACGTCGTATTCCCAAACAACGATGGAGTTACTTTGGATGACAATGCTACATGTCGCTGGGTGACTACTGTTCGCAATTAGTTTGAAGAACATTCTGGACAATTCAAGCTAATGATTGGACCACCCAGATCGCCCGACATGAAACCGACCGAACATTTCTGGGACTTAACAGAGCGGTCAGTTGGTGCACAAAATCCTGCTCCAGTAACACTATCGTAATTATGGACGGCTATAGAGACAGAACAGCTCAATATTTGTGCAGGGTACTGCCATCGACTTGTTGACACCACGCCATGTCGAGTTTCTGCACTACGTCGGGGAAAAGGAAGTCCGAGATGATATTAGAAAATATGCAATGACTCCTGTCGCCCCAAGGTAGGACAAGTCATGAAAATATGACTTTTTTTGCTATGTTACCTCGATAGTGCTGCAAGTTTAGTGACCAGCCCCAACTGCGAGTGTGATATAAAATAAGAATTATACGAATTACCGGCATCAGAGCAATGAAATTTTGGCCCAGAGTAATAAAAGATGTAGTCGAGTAAAATTCTTTCCACTCCATTAGCCTTTCCGATACAGCAACCATATTTAGAATACAATAAAGTTCAGAACTCTTACGTGATTAATGGTTGATATGCATCCTCTGTGGTTTACAAATTGGAATGCAACGTCAACCTTAAATTCTGTATTGGTCAAACTGTAAGGATGTTTAGAATGACATTTAGCGAGCATTTTATAATCAAAATGCTAAATAAAATTGTATAGTACATTAGCTAATCACCTGAAGACCACAGGTCACCAGACAGCGACGATCAATGATCTTTGCGAAAGCAAAACAGCTTGATTGATTGGAGGAGGTGGAAATCCTTAAACATATGCGACTGGTCGACGTACAATTGCTCAATGAGCAGTTCACTATTAGGAGTCTAGGCTATTATGATTCAATGATGACAGTTTTTGAAATTTTTACATTGTTTGATTATGATTTTGTAATAGGTTTCCATTTAGGTTTTATTAATCACCCTCTCTGAAATTGATAAATCATTAGACTAATATCAAATTAATTTGCAGCTGTCCGCTATAATACTGGATAACATACTCACCATGAGCATGTCAGACACCTTCAAACAATTTGAATCCAGCCTCACCTGGAAAGAAAAAAATAGATTAATGCTATAAATGTAAAAGTAGTCGCAATGAAGTTAAAACTTAGGAAATATCAGACTGGCAAAAAGTTACAAGAATAAAAACATTAGAAGGTTTTTTTTCAAAATTTTCGCTACATGAAGAATCTGAAGTAATATTAATTGAATTTTTGGGAAATGTAACAATTTTGACTTGTACTCGGACAACTAGCTCATTAATCGGCAAACAGTTTTCAGAATTGTCGGACATTCACACTCTCATTGCCAAATTAGCCATTACATCCAGCCTATACAGAGCAAAAACATTTTATGTATCAATACAACTAACTTACGATCACAAATTCTGACAGATGAAATTACGAATCAAATGACTGCAATCACTGGTCGATTACATGTACATTAAGCGCGTACATAAACTTGATGTGCAAATATCTTCAATAAATTAGCTATGCACGAAATTATGAAACTAAAGGTGTTTTGGGAGGACGGAACTACCAGACAATGATATTAGAATAATTACATGGTTACCATAAATCGCTCTTAATATGGCATTGGCTCCTAGTAGAAGCTGCAAACATTTGAAGTGGTCATTAAGAGAGATGGTTATCTAAGGGGGTGGGAGGGGCAGCCCTAGAACTAAAGAAGTCTTCACCTCCGGCATAGAGACTCAACAGGGGTAGGCCAGTGAAGCTTTCTTGAAAGTTTGGCAACGTGTACTGTGTGGTTTAGCCATTGAGGCACACTACCTAGGCTGTAAGACAGCCGGAGACGTCACGCTCCATCTCATACTTTGCTCAGTCATGTCTCATACTTTTCTCATTCGTGTCGATTTATTCTGTTAACGTGAGGAATGGACATCTCTGAAAGGGCAACTACTGTAGTTGTAAAGAAATACATAGGTACTGGTGTTCCAGTGTAACATCAAGCTCCGACACGTGAGCCCGAAACGCAACAGCAGCGAAGGCTGTGAGACGATGACAGCCAACAGCACGCTGACGACGACGACGCCGACGCCACCACCACCATCACCACCACCACCACGACAGGAGCATCACCTATACGAATAGAATATAAGCGCCGCTCCAGTAAAGCCTCGGCCACTAGAGCCGCACTAGAAGACGAGCCGTCATCCTAACGCTTTAGTCGTGACTTACGTTTTGCTTCCATGGAAATTGTATCTATCGAAGTACATTGATTATTTGCATATCGTCAATTGCTTGCGACACTTCGTTGTAGAAAGCCAAAGTTAAGCAATATCAATTTCATTGACTGCAATAAACTCCTTTAAAAAGATTTTCTTGTATGTTGTCTAGCTAAACGAGAAAACAGATTCCTTGGCACCCTATAGCACACGAGTGGGTAGAATCCCGCAAATAGGAAGGTGACTTCAGAGAAAGCATGGAGAACAGAAATACTTCAAACTTTCTGGCAGATTAAAACTGTGTGCCGGACCGAGACTCGAACTATGGACCTTTGTCTTTCGTGGGAAAGTGCTCTACCAACTATATCAGCGCACACTCCGCTGCAGAGTGAAAATCTCATTCTGGAAACAAACCCCCGGGCTGTGGCTAAGCCATGTCTCTGCAGTATCCATTCGTCCAGGAATGTTAGATCTGCAAGGTTCGCAGGAGAGCTTCTGTGAAGTTTGGAAGGTAGGAGACGAGGTACTGGCCGAATTGAAGCTGTGAGGACGGGCCGTGAGTCGTGCTTGGGTAGCTCAGGTGGTAGAGCAACTGCCCGCGAAAGGCAAAGGTCTCGAGTTCGAGTCTCGGTCCGGTACACGGTTTTAATCTGCCAGACAATTTCATATCAGCGCACACTCCGCTGTAGAGTGAAAATCTCATTCTAGAAATACTTCAGTTGATAAACGAAAGAAGGAAAATTCAGGAATACAGAATACAGAAGATATTTAGGAATGGAATAAATAGAATGTGCACGGAGGCTAAGGCAAAAAAAAGGGCTCTGAGCACTATGGGACTTAACAGCTGTGGTCATCAGTCCCATAGAACTTAGAACTACTTAAACCTAACTAACCTAAGGACATCACACACATCCATGCCCTAGGCAGGATTCGAACCAGCGACCGTAGCAGTCGCACGGTGCCGGAATGCGCGCCTAGAACCGCGAGACGACCACAGCAGGCTGGGCTAAGGCAAAACGACTGCATAAAAAAAATTTGAAGAAACCGTAAAAGAAAGGATTGTCGGAATGGCTGATTAGACACACAGGAAAGGCAAAACAGCTTTCGGTGAAATTAAAAGCAAGGGTGGTAAAATTAACAGTCCAATGGAAACTCTACGTTAAAGGCAGAGGAAAGAGCGGATAGATGGGAAGAGTACATTGAAAGCCTCCGTGATACAGAGGACTTGTCTGATATCAGGAAAGAAAAAGAAACAGGAGTCGATAGGGAAGAGATTGGGGATCCAGTGTTAGAATCAGAATATGAAACAGCTTTGGGAGACAGTATCAAATAAGGCAGAAGAGATAGATAACATTCCATCGGAATTTCTAAAACTATAGTAACTGAAAAATATGAGGTCAATAATGCGCATGCTGGACAAAGCACACGAAACACCTATCTTCTCGGAATGAAGAGGTTCTTCATGCAGAATATGTGGGTTATACTGCGACCAGAATCTGCAGTTCTGGGAGTTACATAATCTGACAAATGAAACCAGGCCTTATTTGAAAGGCGGTAGGGCAGGAGTTTGTTTGCTTCACCGTTAGCAATTGGTGTTAAGACACGGTTACAATAACGAACTATTTTTTCCTGATCCTTAGGTTTCAACTATTGCTCCACATTCACACAACAGATTTTTAATTCCTTATCTTTTAGCACTCCAGTGTCGGTCGCCTATTCCTCTCCACATTCTAAAACGGATCTTATGGACCTCCATTTCTTGTACAGATCTTGAATGGTGTTGGACGTCGGGAGTTTCCTACCTGGTCACTTCACTTGAAACGTTTCTTTACATTCCTTGATGGAGCCTGTTTTTATGTAACACTCCACAATATCAATTCGCTGTCCTAATGCATACTGTCCCATTTCTGTAACAACTCAACAAAACAAGCTTCTCACAAATGACAAACGACCAGCAACAGGAACTCCTAACTCACTTGTGACCAGCTGGGAAGTACGTTGAAGAGCAGGCATTGCCGTCGATGGTGACCACATAGTCTATTACGAACACATTTTTTCTAATCTTCAGGGGTTCATCATGAATCGCGGTGACTTCAACGTAATTATAGTCTTTGAATAAAAGTGTCATTTCTCTTCACCTGAGTGCGTAATGCTTTCAGTTACCTTCTGTACTATACTGTACCAGTTCTTTCTATATATGGTCAAATTTTCATCGAGCTATGTTACTTGGCAGAGACATATCACGCGGAATTTACTTTCGTCCGTAAGGTTGGCACACCATGTCAGACTGGCCTGGAAAATATTTCGTGCACATTAAGATAGGTAACTGAATTTACATCATCATCATCATCATCATCCGGGGCAGATGATGCAAGTTGGGTACCCTATCTTACAGGTGTGTGAAATATTTTACGAGTCAGTTTTGGTTGGTGGATTGGTTCGGTGGAGGGGACCAAACAGTGAGGTCATCGGTCCCATCGTATTAGGGAAGGATGGGGAAAGAAGTCGGCCGTGCCCTTTCAAAGGAACCATCCCGGCATTTGCCTGAAGAGATTTAGGTGAAATCACGGAAAACGTAAATCAGGACAGCCGAACGCGGGTTTGAACCCTCGTTCTCCCGAGTACGAGTTCTGTGCCAGACCAGTTTTATTATGGCCGCCCTAAAGAAGTTGGTGTGTCATCTTGCCCTTCCCTGCATGAAATCAATGTAAGCCTTCCCCATTAGCAGTTATTCCTTCGAAAATAGGTTGCAGGGTATTGTTCACATACGCATCACAGGCTAGTGTTTGGCAGACAAAAATTTGGTAAAGTAATTCGTGCTGTACTAGGTATACACCACACCTTTCTCTTCACATCGTGCACAAGATTTTGATTTAACTGATACGCATTTTCAGAATTTCAACGTATATTGTTCCGTATAAACTGGCAATGCAGCAATCAGCTTCCCAACAATATACAGTGTGACCAATTTTCGAGAGAGTGTTGTCACTTCACAACCAATTCGACTAGAGACGATAAACCGGTGCATGAACTGTTCCGGTTTTACGTGCTACACCCTGTGCTACCAAATGTGTAATGGGGAGCTCAGAGAGGTTTATGTCTACCATCTGATTAACTAGGGCGTTCCCAGCACAACAGGTGCCTCGGACAGAGTGATCCTGCCGTTCCAGTGAGTGCGGTGCAGAGCACAGCAGCAGTGCTCCTTCAGCCTGCTCCCTGCTAAGGGGCTGTGGATCTCCTGCGAATTTTCCGTCGCGAAATGGGCAGTAAAGGCGCATATTAAATGTGCAGGGACGGGTTACTGCTGAAGAGCTTTAATCGCCTAAGTGACGGCCCGTGTACCTGCCGGCATGTTTATGGCGCCACCCCCTCTTGCCCCACCCACCGCCCACCATCTTGGTGCGTGTCACGCCTTCGAGCGTGGCTCAAAATAGCGCCTCATTACTACCACTACAGCGGGAAACGTCAGCTCATTAGGTGGTCACGTTGCCCTCTTAATTTATCTCTCTCTCATAAAAAATCTGATTTTTTTAACCATTAATTGTCCACCACTGTTGCATAGCCGACACTAGTCAACAAGCAAATTTTGACCAGGCAGCAAAGAAGATACAATATACTTTGGCGTAGCTTGTCACAATATTTATTTGCAAATGTGTTGACTGGATTTGGAGGATTTATGACAATTAACCTGTTTCGAAGGTAATGAGTCACCACCAGAACTGGCACGCTGTTACGAAAGTAACAAATCAAAGCCTCGTTCATCGATAATAGTGGTCATTAAAATCAAGTTAATAGCTAATGAGACGTCATTAGAATCGGTATTTCGTAACGAAGACAACATGTCAAAGCGTCTTTTAAAGCTCACCGTTTTCACTTGAAACGAAGTTGATTTTTTTCAGAATACATTGACGGGAAAAATCTCAACTCCAACAAGGAGTTGTGTTACAAAAACGAAAGTTGGTAGGCCTGTTTCTACATCTGGAAGATGCCTATTTAAATTTTGCACAAGAGTGCAAAAGGAACGTCACTATGAAGACGCGATCAGGCTTGCTTTAAATACAGGCTGTAATGGTCGTGAACGTTAGGTACTTGAGTGAGTTGGTGTTAGTCAAGAATGTCTGTAAGGCGATAAAGACCATTTTGGTCAATACCTCACTGAGTTTGAAAGAGGTCGTATGTTAGGGATACAAGAAGCTGCGATACTGCATAATGTCTGTACATAATTGCTGTCAGCGGTGGTCACGTGAATGTACGACCGCAAGAATACCAGTCTCCGGACGGCCATATGTTTCTGTCGAAAGGGACTCTCATCGTGTTCGGTGTGGGGCTCTGGCGCATCACACTCCATCTGCAGCAGCAATTTGAGCAGCGGTTGGCACCACAATGGCACAACAAATTGTTCACATATCTGTTACTTCAAGGACAGCTCCGAACCAGATGCACTGTAGTCTGCATTCCACTGAACCCAAATCACAGGAACTTCAGTGATGTCAAACGAGATCTGATTGGAGGGCGAGGTGGAGGTCTGTTGCAGTTCTTTTGTGGTTCTGCCTTGGTGCCAGTGATGGCTGTGTGTTGGTTAGGAGAAGGCTTGCAGCCAACTTATCTCTCACTTATATTAACCTTTGATCTTGCTATGTAAATATGTTAATGCAGACACATGTATTCCCGAAATTTCATTGCTCTACATTATCTATTTTTTTCCATCTGTGTACTTTTTTATTCGCAAGTGTGTTGGCTAGATTCGAAGGATTTGTGACAATTAGCCGGTTTCGACGCTAATCAGTCATCACCAGATCTGACACGTACTCAGGAAAGTAACAAATCAAAGCGTCATTCAGCGATAATCGTCAGTCATCATTAGGACTGTTACGTTGTTTCGAAAGCAACAAGTCAAACGTCATCTGAAGCTCACAGTAGTCATTTAAAATGAAGTTGATGTTTTCAAAATAGACTGCGTGCTACAATCTGACAACGTCAGATTTCATATAGATTCTTCACTCATGACCAATCCGGAACCACACGACTGCTACGGTCGCAGGTTCGAATCCTGCCTCGGACATTGATGAGTGTGATGTCCTTAGGTTAGTTAGGTTTAAGTAGTTCTAATTCTAGGGGACTGATGTCCTCAGATGTTAAATCCCATAGTGCTTAGAGCCATTTGAACCATATTTTTTTGAACACTCACTGAGTGAGCTGTGTGCTAAATATCGATGCAATATGACACGTATGCAAGATGTCTGATGGTATTTGGTGCCTCGCGTATACGCGGAAACACCTGCAGTTTATAATAATTTTCCTGATATCGCAGTGATACTGTTTCGGCTATGTGGCACTGATTACCGTCTGCAGAAGGCAGCAGCCAAGAATGTGCCAACAGTGCTGTCGTAGTCGATATTTTTCGTGGCTGCTACGAAATTTATAATCTATCTACAGCATGAAAGTATTAGCATTTCAAAGTGAATCTGCTGATGCGGTGTTATCCTGGAATACGCTGTGTGCTGACACTAATATCAACTATGGAGGAATCACTAATCATGAGATGTGAAAATTTATATCCACTGTTCTGTAATGCAGTCACGATATTACCACACCCACTGTTATGACGTAAATGGTAGTAGGTATAGTGATTATCTGGTGCAAGCACTACACGCAGTGACTGAAACGGACCTTCCAACGCCCTTAAGTGAAGTAGTTAACTTCATCTGAGAACACAGTGTAGTGATTCAGTATCTCAGTAGATGGCAGAAGATTGAAACTGACGCTTCAGGAAATGTCTCGTCACTGTACACTTTTATCCGAAAGCCTTTTTATCTCCTCATTGGTTCCAGCAACAGTACAAGATAAAGGAATAGATGTCTTACTTCATTTGGGAAAGATTTTTGTAAAAAAAATTGTAAAACTGAGTTGATATACCATAAGCATGCAGTTTGATTACAAGCCGCTTGTGAAACTTTGGAAATTTGTGGTAAGATCTTATGGGACCAAACTGCTTAGGTCATCGGTCACTAAGCTTACACACGACTTAATCTAACGTAAACCAACTTACACTATGGACAACACACACACACACACACACACACACACACACACACACACACACACACGCACACATATGCCGGACGGAGAGCTCGAACCTCCGACGTGGGGAGCCGCGCAGACCTTGACAAGACGCCCTTGACCGCGCGGCTAACCCACGTGGTGAAAGATTTTTGGTCACGATTATACACATTTAACATCACATAGAATATCTTCCTTTTTTATTATTATCAGCGTTTGCATACAAATAGTTGTCGGACACAACCTGTATTACCCAGTACTCCAATAGTTCCGTACAACGTCGCGCATAAATAAAAGTATTATGCAGAAGTGACAACACTGGGCCAACTTCAACAGAAGCACGAGTACGAGAGATAATCTTTCCTGTCTGTGAGAGCCACGTAGCTACGTATTTTTTTAATTTTTAGATCACCTTGAAACCTCGCGGTTTCTATCTACTCGACCTACAGAAATAATATTCTCACCTTGCGGTGATTTCTTCTTCTGCAGTCTGGTGCACATACCTTCGTTCTTAAAAAAAACGAATGATGTTTCTCTACTAGAAAAGCTGTAGCAGAACCAGTAGCATTATAAGAATGCAACAAATGCTTTTCGTCACCAGATTAACTGAACTCATGACTAAAAGGTAGCTTGTGAGTGATAACATGGATATATTGACACTTCTTTGACACAAAAACACTGCCAAGCTGGTGCTAATCTTATATTCTAGTTTCAACACTCACACGCAATCACAGTAACTGGTAACAGTCAGAATACGGTAATTAAGAGTACCCATTACCAGAAGGATTACCAACTGGATTATCAGTGACAGAATGCTAGCTCAAATTTTACACAATTTGACTGCTACGAATGTTAAGTTTGAGATGACGGCTTATATAACATGTCACGCGGATTTTGGTAATTCAAAAGTCACAGTTTACATATTGAACTCGGAATTTCACATATTCGTTTTTCTCCCACGTTCGTACCATTTTGCGGCACTCCACGGTCAAGTTTTAGTCATTATTCTGTAGAAGTATACCATCTATCAGAGCTCCTTATATCCGTATCCGGACATGACGTTGGCTGAGCTCTGAACTGAACTTGTCAGACTTCACAAAGCTATTCTTTGGCCCACAAAATACGTGCGAACGTATTATCCTCTGAATGGCTGATACGCATCATAGCCAATCCGAAATAAGTATCAAAGCGAGCATTCCCGCATATTTCAAATTTAACCAATCAACTGATCGCTGCGTTGCTTATATGCAGATGTGAACGGATTCGGTGCGACAATATGGAGTGGATGATTTGTCTACATGGTATGACTCGCCTGCCCCTCGTGCATCTACGCCACAGTGCATACTATGACTCTAAAATTGGAGAGACGCTCTATCCACTGATATTTGTGTCATTTCTGTATATTTTATAGGTTCCTAGCAGCCTCTTCCGAAATCCTAGAAGTACTTATTAATAGCACTATATTAACCTTAATTTCCCAAAATTGAGAAGAGACTGTGAGGAAATGTTTCTCTTCCTCTGAAATTATCAAACTAAAGCATACACTTAAAGTTGTCCAGTGTAGTCGGAAATCTGAGATGCATCGCACACATTACTTATAAAAAGAGTTTAAAGGGGCTATTTGAATATCAGGTAATAAATTTGGTTTTGAAAAACTTGGTCGGTTGGTGATGGGTCCTAACGGACTACATATTCGTCGTCCAACCTGAAGGTGATATAAAAGCACTGATTCATATCTACATCTACTGCATGAAGCGAGCAGATGCAGATAAGGGGACTATCAAGATGTTTCCATTGGTAGGCCGTACAGTCCAGAATCGGTTTTCCAATTAGGCAAAATCGCCATTAGCATTGAGACAATCATCCCTCCGACGCGACGCACCAGATACCCGTTTAGTAAAACACCATGTCTTGCTGAGTACAGAAGTTCATAACTACCTACGGCACACTCTCGTTCGATAGGAAGCGTCGACCCTTCAAGAATCATTTTAAGGCATTTACTATAAAAACAGTCTTGATCACGATTTGTTTATTTAGGTGACCGGTTTCGACCACTACTGTGGTCATCTTCAGACCATTCAGTAGGAACCTCTTTCTGCTGGAGAAGTAGTGGTTCTCTAGCAGAAAGAGGTTCCTACTCAATGGTCTGAAGGTGACCACAGTAGTGGTCGAAACCGGTCTCCTTAATAAATAAATCGTGATCAAGACTGTTTTTATAGTAAATATTTGTAACAAATTGATCACTGTCACTCCCATAATGTATTCAAAAGTAACGCCTTTTTAAGGGACCGAAGGCGTGGTATCGCATGGGAAGAGATCAGGACTATTGGAAGGGTGATCAAGTGTGTCCCATACCTAAGTCAGCGTAACCCTTGCAGTACGACATTTGAGATATGGGGATGTACGTTCTCATAAAACAACAGCACCCTTTGTAACTTTTTCAGGCACGTTTCGGCTTAACTGCGCGCCGCTATTTCTCCAGAATTGCGCAGTACCATCCCCATTGATGGAGGCAACAGATTCCCTGAAATCAATACGCATTGGCACCAAAAGTCAAAGAACAGGGTGAGCATCACTTTTCCAACACATGACTAGTTCTTGAATTTCTTGAACGAGTTGCGACGGATGTCACCACGGCACAGTCGACGCTTTTACTCCGGTTCCTGATAGTGGAACCGGCTTTCGTCACCTGTAATAATGCTCTCAAGGTACGTGTTACCTTCAGTAAGGAAACGCATAAGGTGCTTTTTAGGCATTCAGCGTCGAGAATATCAACTGGCTGTAGATCATGCGGTAGCCTCTCCTGCCAGATAATGTGTTGCACGCCACCGACGGTGACGTCAAGGTTCTTTACTGGCTCACGAATGGTGATGAACCGGTCCGCTGTAATAACATCGGCCAAGCGGTTCTAGGCGCTTCAGTCCGGAACCGCGCGACCGCTACCGCCGCAGGTTCGAATCCTGCCTCGAACATGAATGTTTGTTAGGTTTAAGTAGTTCTAGGGGACTGATGACCTCAGATGTTAAGGCCCATAGTGCTCAGAGCCATTTGAACTATTTTGTAATCACATCATCAACCACCCGTTAAGCTGGGGATGAAGCTGGACTCCCAGATCGACTGACATCTATTGTCAAATAGCGACCAGCACGGAACAGCTTGGAGAACCATTTCACAACGATGGTTTTCGCCAGACATGCTGCCCCATGCACATTGTTCATTCTCCGAAGGATGTCTGTCGATGATTGTCCTTCGGCTGCCAAGAAAAGAATAACAGCACGTTGTTCCTGTCGGGACGCATTTGATAATAACGTCGCCATTGTATTGTATTGTATTGAATGTTAACTAGGGATCTAGAAACGACAGAGAGTCTCCGTCCCCGCCGCAGTCGCAGTGGTCCACAACCCCACGACGACTACCGCAGTCCACTTCACCCCTCCGCCGCCCCACACCGAACCCAGGGTTATTGCGCGGTGGATCCCCCAGGGAACGTCTCACACCAGTCGAGTGTAATTCCTATGTTTGCGAAGTACAGTAATGGTGGTGAATGCGTACGTGGAAACTTAATAGCGCAGCAATCGCCGACATAGTGTAACTGAGACGGAATAACAGGAACGAGCCGAATTCGCCGAGGCAGATGGAAAACTGCCTAAAAACCATCCACAGACTGGCCGGTTCACCGGACCTCGACACAAATCCGCCGGGCGGATTTCTGCCGGGGACGAGCAGCACGGCCAACCAGGCGAGCAATAACGCCGCCATAGTTTACACACATCTTGGAGAGAGACGAATAACACAGTAATCCCTTGCCGACACGATGATGTTTATGCAACTGCATCGCTGCGCTCCACATACGTTGCAGCAACGTCCTCAAGCTGAAACTTTTTGATCCTGCTTTTACTAATTTTACGACTTCGCAGCCAGAATTGGGATAAAATTGCTTCCGGAGTTTCAGAGTTCTATAGGATCATTTTTCTGGGAGGAATGTTACGAGAAAAGGTGTTACTCAGCAACATTCCGTTCATATCTCACCTAGTTGCTGTCCACTTCAAAGGACGCGAGGAGTAAATGGGTAACAGATGTCGTTAGCAAAGAGAGTGGAATTTGAAGTGGAAGATGTTGGTGCTACGTTTCGGGCGTTAAGATGTCAAGAGGCTGGTGAACGGCTAGGTCACGATAGAAGATGGCACAATCTCTGTTGGGTAAGGAAATCGGTGATGTCTACTTTCGGAGAAACGTTCCTGGCGATTATTTCTCTTGTTTCTAAGGAACCCATACAAGATCTAGCTTTGGATGGTTAGAGGGTCATATGACATTCCCTATTTACACTTCTGGCCATTAAAATTGCTACACCAAGAAGAAGTGCAGATGATAAACGGGTATTCACTGGACAAATATATTATACTAGAAGTAACATGTGATTACATTTTCACGCAAGTTGGGTGCATAGATCCTAAGAAATCAGTACCCAAAACAACCACGTCTGGCCGTAATAACGGCCTTGATACGTCTGGGCATTGAGTCAAACAGAGCTTGGATGGCGTGTACAGATACAGCTGCACATGCAGCTTCAACGCGATACCACAGTTCATCAAGAGTTGTGACTGGCGTATTGTGACGAGCCAGTTGCTCGGCCTCCACTGACCAGACGTTTTCAATTGGAGAGGGATCTGGAGAATGTGCTGGCCAGGACAGCAGTCGAACATTTTCTGTATCCGGCCCGTACAGGACCTGCAACATGTGGTCGTGCATCATCCTGCTGAAATGTGCGGTTTCGCAGGGATCGAATGAAGGGTAGAGCCATTGGTCGTAACACATCTGAAATGTAGCATCCACCGTTCATAGTGGCCTCAATGCGAACAAGAGGTGACCGAGACGGTTAACCAATGGCACCCCATACCATCACGGCGGGTGATACGCCAGTATGGCGATGACGAATACACGCTTCCAATGTGCGTTCACCGCGATGTCGCCAACCACGGATGCACCCAGGTACATCGTTGAGTACACCATCGCAGACGCTCCTGTCTGTTATGCAGCATCAAGGGTGACCGCAACCATGGTCTCCGAGCTGATAGTCCATGCTGCTACAAACGTCATCGAACTGTTCGTGCTGATGATTGTTGTCTTGCAAACGTCCCCGCCTGTTGACTCAGGGCTCCAGACGTGGCTGCACGATCCATTACAACCATGCGGATAAGATGCCTGTCAAGTCGACTGCTAGTGATACGAGGCCGTTGGGATCCAGTACGGCGTTCCGTATTACCTTCCTGAACCCACCGATTCCATATTCTGCTAACAGTCATTGTATCTCGACCAACGAGAGCAGCAATGTGGCGATACGATAATCCCACAATCGCGATAGGCTACATTCCGACCTTTATCAACATCGGAAACGCATTTCTCCTTCTTACACGACACACCACAACAACGTTTTACCAGGCAAGTCCGATCAACTGCTGTTTCTGTATGAGAAATAGGTTGGAAACTTTCCTCATGTCAGCACATTGTAGGTGTCGCCACCGGCGCCAACCTTGTGTGAATGCTTTGAAAAGCTAATCATTTGCATATCACAGCATCTTCTTCCTGCCGGTTAAATTCCGCCTCTGTAGCACGGCATCTTCGTGGTGTGGCAATTTTAAAGGCCAGTAGTGCCAGTGTAAACAAGGAAGGAGACCCTCCGAAAATATATTTTAGAGAGAATGGTTAGTTACATCTGAATCTTTAATGTTCCCAAAAAGTGCTTTTAAAGCAATATTATATTAGACATTTTAAATGATAGTTCACGTTAGTATAATGATAAGTTGCATCAAGTGGCACCACAGATTTTATCTTATCACATTTATAATTCGTCCGGCAGGATACCTTCGTCTCAGAACCCAACATGTATGCTACGTATTACATGCTGAACTTCCTCCCCGTTGATACAATTATGCATTCTGGATCTTATTCTTTATGCAGAAGAAAAGGAAGAATTTTTGGAAGAAAGTTGCCAAATTCCTTGCTATTCGCGTTTAAGTGCCTGGCAGAGGGTTCAGTGAACCGCCATCAAGCTGCTTCTCTACCGTACCACTCACGAAGGGCGCGCGGGAAAAACGAGCTCTTACATTTTTCCATGCGAGTCCTGATTTCTCGTATTTTATCGTGGAGATCATTTCTCCCTATATAGGTGGGTGCCAACAGAATGTTTTCGCAATGGGAGGAGAAAAATGGTGATAGAAATTTCATGAGAAGGTCCCGTCGCAACAAAAACGCCTTTGTTTTACCGATTGCCAATCCAATACGGGTATCACGCCTGTGGCACTATCTCCCCTATTGCACCATAATACGAATCGAGCCACCCTTCTTTGAACGTCATCCGTCAGTCCCATCTGACGCGGATCCTACACCGTACAACAATATTCCAGAACAGGGCGGACAAGCGTGGTGTAAGCAGTCTCTTTAGTAGACCTGTTGCACCTTCTAAGTGTTCTGCCAATGAATGGCAGTCTTTAGTTTGCTCTACCCACAACATTATTTATGTGTTCGTTCCAATTTAGCCGGCCGCGGTGGTCTAGCGGTTCTAGGCGTTCAGTCCGGAACCGCACGACTACTACGGTCTCAGGTTCAAATCCTGCCTCGGGCATGGATGTGTGTGATGTCGTTAGGTTAGTTAGGTTTAAGTAGTTCTAAGTTCTAGGGGACAGATGACCACAGATGTTAAGTCCCACAGTGCTGACAGCCATTTTGAACGTTCCGATTTAGATTATTTGTGATTGTAATCATTAAGTATTTAGTTGAATTTACAGCCTTCAGATTCGGGTCACTTATCGTGTAATCGAAATTTAGCAGCTGCTTTGCTACACTGATGATATCCTATCTTTCTCATCTTGACAGTTGTTCTTGATTGGAATTCAGGAATATTTACTTCGTCCTCTTTGGTGAAGGAGTTTCGGAAAACCGTGTTTAATAACTCTGGTTTATTGGAACTGTCACTTCACCGTTGTTATAGCGCAGTGAAGGTACTGATTGCGTCTTGCCACTGGTGAGCTTTACGTTTGACCTAAATCTCTTTGGGTTTTCTGCCAGATTCCGAGACCGAGTTTCGCTGTGGAAATTCTTAAAAGCATCTCGCATTGAAGTACGCGCTATATTTCGAACTTCTACAAAACTTTACCAATCTTCAGGATTTTTCGTTTTTCAAATTTGGCATGCTTTTTTCTTTCGTTATGCAACAGCGATCGCACCCGTTTTGTGTACCATGGGGGATCAGTACCATCTCTTATTAATTGATGTTGTATATATCTCTCAATTGCCGTCAAAACTATCTCTTTGAAATCATTCCCTAACTTTTCTATGCTTGCGTGATCGGATCGGAAGGAGTGGAGACTGACTCTTAAAAAGGCATTAAGGGCATTTTTATCAGCTTTTTTAAATAGATGTTATGGGTGTTATGGTATTGAGCCTAACAGCAACTGCCTTAGGGTCGCTAATCACTGTATGCGCCATGAGACTCCCTATTTGTCCAGCATGATAAGAGCCATCAGTAATTGTAGTACGAAGCATGCCTCACCAGGCTCTCTATTGACACTAATGTTTCACCTCTCAAAGCTATCACAGTTTTCCGCTGGACCAATAATCCACATTCTTTGTACTACCTATCCATTGTTTGAGAAGGAACGATGAAGATCAGAGAATAAGTTCTGGTTGGCGATGATTTACTGCTGCGTCCACTAACAGAACTGTATACGTTTCTGGATATCATTTCCGCGTTGGAACGCGATGTACACTGCCCTCAGGAATACCAATCTATTCAAGCTGCCGAGTGGATTCAGTGCTACAGAAGCGAGAACAAAAAAATTCAGTGGCTTTGTCATTGAGCTTTGTATGACGATTGCGTTGTCTTGAGTTCGCTGAAGCGTTCGACAAGACGAGAAAATAGTCCTTAGTGAAGATTGGTTTCGTCGGTATATCTCAGTGTATAGAGCTCGCCTGTCTGTGTAGCATTACGCCTACCTTCAGCCACAACGATTGTAATGATGCTGCAGTTTTCAGTGAAAGACTGCCTTTACTGTACGCAGAACGCCGTTTTATTGTCCTAGAGTACTGTACTAAATGTAGCGCTAAGAAGGAAACCTTACTGTAGTTACTGTTCAACTAACTTACATTCTTCGTAGATGGACGGAGTTCCTCTTCGTTGCTGTACACTGTACTCAGGCACGCCTTCAACTGAAGACGGTTGACTGAATGAACGGTGCGCTTTTTCCGTATGTTTCGCCTTTTCTTTGTCACTCCAGCAGGTGGACGAATTACGTCCCGGGTACATGCACTGTCTGCTATTATCAGCCAGTCAAAAGCTAATTCATGTTGAGTTCTTAATAAGGTCATGTTTATGTGAATGGTACACTGTGACAAGTGTTTGAACAGGTCTTGCGGGGAGGATGTAGATTACAGTATATAGAATATAGGATGATATTTAAAAGAGTCGTACTGCTGATAATATTTTCGTAAGGAACAAAGTTACAAAAAGGCATCATGGTGGTTAGTGTCTCCCTGGTAGCTAAACTTCATTTTCTTGATTTTGTTTTTATTTTGCTTCTGGACGAAAGTGGTGGTCAAGATAAATGGGACAGCCTGCACTATTAACAATGGCCACCTACGTCTCTACCAAGGGAGGTGACGCTATGGATAGCACAGCTGACTCGCATTCGGGAAGAGAGGGCTCACATCCCCATTTGGTCATTTTGATTTATATTTGCCAATGTTTCCTTGAATCAGTTGAATCGATTATTACTTTGCTTCGTTTGGAAAAGTCATTCCGATTTCATTCCCACACACTCTCTGTCAGACTCGTGCCGTATTTCTAGTCAAGTTGTCGCTGACGGTACTGCAAGCCCTTATAATACATATTTTCAAAGTTGGTAACATAGCCTAGCACAGTTGAGTGGCGTTCAACTCTCAGCTTGTGTGTTTGAATTCTGGTAGTAGACAAAAATCACCCGAGTTTTCTTGGATGGTGGAGAAAGGATAACCATATTCTCATTCACACCACTAAACCATACAACAGAGGTCGCGGGTGCCATCATCACAGTATATTATACAGTGAGGTCATGCGAAACTATTTATGGAGATCAGTTCGTAATAAAGGAATGGTAAAGTCTACACCCCGTTTCTTTCCAGTTACGAAGAGTATGTAATGTTGTTTCACCTGCTTTTGTTGTTTTCTCATTTTATTTACATGCTCATCTCAAAAAAATAGCCATTGCACAAACCCTGAAAAATTGAGAGCAGGTCAAACCATCTCGTTGCTTATGAGAGTCATGCAATGTATGGAACGCCCATTATTGACTTAGACTCACGTTGGTCTTTACAGATCACGTATAAGGGGAAGTCAAATGAAAAGGAAACAGATGGTAAAAAGTAAGTAAACTGTTTTTTATTTCAAAAGTAATAGCGATAACTGTTAATACATTTATCCCACTGTGAGACAAGAGGTCAATACCTCCGTGGATAAATGTTTGCGGCTGCCTACGTAACCATGATTGCACACGCAGGCGACCACTTCGTCGTTCGAAGAAAATGAATGGTCACGAACGTCTTTCTTCAGGGCCCCAAAAATATGGAAATCGCATGGTCAGGAATGGGGAGGATGTGCAACGCCTTCCTAGCGAAAGGTCTGCAGCACAGTCGAAACAGGAAGCACGACAACTCCGGGAAGGTCTGATGACTTTCTTATTTGAGTGCAAGGTCCGCTGCTCTTTGACTTGCTGCAACACGCCACTGCAATTAATGCACAACGCCGCATGGGAACTTTACAAAAATTGAAGCGCGCTGTCAAGTCCTAACCGCCATGAATACTGAAGGATGGCATCATTCTGTTGCTGGATAATACCCGCCCACTTTGTTGCCAAGGCTGTGCTCCAAACGTTTAGCTGGGAAGCCCTTACACATCCTCCATTCAGTCCCGATCCCTCCCCAAACGGTGGCCATGGTGGCCGAGCGATTCTAGGCGCTTCAGTCCAGAACCGCGCTGCTGCTACGGTCGCAGGTTCGAATCCTGCCTCGGGCATGGATGTGTGTGGTGTCCTTAGGATATTTAGGTTTAAGTAGTTCTAAGTTCTAGGGGACTGATGACCTTAGATGTTAAGTCCCATAGTGCTCAGAGCCATTTGAACCATTTGTCTCCCCAAACTTGGGCACAATCGTGGTTCCGCAGGCAAAAGTAAGCATTTTTCCATGGAGGCACTGACAGTATTGTTTCAGTGTATTAACAGTTATGCCGATTACTTTTGAAATAGTGAACAGTTTCGCTACTTTTTTTCATTTGACTGCCCTTATATTGACGATTCGTGTTCGTTTTAATACCTGCATGTATGTCAATGTAAAATCTCGTCAAGTCTTATTAGTGGTGAAAGGAACATTGCTGAATTAGTGACTCGTTGTTACTTACATATTCGCTTAGAGGGAGGAACTGCTGTAAGAATAACATTGGAAAGAAAACAGTTGCTTTGATATTTTTTCTACAACGTATTATCTTCAACTACGTGTTTGTAGCTAGGTCTTTCTGACGTACCGTGTGACTGTATTGAGAAAAAAATGACGTTCCCCTTAGGGTCATAAGTCATAACCAGTCTGTGGCACACTTGTGAACGAGCTAACCCGCTCTAACGGCGCAATAATATGCACGTATTCCGATATTGTTAGCGACCAGCAACTTGGTTCTTGAGATCAAAACTCCGTTTTCCCGCTTTCCTTCAACAGTTCAAATTAATGGGTTCTGTTTGCGTAAGATCACTGACCGTATACTACGACAAAAACTTCATAGATTAAGTTTCTCTGTGTTCTCATATAGCGAAACACTAAAAGCGTTGTTAATGAACGCGCCATATGACAACCTTCTGAGATCGACGGAGCACCCAGCTGTACTAACTTGCGTAGCGACTTTGAACTCGAGTAGCACAGCTTTCTGCTAAAGAATGCCCTTAGAGCGGCTGAAAATGGTACAGTGAGATTACTTTAATGCTTTAAAACTCCTGAATTTCGAAGAGACAGTTTATTAACATTCTTTCGCGGCATGTTATCCCAGGAAGGTTGCAGACTATTTCCACCCAGCTCCGCTTGTGTTACTGTGCAGTATTCACTGCATCGTATTTAGACTAAGAAACCACCTTATTGCTTCAGCGCCAGTTGTCGTATTTCGGTGACTTGGCATATGCTTGTTCTGTCGTCAAAAAAGAAAAAAAGAAAACGCATGTCCATCGGCTCGTCGATCCACCTGTGTCTCTCCTTCCTTTCGGAGTGTAGATCAAGATTTGATTATGTATTCCTTCACTCTATACAGATGGTGTTTGCACCACTGTCTGTGTTCAGTTATTTCCTCATTAATAGCATGTACATTCATCTCGTTTTGGCCATCTTCATTCTGCATTAAATCTTCTCTATTACAGCCTTTTATTGTCATCAAGAATCACACCTCTGCTCCTTGTATTTTTCTTCCATCTTTCTTTTCACTTACCCAACTCTGGGTTCCATAGAACAGTAATGCTATTTTCATGGCTTCATATAATTTAATCTTTGTATCTTTTCGGCCTTTTTGTTAAGTGTTTTACATATTGTTCTACATATTGCCTCACGTTGGTGCATCATTTCACGTATATCATATCATAAAATCAAGACTCGTGTCGCATCCCAAGTATTTATAATGTGATTCCTGTTCAATTACTTTTTTGTTAATTACTATAGTGAATTACTTTATTGTTAATTACTGTTTTTGACTGCACCAGGTATTTATCTTGAAAGATCATAACTCTCGTGCTACGTAATGAAATTTTTAGACTATTCTGCACATGCTTGGTATATTCGATGTACATTATTGTGTTATTACTTTCTCATCTACAAATAGGATAGCATTTTTATCTAATGTAATTCCTGGAGAACTCTCTTATTTCCAATTTCTAAGAAAATGATCAATATACACATTAAAAAGAGAGGTTGGCATGGAGCAACCCTGTCATACTGCTTGACTGATTTTCATCTTATTTGTCCACTCCTCTCCTGTATTTTACTATCATTTATTTGTCACGAAATAAGCTTTCGACTGACCTTTTTAAGTATGGTTAGTAGTCACTGTCATTGATTATTGCCCATAATTTATTTCGATCATCTCGAAAGCTTATTATAAAATCTATAAAAGCGATGTGTTTTTCTCTTTGTTTCTCTGTGAATCGCTTTTTTGCAAAAAAAAATATTGTCACTACACGACCGTTATCTTCTAAATCCACTTTGATATTCTTCGAGGAGTGTTTTAGCTGGAGCTATTATTCTGTTATTCAAGATTTTCGAAGACGGGATAAATTTTAGTGTTTATTCAGATATATTTGAACAACAACTAATACTCTGCGTTCTGCACGCCGCAATGTTTTTTGTCTCATCAGTATCAAAATATAAAGAAAAACTATTCATTGCATGATTATTCTGGAGTTGGTCGTAACCTCTGAATACATGTTGCATAATGCTCACCCTTATGAGTCTTTTTTGTGGTTTCGTTGACAGCCAGGTGATTCATAATGTCGAGAAATTTTAAAGAAGGCAATTTCCTTTGTGTAGTCACTGAAACGATGTAGGGTGTTTAATTACAATTAATACTGATACACATTTATGATCTTCCTCGAGAACGCCGTATCAGCATACCCAGGGAACCAATCGGCACAAACTGTAAATTATATCTACTACTACAAAAGCGGTGAAGCATTTGTGCGTTGCATAGGCAATAATTACGGAACCGTATCGCTCAGTAACACACTAGAAAACGTGATGAAGTAAATGAGGAAGAGGTTGATTTGAAAATATGGAGTGAGGAACTGTGAATGGCGAGGCCCGCGTCTGTTGTGGCTGTGGAGCCTGGCCCCGCCGTGTTATTCCAGTCACGGTGCGACACGCGTGGAAAGAGGGGATCCGTATGCCAGTCCCCTCACGAACCGGGGCGCGCGGTGTTGCAGAGGTGTCCGACGCCAGGGGAAATACACGTACCACGCTACTCCAAGCTGAAATTGACGGCAGATCTGTAAAGCCCGCTTCCGTGCTCAGAAAGTCTAATTGCCAGAACATTAGTTGTAGATTAAAAGAAAATGAGATATTAGTCTCGAGATCTGCCAGAGTTGTACGTACTTTATTAACCAGGTCAGAATGAGCGTTTTGCCTCTGTTAAGTAGGATAAGACATTATACACCATGCTACGAAGATCTAGAAAACTTTTCGTTAGCTTTCGCCGGTGATGATCGGCAGCTGTAGTAATAACCAGTATTTAATGATAAAAAGAAACCCAGCAGTACAGATAACCTTTATTTTACATGCAGTTATAGTTACACTCCTGGAAATTGAAAGCAGAACACCGAGAATTCATTGTCCCAGGAAGGGGAAACTTTATTGACACATTCCTGGGGTCAGATACATCACATGATCACAATGACAGAACCACAGGCACATAGACACAGGCAACAGAGCATGCACAATGTCGGCACTAGTACAGTGTATATCCACCTTTCGCAGCAATGCAGGCTGCTATTCTCCCATGGAGACGATCGTAGAGATGCTGGATGTAGTCCTGTGGAACGGCTTGCCATGCCATTTCCACCTGGCGCCTCAGTTGGACCAGCGTTCGTGCTGGACGTGCAGACCGCGTGAGACGACGCTTCATCCAGTCCCAAACATGCTCAATGGGGGACAGATCCGGAGATCTTGCTGGCCAGGGTAGTTGACTTACACCTTGTAGAGCACGTTGGGTGACACGGGATACGTGCGGACGTGCATTGTCCTGTTGGAACAGCAAGTTCCCTTGCCGGTCTAGGAATGGTAGAACGATGGGTTCGATGACGGTTTGGATGTACCGTGCACTATTCAGTGTCCCCTCGACGATCACCAGAGGTGTACGGCCAGTGTAGGAGATCGCTCCCCACACCATGATGCCGGGTGTTCGCCCTGTGTTCCTCGGTCGTATGCAGTCCTGATTGTGGCGCTCACCTGCACGGCGCCAAACACGCATACGACCATCATTGACACCAAGGCAGAAGCGACTCTCATCGCTGAAGAGGAAACGTCTCCATTCGTCGCTCCATTCACGCCTGTCGCGATACCACTGGAGGCGGGCTGCACGATGTTGGGGCGTGAGCGGAAGACGGCCTAACGGTGTGCGGGACCGTAGCCCAGCTTCATGGAGACGGTTTCGAATGGTCCTCGCCCATACCCCAGGAGCAACAGTGTCCCTAATTTGCTGGAAAGTGGCGGTGCGGTCCCCTACGGCACTGCGTAGGATCCTACGGTCTTGGCGTGCATCCGTGCGTCGCTGGGGTCCGGTCCCAGGTCGACGGGCACGTGCACCTTCCGCCGACCACTGGCGACAACATCGATGTACTACGGAGACCTCACACCCCACGTGTTGAGCAATTCGGCGGTACGTCCACCCGGCCTCCCGCATGCCCACTATACGCCCTCGCTCAAAGTCCGTCAACTGCACATACGGTTCACGTCCACGCTGTCGCGGCATGCTACCAGTGTTAAAGACTGCGATGGAGCTCCGTATGCCACGGCAAACTGGCTGACACTGACGGCGGCGGTGCACAAATGCTGCGCAGCTAGCGCCTTTCGACGGCCAACACCGCGGTTCCTGGTGTGTCCGCTACGCCGTGCGTGTGATCATGGCTTGTACAGCCCTCTCGCAGTGTCCGGAGCAAGTATGGTGGGTCTGACACACCGGTGTCAATGTGTTCTTTTTTCCATTTCCAGGAGTGTATTATAATTTAACCATTATTGGGCGTACGGAGGGTGACATTTACTACGCTTCATGTGTCGACGCATAGTTTCGGAAAAAAGATCGATGGTCATCTCGAAAACGCTGTCATCAAGGTGAACGGTGGCTCGAAAAGTGCAGTGCGCCACGGACGTATCCTGATGGGAGCAGTATTATGCTGCGCCTGCATGGGACATGTGGCCGTAGTCGAACACGCTGACAGCAGCGAACCATCTGCGAGCCTTCATGCATGATGCCTTCCCCGATAGCGGTCTCATCTTTAAGCAGTATAATTGTCCTTGTCTCAGAGCCAGAACCGTGCTACTGTGTAATATTTCCGTAAGCTGATGTTCAACAGCAGTAATGTATTTTATAAAATGCATTTTAACCATCAGCTGTTAATGTGTCCCAATAGTCATCTACCGGTTCGATTATTAGCCATTATCCAGGATGAAGTTTACAATAAATTAGTTAAAAGTGTCCTGTTTTCCTCTGAAGCTGAGCAATATCGAAATGTGCTACATACCCCACAAACCTACCAACAAACTATCGAATCCCTGATACGCAGAAACAGTGATAAATTTCGTTCCAAAGACGGACAAACTATATTATTCAAGTGGTCATAATGTTTTGGTTTATGAATGTATAAAACACTGAAGAGCCAGAGAAACTCGAACACCTGCCTAATATCATGTAGGACCCCCGCGAGCACGCAGAAGTTCCGCAACACGAAGGGGCATGACACAATTAATGTCTGAAGTAGTGCTGGAGGGAACTGATGTCATGAATCCTGCAGGGTTGTCCATAAATCAGTAAGAGTACGAGAGCGTGTAGCTCTCTTCTGAACAGCACGCTGCAAGGTATGCCATATATGCTCAATAATGCTCATGTATGGGAGTTTCGTGGCCAGTGGAAGTTTCTTAACTCAGAAGAGTGTTCTTGGAGCCACTATGTAGCAATTCTGGACGTATGGTGTGTCGCATTGTCCTACTGGAATTGCCGAAGTCAGTCGGAATGCACAATGGACATGAATGGATGCAGGTGATCAGACAGGATGCTTCCGTATATGTCACCTGTCAGATTAGTATCTAGATGTATCAGGGGTCCCATATCACTACAAATGCACACGCCCACGCCATTATAGACCTTCCACAAACTTGAATAACCCCTGCTGACATGCAGGATCGATGAATTCTTGAGTTTGTCTCCATACCTGTAGACGTCCATCTACTCGATACAATTTGAAACGAGATTCGTCCGACCAGACAACATGTTTCCAATCATCAACAGTCCAACGTCGGTTTAGACGGCCCAGGTGAGGCATAAAGCTTTGTGTCGTGCTCTATTCAAGGGTACACGAATGAACCTTCGGTTTCGAAAGCCCATGTCGATGACGCTTCGTTGAATGGTTCGCATGCTGACACTTGTTGATGGCCCAGCACCGAATCGGCAGAAATTTGCGGAAGGGTTGCTCTTTTCTCACGTTGAGCGATTCTCTCAATAGTCGTTGGTCCTATTTTTACAGGATCTTTTCCGGCTGCAGCGATTTCGGAGATTTGATGTTTTACGTGATTCCTATTATTCACGGTACACTCGTGAAATGGTCGTACGGGGAAATCCCCACTTCATCGCTACCTCCGAGATGCTGTGTCCAATCGCTGGTGCGCCGACTGTAACACCATGTTGAATTTTGATAACCTGCCATGGTAGAAGCAGTAACCGATCCAAAAATTGCGCCAGACACTTGTTCTCTTATATAGGCGTTGCCGACCGCAGCGCTGTATTCTGACTGTTTAGGAATCTCTGTATTTGAATACCTACGGCTATACCAATTTCTTTGTCGCTTTAGTGTATAATGTATGTTGGGTGACTCTGCATCATCACCGTTTCAATATTATGCTTTGTTGCAACCAATCTTTTCAGTTTAGTGTTGTCCTTTCCTAAATAATTTTGACATTTTGTTACCTCCAACAAATTTTTTAAAATTACTTTCCTGCTCGAGCCACACTTTATTTTGTGTATCTTACAGTATATCTTAAAATTTTTGGACGTTTATTTAGATACAATTAATGTTGTTTCCCTTTTTGGGTAGTTGCTATAATAGATATTTTTGCCCAATTATCTCTTTCGAGACATGTTCATTGTTTTTTTTATCTGTTCACCTGGTTCTAGCTAGCCTTCTTCAAAGCACATTTGCACACTAAGCGATTTCTCTCTGTCTTCATTAAGAGTCCGACGTTCACATATTTACATGAGTACACTCTAGATAAACATCTTCAAGAATTGTTTTTTTTTCTCTTCCATATTGTACATTCGTTTATAATTTTCTGCTTTCATTGAAAGCACGTGTAACTGTTGCATTCATTTTCTTAATTTCGAGATGCAGCTGTTATCTTTCCTAATCAAGGTATCTAAGTAGCAATAGTTCATCAGCTTATTCTTAAATTTTTCTTGCTGCCGTAACCAAGTTTAAGTTTCGCGATTCATGTGTCGAGGTACACGCATTTTACAAAGGGAGTCCTGCATTACTTCATTAAGAAATTCATTGAGGTGTGTACACTGCAAAAATTGTAAATTTTTGACGAACAATTTATGCTTCCCGTTCTGATGCATGAAAATTCCTTCTACAGTTTTCAATAGCTCGTCACGCTTAACTACGAGAAATGAGCTATTTTAGTTCACAATCCTTCCGCATTTTCGGATGATTTATTCGCCCGGCAGATTAATACTTCGGTGGCTGTACATGCGGGCTATATTGCGTCTCTTGCTTTGATGGACAGCTGTCAAGCGTGCGCGTTTTGTCCGAAATCTGCGGCAAAAAAACAACCGGAGCGTGCTTCGAACAGCTGTCAGATAGCAGCGCGACAAATTTGTAACGTCACAAAGGAAAACCATATTGTCGTTCCTAACCGAAGACTCACACTTTGATTGTACTTTTTTTTTCTTTTTTCCTTGTGGTTGGCATATGAGAAAATATGAAAGTTGTACTCTGACCTATCGGGCAGCTATATTTCCTTACTCAACAAACTGATGAAGAACATCACATGAGCATTGGAATCTACAATTTTACGACCACAGCAATGTGAGACGTTGGATTTTAATTCAGAAGCGGTTCATATACCCATCCGGGCATCCAGAATTTCTCTTCCTAGGACTGCACTTAAGACGAATGTCGGTATTGTTCATTTCAAAGAAACGGCCGATTTCCTTTGCATTAATCTGTTGAACAGTCTATAATGATCTAGTAGCGACGGGACGTAAAGCCCTGATCATTCTCTTCCTTCGACTCGTAAATTGGATGCCTTAAAGAAGAATCGTAATAGTAAAAGGCTGCTGAAATGCATCTAATGATTTCTTACTTATTTCAGTGGGGAAAAAGACTAATACTATGATGTACGTAAAAACTAATGTCTTAGTCACTAGGAAGACTGTCCTAGACGCTCAAATGTAATTTTCTGATAATTGCTCTAAAGATCTATTTTGTGGTCGAGTGCAAAACTACCAATTGTGGCGGTGCTGACAACCGTTAAAGATTCTTGCTGGAGGAAGGAACCACGATTTTGACGTCCGAATAAATCGGTCTGGGTACGGCCAAGTAACGGCTCCATAGGGTTAAAATCTCTTCCTTGCTACGAGCTACATGAACATTCTGGAGACTTGGCGTTATTGGTTAGCACGCATTATTGGATCTTACCGTTGTCGGTATTAGGCACAGTTTAAAGTCTCGAATAAGACAGAAACCACTGAGTATCCGACTTCTTCTCGAAGTAGCCAGTTCAAAAGCAAATGATAAGTAATCATAGCTGCAACATCTATCTTCGAGTCAGGCGCATTTTTCCTAAAACACTTTTCTATAAGCACACTATGGAAGCCCATTAGCTGACTCTCAACTGAAGCGAGAGCTAATGATCTAGAATGCACAGGCATGATTAAGTAAGAAACTACTTTATCGGTTCTTACAGTTTGTTTTTCATTAGTTTTACAAGAGTCACCCCGCACCTCCGATTCGTTAATGAACCGAATTGCCTTGTATAAACCGCCTACAGATGTCTGATTGCCTAATAAATGTGTTACTATGTTAAATATTATGACATTATTTTGTAGGTATCTGCCGTAGTATATGTGGATACTATGTGCAGAATAGGTAGCAAATAGAGTTAGTAGCCAAGAAACAACGAACTAAATTTTCATACCTAATGTCGAAGTTTTATCGGATAAACAACGAACATTTAGTAAGCGTTACACTTGATTCCTTATTTTTTGAGGTTGTAAACAAAAAAGTTTCGAAAAGATTTGAAATTATGCGTTAACTTTGTTAGAAGTCGTTGTGAGGTCTCTCTCTCTTCCTCCCTCTCCTCTCTCTCTCTCTCTCTCTCTCTCTCTCTCTCTCTCTCTCTCTCTCTTCCCAAATAGTTGATAAATATAATCTGGGTAATTTCAGCGCCTTGAATTACGGTGCCTCAAGACATGCAAACAGTTTAAGACTATAGTACTTGACTTGATTTTATTTTTTATTCAGTTTCTGTCACAGTCGGGTTCGAAAATTTTTATTTGTGGTTGCTAGTTTCTGACTACATTGTCCATTGTGAAACCATAGCCTTAGTTGTAAATGTTAACGTACATTTCTACCAGTGCACACATATAAAATAGCCTTAACTAGTACTGCTATGCTCTGGTGTTTGTGTGTGCAAAGTATTAATTCCTATTCCGGATTCAGGAACCTCACTAAGATTAGTTGTGTAAGCGCCCTCTATCTGTAGTACTTCACTTATTGTGTTAAATCTGTAACGCAAGGAAATACCTCTTAGTGAGTAGATTATGACAGAATTATAACTTTTTAAATTCTCTCAATAATTATATGAAATATTGAAAATGAAAATTTCTTTGCCTCTGAAAGCCGTTAAATAGGCAAGCAGGTGGCCAGATGACCGTTTTAGCCGTTTAGTAACATAGGGGTGGAGAAGAAGATTTGTTCTAAATATAGCCAAGAACGTGAATAAAAAATCACTATGCAGCTGTAGATTGATCATAATTCTTACCTTGTATATCAATAGCGTTAAATTACATGGTGTTTCAAAGGGTTTCCACCGATTTTCCACGACTCTGTCCCTACGTCAACGTGGATAGAAACTGGTGGAACTTAAGCATATGATGATAAAGTTCTCAAAATGTTAAGAACCATACGATTGCACAATTGTATATTTTTGAACTTCACGTACCTTGTGTACTTTTTAAATTAGGTTGAAGATAAAATTCTTCATTTACCTTTCACAAATATTCAATGTGCCCTCCAACAGACACACAACAAATCTCCAGACAGTTGACAAAATCTTTCCATACTGTTTGAACTATGTCTGCAGTTACCACATGCACTGCTATTGTCATGCAGCGTCGCAGTTTACCCAAATCTGTTGGAAGGGGAGGCGCACAAACTGAGTCTTTCACAAACCTCCATAAAAATATCACATACTGTGAAACCTGCCGACTTTGAGTAAACAATCAGTATTTTGAAAATACTAATACCATTGCAAATGCTTAGAGTTGCAGGGTGTTCAGTACCGTATTCTGGACGAACCTCAGGCCGTGAAGTTGTAATTGAATTTCGTTTGTTGAACGGAACTGAGCAAAACACATTTTCTTGCTTTTTACTGCCGTCTCTATCTGACACACCTCGGATAATGAATGAGCGAGGTAATGGTTTCCATTAGGACATCCGTACAAGCAAACACATGCGCTAGTAAATTAAAACAGTCACCAAGGTTAACTTTTAATTTTGATGCATAAGTTTCTATTTTCATTCTTATACAATATATATAACCTGTCAAACTGAATTAATCTTTTTGAGACACCTTGTTTATTCATCATGTTCTACAGTCTTACGTAAATTGAGTAAATATACGAAGTAATAAATTCAGTGATTGTCATCGTTTATTAATGAAGCTTGTCCGAGTGTTAATGAGCCCCATTCGAGAGATTCCTGCCTTCACGCTGAAAAGGTCTTATTGAATCATCCTTTGAAACTCCATTATCATACGCTGCGACATGGTCGCGAATGGAACAGTGACCTGAAAATGCAGAATAAATTTATTTTATTTCACGTCTACGGTTACAAACTTGTAGGCCGTCAGAGTACCGGTTTCGGTCAGCAATGACCATCTTCAAATCTTCTTTATGAAAAACATCTCCTAATATACTGGACGCTAAGTGACATCGTCAAACGCGAAACACAAAATCAGCGTCAACATCGTCGTACATATATAAATTATAGTATATACAAGAATCATTTTGTTAGTCGTGCTACTGTTTAAAACCAACTGCCGTACAGTAGCCACCAACTGTACAGTAAAGCAGTTTGTTTCGAACAGTAGTGCTGCTGACAAGATCACTCTTGTGTATACTATAATTTATATATGTACGACGATGCTGGCGCTGATTTTGCGTTTATCATTTGGCGATGCTACTTTGGCTCCAGTATATTAGGACATGTTTTTAACAAAACAGAGCTGAAGATGGTCATTGCTGAGCGTATCGGTAGTCTGAGGACCTACAAGTTCGTGACTGTAGTCGTGAAATAAAAGAAATTTATTCTAAATTCCTTTACTTCAAATTTTCGTGGCACTCAAACTTATAATTCTTTGCAATACAGTTTAAAAGGGTTTTATCTTTTCTGTGGTAATCAGGCATTACAAAATTTGTTGTGTACCAGCTAGAGATACGCAAGAAATATTGCGAGAGGCTGCCACCACACAGGTACAACCGCTCGCCTACCGACTCTCATTTCTGACCAGTAGCCTCAAGATGGCGCTCACAAACACGCACCTCTGAAGCTCTGTATAGGGAAAGTAGGGCTAACTTGCCGGTGGCCGCCGTTTTGGGCCCGCTGTACCACTGGCTCCACATTGACTTCTGCAGCAAATTTAGCTGTGTACATTAAAGAAATGCACTTAACTATCTAATGCACTGCTAAAACTGATCAGTGGCTTCAAACGGAACGTGCCGGATACTTAGCAACAAAAAATCTCGACAAATTTAATTTAAATGAATGGAAAAGTATTTGTTCTGGCAAGCATGAATCACGTTTTTTTTTTCCTGCTATCCTTTATTAACAGCGAAAGCATATTTCGCAGTTCTTGTAGAGGTGTCGAGTTTGAACACCAGTTTTCGTAATTACTGTTAAATTGGTCCTATCCAATAGTCAGCAGGAGAAAAGGGAACCAATACACAGGTCTGCCAAAAAATATTTTTTGAAAGTTGTTTGAAATTTGGTAACTGACTTTTATGTACTTTTCAGTGCTTATTTCAAAAATGCAATTAGTTTTTTTCTATCACGTCAGGTTTTCTCACAAAAAAGGGAGCATTTTTGGGTATAATAACAAAATTTAACAATTTATCACATTTTTTCTAACGTTATAAAATTTTATTTGTAAATCACGTTCTAAACTACAGTTCGCGTACACTTGCATTTCTCTTTAAGCTCGTAAGTCCTTGTAATAAGGCTTTTGCTTTCTGTTGAAGCGTCTTTTATTGCTTTTCCGGCTGTGGACTCGTTGAGGACCATCTCTTTTTATCATCGGGCAGTAGTTCGCTACCATGTTGACGTTCCATCTTCCTTGATAGCTTGTTTTCATTTCTTTGATGTCTTGGTGGAAACCTTCGCCCTGCTCTTTACTTACATCACCAAGGTTTGCAGGAAAGTAGTCAAGATATGAGTGGAGAAAATGAACTTCAACGCTCATGTTACAGCCCGGTTTCTTAAAGTTGTCGAGCATGTCTGAGACGATTGTCTTGTAGCATGGACAACTAATGGAAAAGATGTCCATGCTGCCTTTTCTTTTGTTTCCATTTTGTCCACAATGTTGGGATCTGTCATTAGTTTTCTAATGTCTGGTCCAACAAAGATACCGTCCTGTAGCTTTGCCTCGGATAAACCAGGAAACTGTCCACAAAGATTTCTGAAAAACTCCTCTCCTATTGGCAATGCTTTAACAAATTGTTTCATCAGCCCCAAATTAATGTGAAGTGGTGGAAGTAACAACTTTTTGGGATCCACAAGGCTTTTCCTCTCAACATTTTTAGCTCCTACCTGTAAGGTTTTTCTCGAGGGCCAAGCTTTTTTTATGTAGTGTTGCTTTCTGTGTCTACTGTCCCAGTCACAGAGAAAACTAGGGAACTTTGTATAGTCATTTTGTTGACCAAGCACCATTGAAATCACTTTTCAATCACCACATAGTGTCCATTTGTGGTCTGTATAGCAGAGTTTACTTAAAACCAGTTGAAGGTCTTCCCAACATTCTTTTAAGTAAACTGAATGTCCAACTGGTATAGAAGTATACTTACTGCCATTGTGTAGAAGTACTGCTTTAAGGCTTCTTTTTGAAGAATAAATAAAAAGAGTCCACTCATCACGAGCATATTCTATATTTTGAAACATGTCATAAGTCCAGGAACAACATTGCAAAACACCAGGTCACCTTCTTGAGAGACGAAAGATACAAATTCCTTTTCCCTCGATCGACACCAAGAAAAGGATGTACCCGGAGCCAACATATGTTTATCTTTCAGTCTGGATCCAAAAACCTCTGCCGATTCTTTAGAAAGGCCTAGGACCAACTAAATCGTTCACTTCAGATTGTGAGAATGAAATGGGATCGGTTGTGCCAGGATCGTAGCAATCTCTGTCTTCTTCGCCATCACCTTGCTGAGCCAATGGCCCTTGGTACTTCAGATCCATGAGGAACAGGGCGATTGGCTGATCGAATATCAGGGTAAAGAATATCCTCTTTGTTTTTCAAATTGAAACCTCGTAATTCGCATGAAAGAAAATAGCAGTCATCATAGTGATTGTTTGGCTCCCTCCAAACCATTGGTATTCCATAACGTAAGTACTGCTTTTTACGTTGAAACCATTGCCTCAGTTCTTCAACACACACTGAACAAACCTTGTGTGGGGCGCAAGGCTTATCTTGATCGCGTAACTTTATGCCAAAATAGGCAAAATATACTTTTTAAACAAAATCGGAAATGCTTCTTTGTTGCTTTTTAACGGTATAGTTACCACAAATGTACCAGAAGCAATCTGGCGAGTTTATACATCCTCTGGTAGTCAATGTCCATTGTCCATAAGACAACTTCACAACACAAGAAAACAGTCACTACTTTAAAGCATTAGTAACAACACGTGAACAGCACTGAGTGAAGAGGTACTGTGAACTGAAGGACAATAGCAGAAGCTCATTGCTTGGTGGTGGCGGGGGAAGGGACAGCGCGACAGACAGGCACTGACATGAAAATACTGCTGGTTTCTCCTAATTACTCTTTATTTTACGTATATCTAGTATAAAAACGGCTAAATAACAGTTTATGGAGGTCCGAAAAACCAAAAATCAAACTCAGTAGAGTGCTCAAATATGGAAAAAGGCTAAAATGGACAATTGGTGTTTGTGAAATAACTGTACTTGATGGAATTTTTTCACTATTTTCCCCGAAATCATCGTTGAAAACACTATAAAAATCACTTAATAAATTTGAAACAATTTTTATGTCACAGACGTGCGTTATTAGTTCGCAAGTGCAAGGAAAAATCCATGGCTAATTTAAAGTTCTATGTCGACTTACTTCTTGTTCTTGCTACACGGTAGTCTTTTTTGTTATACGAAATAAAACACTGGATTCAAATATACATGCGCGGTACTTTAGGAAATAGATTATGCATGCTTTACACTTTTGTCAGATCCATCCCATAAAATTTTGTCTGCAAATTGTTCTATGACATTGTGATAATGATTAAGAAAGTACAAGAGAATGCAATATTTTTAAAATGTGTTCGAATAAAACTAGGCCTACGATCGAGAGCGGGCTGTAGGAAACAGTAACAAAAAGTGTCAGTACTTAAGCAATGTAGATTAGCTGCCAGGTTGCAACAGTACTGCTAACGTTATTATTTACTGAATGAAAGGACTTAGGTGCGGTATTTACCCTGTCAAAAACAAATTTTATTCCACATTATATTGAGTGGAACAAAGTATAATTTATTATTGTGAACATCGAAAACATAAGTTTAAGCCATACTGTACAGTCAGTGAGGTCAAAGTTTTTACCAGTAATGATAACTTTGTACGGTAAAACTCACTATTTTTCGTTTTAAGTGCTAACAGTGGCAGTTTTTAATCTAAGATTTCTATTTTGTAATTAGATTACCATTAAACCATGCTATTAGCTCTGCTGACTTTTTTCCCGTTCGAATGGATTGGAAACTAAGTAACAGAAATGTAAAAAGGAGACAAAGACAAAAGAACAGAAATGAATCAGATTAACTGAATGATTAAGTCAAGTTCCGACGAACATTCTCACTGCGACCAATATTCTCCTTCTTGTTGCATCTCTCCCTTCGGGAGGAATTCTGCACAGTTTTCCTCCCTTTTCGCCTCGAAACTAACACCCAAAACTACAACACTGAGGCATTATTCTACTTAAAACTTGGAAGGTACACACCACTTTCTATGCTTCACACGTAACGCTTGGGACCAAAATGGCTGGTAATGTCACGTGATGCCAATGCTGAACTACGGACGGCAGCAAACGCTTTCCTTTATACAGAGCTTTACAGATCTCTTCCTACACAGACTTCTTACTGCTTCTGCGCCACTTTCTTCAGCGTGTCATTTATGTCCGCCGATAGCGTGGACAACCGCCATAGGGACTGCTGTCAACTTCAGACTACATTGCTTCCACCTCGTACTGGCAGACACGGAAATCCTTCCGCTAACAGCCACGAAAACACGACACGCCGTGGGTACTCCTACAGTTCCAAATCGTCAGTTATACAGTTCAATTCAGTGACTACAGAGACCTCAGAGGCGTTTTCTGGAGACTACCTTCCGACCGAGCAGGCGCGCTTCACAGAGAATAGTGACAGTATCACAGACTGCCAAGAGGCAGCAAAGATATTTATATTTCATTGTAGTAGGTTTCTGACATAAAGTGTCAAGCATAAAAATTGTTCTCAATTGAAGTTCCAATTTGTAACATGATGTTAATAAATGTTACTTGTTATTTCTTTTTATATTACCACAATTCTGTTACAGAGCTCTCCCGCTAAACATATGTTTAAATAGCAAGCATGCAAACAACAACCTTGAAGAAGTTATTGTAGAGAAATTTTCTGCTACGGTAGATGTTTGGGTTGAATTAATGGCAGCATTCTTTTACTCTATTCACAGCATAATTTGTTAATGTTATGCATGCTCGACACAAAAATGAAAACCTTCGGAACTACGCACCTTTAAGTTTCACGTAAACGTTTGACGTGTATGACAATTGGAATAATAATTTGTCGTCTTTGCTTAGTACAATAATATTGAGATAGCTCATTTGATACGCATTATTACAGTTTTTACGAGGCATGATTACGTACTGTGATAAGACGAACTTAATGCTTGCCTTATTTGTTAACTACTATTTCATAGAAGGGGAAGTCACTCTTGCATTACGTGTCGTTAAAACATCAAATTCTGTCCTTCCTTTTACGTGGGTAAACTGTGTTTTAAGAGTAATGTTTGCTTTTTAATAAACAATTAATATGTACATTTATTCAGTATTTTTTGTCTGAAACACACAGAATACACGAGATTAAACAGTACACCGGACGAAACGGATCTGAATATTTGACACAGTGGCAGGTACCATTTAACCCACCGCCATTACAATAGCACAACACTCAGAGTTCCACTGATTAACTGGGGCTCTCACAATACAGCATTCCGAGTTTAATAGATCGTTAAACGGTTCGTTATGTTAGCGACACCTGTGTTAACTTACAGCCAGCGCCGCTGCTAAATATTCAGAGTGGAGCCTTCGACACATGGCTTAGACTTGAGTTCATGTGGCAGGAAGTAAAGGAAAAGGTGAGAAGTACTGGACAATCTCGCCACATTAAAGTAGTTTTTTTGCTACATTACGTTACACATTCTTAAGCTCATTAAAATGTTGTCTTTTGCTAAAATATTTAATATCTAATGGGTTGCAGGTTATCCTAATGAGGAGATGAAGTTCACCTAAAACCTTATTGTGGAAATTAAGAGTTGTCTTCAGAGGTAAACTGTGTGTAGCTTCTACTGCCTCCTTAATGTGAGAGTCAAGAGTCCAAGAAAATATGAGAAAGTAAGGCGTATACGGAAAGTCAGTGACAGCAATATTGGCATTTGTCGGTATGTATGGTATACAACAACCAGCAACCAATTTTGCTTAAAATGAAGCTACACTCTACTCTGTAAAGTGGTTTTCTGAATGAAAACTGGGTTGCCAAAAGTGACGGGAAGGTTATCCCAATTGAAAATGAAAATGCCCGAATGTAGCGGCTAGATGCGGCGTATGGCGCAAGTGTAGACACAGTACCTGAAAAGTGTGCTGCAGGCAGATTTGTAGCGCATATGGTCAGCTGATCGATTCTGAACGTTGGATGATAATCAGCGGAGGACGAATGAGTCATGCCCTTTACCACCGCTTTTGACCACTCAGTGCATATTAAGATATACTCGTAAAGGAGGATTTAGAAAAATGCATTATTTGGAGCAAGAAGGAAAGGAAGTAAAATACATCAAAGATTTCGAAAACCATTGCTAGAGAGCGAGTGAAAAAGAAATTGACTGATAAATTGTCAAGTGACGCCATTGTGTAAGCGATCGTTGTAAAACGGAGAGTAGTAAACTTCAATGGACATATTTAGACGAGAAAAATGCCTATTGTAACAATGTGGTTGATGGGGAAATTCGTGGGAACTAAGGTCATGGAAGAATAGTTGTCTCTTTAAAAAGATTAGTACAATAGAATTGAGAAAGTAGAAATTAGAAGAACAAAAGAAAAAATTGAAATCTCTCCTGCTTCAATTGTGTGGCCATATTGTCCGTAGATTCTTTACAGTTAGTGAGGGTATTTTTGTTCTGTTGTTGCAATTACAAAAATTTGTGATTTTTTCACAAGAGGCGTTTCGCTTTATTCAGGTAAAGCATCACCAGTTGCCTGCAATTAAATTAATTAGGTTTTGATTTGCTTTAAAGTTGAAAAAACAGTTTGCTAAGAATATGTTGATTTGTACTTACGGTGATTTTCGATGATTTCTCGCTTGATCGGGAAATGTCGTCTGCTAGCAAATCGTTGATGTTTTTCTGCATTAGACACTGATAATTATCGTTGACGTTTTCCTGCATTAGACGCAGATATTTCTGCATCGGCCAGTATCTGGATCACTTGATAATAATAATTTAAGGAGCGACCAACAAGTTTCCTTTCGCAGGCCCTACAGTCCAGAATCGGTATGCCTATCAGACAAAATTACCGGGCTCATTGAGGCAAGCATCATGCCGACGCACCCAGGTTGAAGACTGTGTACTGCGGCAAGGATCATTAGAACCCCTTGGCGTACCATTCCACAACGATGGTTTTTAAAAGACTTATTGCCCAAACACATTCTACTCTCCAATGGATGTCTACCATTGTTTGTCCTTCAGCAGCCAAGGAAAGAATAACAGCACGATGGTCCTATTTGGATTTCTCTCGTAATAACAGTGCCACAGTTGACGTTTCCGCATTTACCGCACGCACGTAGGAAAGACACGAATGGCACACTAATCTATTGCCTATATTCTTTCTTTGTCTGAGTATTGTCCCGCAGTTACGCACGGTCGGCCATGATTAGTCGGATGTAGCATGGTAAGTTTAAGGGCTGGCCGGATGCCCTTCCTGCCGCCACCCCGTACGCCAGCTGTCTGTGTCTAATGTAAGCAATGGAATAGTGCGAATATGTTGCAAATGTCTGGTACTCGTGTAACTGAGGCCGAACGTGGGGACCAGCCCGTTATTCACCTACGGGGATGTGGAAAACCACCTAAAAACCACATCCAAGATGGCCGGAACATAGGCCCTTTGTCGTTAATCCGCCGGGCGGATCCGATCTGGGGCCGGCGCCCCTACCCGAGTCCAGGAAGCAGCGTGTTAGCGGTCTCGTCTACTCTGGCGGGTCAATCTCTTGCCTATATGTCACTACTTATATACGCGCATTGGTTGCACTACGTTGAATACGAGTATACGCTGCAGCAACGCCCTCGAACGAAAACCGTTCTATGCCCCCTTATAACACCCTTATTTTTATGACGAACATAATCACAGAATATGATTACTATCATAACCGCCTTAGGTCATTAGATTTTACGTTTAAATAACGTGCCAGCTTTCATTTAGATGTATCGGTGATGTGAGCACCCAGTGCAAAGAGTATGTAACATTAGGGAGCACGTGCTTGCGTAGTCCTTTCGTTTTTCTCACAGGATAGGCTTACTGCCTTAGGAGAACGTAGTGATCCCCTTCTAAACGAATGACATAATAAAAATATCCATAATTTTTATTGTCAGAGGTAGAAGGCAACGTATGCCGTCAATGCTGTGTTCCCCAATTCCTGCCTAAGACATTTGCAATCTGAACATAGCTAATGTGTGTCCGCACCTGGTTATGACATTAATCAGTTTCAGTGATTATGTTCAAGATAACAGAAAATCCATATCACACACTTATCTCCAAGGAACTCCAGTTTTTTTGATAATAATAATAATAATTACTAATTTTCTTAACGCAGTGGTTACAAAGCTCGACATGATACCGTAGTGGCCGGCTGTGGTAGCCGAGCGGTTCTGGGCGCTTCAGTCCAGAACCGCGCGACTCCTACGGTCGCAGATTCGAATCCTGCCTCGGCCATGGGTGTGTGTGATGTCCTTAGGTTAGTTAGGTTTACGTACTTCTGAGTTCTAGGGGACTGATGACCTCAGATGTTAAGTCCCATTGTGCTCCGAGCCATTTGAACCATGATACTGTAGGGTGCAATAAATGTAAGGCTTCAAAAAAGTGGCACGCAGTGAAGAACCTAAACGTTTCGACTCTCGACTCTGTATAATGAAGAAAGTGTTTTCGGAATAATTCCACTTTTCCAGACATATAGTAATGACCACAGAGGTCAATCACAGTCTGGCAGAATGCAATGTTTAGCGCTGTACCGGAAAAACACTAATATAACGGTTCTGAGCACCATTAGATGCAGCAAGTAAACCAACTAGTATATACTGAAATCAACGATTACGTAAGCTCGAAGTTCGGCCCACTTCTCAGCAAACCCCACACGCCAAATTTTTGCACCTGAGCCCCCGTTGACATGTAGCAATGAATGAGCAAGCAATGTCGGATACCACAGATTCCCTGGTCAACACGAACATCTGAAGTTCTGGGGCGAGACTGCCTGGCAACTTATTCGATGCGATCCACCGGCTGCTCCTATTGATGCTTTGCGGAACCGCATGCGAACCTCGTGGAAACAAAATTCCTGGAAAAGCTCTGGCTTTTTTTGACTCCTCCAAAAAATCTCATGTCTCACTTTGTACACAAGCCGTGTCTCCGCTCCCTCTTACCAAGTGTTGCAGAAGTCTAGCAAATGGGAAGTCAGAAGTTCATTATCAACAGGAAAGTGCAAGCATCATTCCCTGAGCGTAAAATTCATGTTATCCGTCTGTCTTCAGGCAATATTGGACACAACGAAAGGAAAGGAACATTTTCGATGATATTATGTGGTAATTACGAAAAAGACAGTAATATCACAAAGGTACGCAAAGGATTGTATTTTGTGATAGTGCTGGACATTCCACGTCGCGATGGCGAATTGTGTTTGTGTTATTAAGAAAGGCAGTGTGTTTGCTGTTAGAATGATTCATAGTTGGATTACGTGATAAATTTTGGTCTGGAATGGATTACAACAGAGTCTGCTGACCCGGGCCACGGTCGGCTGTCGACCACATAAATCTGTCAGAAACATTATAGGGAACGCATGTGTTACGCCAGAAGACTCTCAGTGAGGTCTGTGGAACTTTAATCGATTTCTTGACCTCCTCATTTTCCAGCTCACATACTACATGACAAATGGCGCCAATAAATCTCTGCCGACTTGATATAGGTTATCTCTTGTAATAGCCCCATTGCGTTAGCACAAGATCAGTTTACTAAACGATAATAAAACGATTATCTCTGAGTGTTACCCGACGCGGATCGACCGGAGGTAAGCCAGGGTGCAAAACTCCATTTAACACCAATGGCTGTACTCAATCTTCATAGCTAGGATGGAAAGAGAAATAGAGGGAGGGAGGCAGGGATGGAGACGCCAGCAGGGAGTTAGTCAGGGGCGGGGGAAAGGACACAGAACGAAGCTGTATAGGTGCGTAGGGATTATAAGCGCAAATCAGTGCTTTTTCTTGCTGAACGGCCTGCTACGTAGATAAAAAATAATTGACTGACTCTAGACTCCTCATACCGAGAGTGGAAATCAACTTTTCCTACACCCATGTTTGCTGTAGGATGTTGAAAGGTGGCTAGACTGAGTCACAGCGCCAGAGATAGCGCCAAAGAGTATTATTCCGTCGCTTCCACTGGAGCAGTAGTAGTTCAGAGGTTGCCGTGGGCAGTGCTTGTTGAGAGGATGTCGAGGGCAGTAGTAGTTCAGAGGTTGCCGTGGGCAGTACTTGTTGAGAGGATGTCGAGAGCAGTACTAGTTCAGAGGATGTTGTGAGCAGTTGTTGTTCTGTTGGGCTAGACAGCAGATGCTGTTCGGTTGGTGTAATGTATAGATGGAAGATGTTGCAATGATCACAGTGTATTTTTCGGCAATATATATCGAGGTAAAAAAAAAAATATTTCACATTTCCTTAATGACAATGCCTCTTGGTCACAACAAAGTATGTGGCTCGTGCTCATGTATTAGACTTGTAATTCTGGTTTGTATGTGCAATTATAGTATTTCTGGTGTTTCAATTAGTTCATTGTAAATGGTGTTTAAAATTTCTTGTCGTATTGAGGAATAACCGTACCAGATACATGTACGTTGAATCACACTACCACACACAGGACAGTTGCACTTGTGCTATGTTGTTTCGTAGCTTTTATAGTTTCAATTGTGTTAACGGAAATTCCCTTTCATACTTTATTGTTATTTTATGCAGTCAGATTGCATACTAATACTACTCAGGGCCAACCGGTTACGAGACACTATCCCCATGCAGTCGCGGTGTCTCTGTGGGGTGTGAGAGAGCGTGTCTTGCTGTCCTGGATAATGTGGGCACAACTGTGTCCGCTGCTTGACGTGGGTCCCTTCTTGCCTGTTCCACAATGTAGCGGTCATCTGCTGCTGTAATTAACCATGGGTTCACCACATCCACTTCTTCGGACAGCATGCTGGTGGTTCGCAATGATGCTGATACACGTGAAATGATGCTGTCACCAATACTTCGGCTACACTCGTCACATTTCGTCTTTCTTTCAGCTTCCCGAATATTCTTCCCTGAGTAGCGAACTCTGAATGTTGTTTCCGAGCCATGTTGCAATGAAGAAAACAGAAGGGCTCCGAAAATGCTGGCTGATTGACACACCAGCCAAGGTTGCGGGGCCAGCTCCATTTGGCAACACTGTCACGCTGACCTCACGCCGTATGGCTTCCTGCTCTCTTTGCAAGACAGAGAGTAAATTTGTTACGTTGCTTTATCTACATTGAAACGCCAAAGAAACTGGTATAGGGACGAGTGTTCAAATACATAGATATGTAAACAGGCAGTCGGTAACGCCTACGTAAGACAACAAGTGTCTCACGCAGTTGTTAGATCCGTCACCGCTGCTAAAGTGGCAGGTTATCAAGATTTAAGCGAGTTTGAATGTGGTGTTATAGTCGGCGCACGACCGAGGCAGCGATAAAGTGGCGATTTTTCCATACTATCATTTCACAAGTGTACCATGAATATCTGGAATCAGGAAAAAACATCTACACTCCGACATCGCTGCGGCCGCAAAAAGATCCTGCAAGTACGGGACCGACGACGGCTGAAGAGAATCGTTCAACGTGACAGAAGTGCAACCCTTCCGCAAATTGCAATAGATTTCACTGCTGGGCCATCAAGAAGTGTTAGCGTGCGTACCATTCAACGAAACATCATCGATATGGGCTTTCGGAGACGAAGGGCCACTCTTGTACCCTTGATGACTGCACGACACAAAGCTTTACGGCTCGCCTGAGCCCATCAACACCGACTGTTGAGGGCTGGAATCATGTTGATTGGCCGGACGAGTCTCGTTTCAAATTGTATCGAGTGGACGGACATATACGGGTATGGAGACAACCTCATAAATCCATGGACCCTGCATTTCAGCAAGGGAGTGTTCAAGCTGGTGGAGGCCTAGTAATGGTGTGGGGCGTGTGCAGTTGGAGTGATATGGGACCCCTGATACGTCTAGATACGACTCTGACAGGTTACACGTACGTAAGCATCCTGTCTGATCACCTGCATCCATTCATTACAACTGTGCATTCCGACGGACTTGAGCAATTCCAGCAGGACAATGCGTCACCACAGAATTGCTACAGGGTGGCTCTAGGAACACTCTTCTGAGTTTAAACACCTCCGCTGTCAGCCATACTCCCCAGACATAAACATTATTGAGCGTATCTGGGCTGCCTTGCAACCTGCTGCTCAGAAGAGATCTCTGCCCCCCGTAGCCTTTCGGATTTATGGACAGCCTAGCAGGATTCATGGTGTCGATTCCCTCCAGCTCTACTTTAAACATTAGTCGAGTCCATGTCACGCCGTGTTGCGGCACTTCTGCTTGTTCGCTGGGGCCCTACATGATATCAGGTAGGTGTACCAGTTTCTTTGGCTCTTCGGTGTATGTAGTTCTTAGGTTTTGCAGAGCAATATATATTTAGCTCTGATCATGAAAAATGTGACTGAGCAGAAAGACTGGATGCATCTTCACCCTGACAAAAAGAAAATAAATCCAATAATTTGGCATCCTGATCCTAGTAGGAAGTTTTCAGGCAAGTACACACTTCAAGTAGAATTAAGGCGTGGGGGGAGCATACTTCTATCCGGTGTGAACAAAAAGAGCATTTCACAGTCTGCCAGTGAGTAAAGTGTTAAAAAAGACTAAACTGATATTTTGGAATTAGCCTAGGGACCGATGACCTCAGCAGTTTAGTCCCTTAGGAATTCACACACACACGCACACACACACACACACACACACACACACACACACACACACACACACACACACATATTTGAAGCCTTAATCCAATTAGCATCGTACAGTAGACCGCAGTTTTCTGCTCCGCAGTAAGTCAGACAGGAAAACTACAACGCCCTTTCAGTTTTTGAATAACGCTTTCCCTTTATTCGTGTAAGTCGGTAGATAAACTGTGTTATATTTAATCCAACGGGGGTTATTGATGCAGCGCATGATGAGAAAGGATCACCAAAATGTAGAAAACTTCGTATTTAAGGAATTCACCGTCAAAGAAAAATTTGTGTGGTGAATATCAGACCACGAAGCTCCAAGTTACATGTTAGCCATAACTATCTTGAGGATTCATAGATTTATTTTGTCATTACTGCCATTGGTCTGCAAAGCGACTCATAACTTCCACACATTTTCAGCAAGAACAATTTTTATAGTTTACATTGTAGATTCAACATTGAATTAGAGATCCTGACACCTTTTGTACACTTCTAGCATCAGTGTTGCTAAGTGAAATGAGGAGTTTCCATACAGTGTTGTTCAATAAACTTCGTATCGATAACAAGCTGTAGGAAGTGAAACATTTTCCTGTAAAAAGTTAGCGTTAGAGGTCTGATTTGAGATGGTCTGCGCACATCACCACAACTGATGCAGTTCCTATGTCATATATTAGAGGGCGAAGCTAGGGAGCAATGTAGTGAATGCCAAAGGATAACAGACAGAGTATGACCGTGGTGCTCCTGCTTCAAACACAAAGGTATCTGTTAACTGTTTACTGGTGATCTGAGCAGTGTGCCAAGACGAACATCGTTTTCAAGACCTTGTATTATCATTTACAGAGGATACTCATAACCGGCCGGTTTTTTGTGCTAGAAAAACACATTCGTTCCCTAAACTTGCACTCCGTGAGAAATAACGATGGAGCTAAACTTCCTGCAGGTGTGAGACTGCTCTAAAGATAACTGAAGACATCTGGAAGGGATCAGCTTGTTTGCGACACGACGCAAACCGTCATCCTGCGACACATGATCTCTGGACACTTGCTGGATGTGTGTATATAAAAATTCCTTCGAAACTGCAGAAAGTTGGCTCCCTAGAGCGAAAAATCGAGAGGAGCAGAACAGTCCTGGAGTAATTGACTGTTGGTTGCCATATATATATATATTGGCTGACGCAGCCAATGATAGGCCCCCTCGAACACCAATATGGGAGACCTGGATCGAAACCACCGAGATGGAAAGTAGAGGATAGACTTTTCGATAGAGTAATGACTTAGGCTTCTTGATGATTCTTTCGAAGGACTCCGTGTTGGGACTTCTTGTCAAGACTTATGAATTGGTCTGTACTTGCTCTTGGTGTTGCACTCAAGTGATGACTTCAGCCTACTCCATGTCGTTCTGATTCCGTTTCCAGTCTATGCTGGGTTTCATTCCAGTCCGGTGTTTATTCGCTCGAGAATTTTTTTTTTCTTTTCTGAAGCCAGTCTTCCGCTTCTGATCGTGTTACTTTTACCGACTGATTCCAATAAATGATTCGAGTTTTTACTCTACAGTCAATGACCCATTCCCACACCACCATCATTTGGAAAAATTTTGATTCCTTGGGTAATTTGCCCGCGTGAATACTTCATCCTGGTCTCACAGTAAAACCAACTGTGAACGGCGAATGCCCGGCCGTGTAAACCTCGCCAGCGGACTGCAACGCTAATCTTCTCGACCAGCACAAAGGGAACACGTCATTTAACTGCTGACTGCTGTCGATCATCCGCCACGAATTGCTCACTCATAGAGATGGACAACGGGCAACTACCTAAGACACACGCCACTGCAGATCGACGCCGGTGACTGTCAACTCTGCGTTCACGACGGCCAAGACCCTGTAAGTCAGCTCTTCAGAGAACCAATTGTATAGTGAGTGCCAATGTAAGCACCGTGAGGTTCTATACTTTGACATTTTTGCTTGTTCTTTTGTTCTAATAAACTGTGTTCACATTTATACTCCTATTACCCTGACATTACGATGTTTTTCGCACATCCAGTGAAGAGATGAGTTTTGTTTTGGCTGATTACTGAGTAATGACGGTTAAGCTTGGCGCCCAGCGAGCAAGAAATCAATTTTTCGCTATAACTCTGTTAAAAAAAATTTCCATTCACCATATTTTTTGCCTATACGTGGGGCTCGATATCGCTCGAGCTACCTACGAAAGTATGGATATTGAAGCCTTAATGAGCTGAGAAAAAAGCTTTTAGACGTTGTGATATCCATCCACACAGTTCGATTTTGTCGCTGATACGCGGTTCTTGTTCAAGTTCTATCCGGTGATAAAATTCAGTTGTGCTGGCTAATGGACTCTGTCCACAAAGGAGTCGTCATCAAATTAAAGCTCAGACATGTTTAATACCGTTTAATAGCATTTGACAAGGTGACCCACTGCAGACTATTAACGAATGTCCGAGCATACGGATTAGGTTCTCAGATATGTGGAGTGCCTCCACAACCTCTTAATGGGTCGAACGTAGTGTGTTGTCCTTGACGGCGATCGTTAATCAGACACTAGGGAATCTTCAGGAGTGTTGCAGGGAACTGTCATAGGATTGCTCTTATTCACCATACACAAAAATGACCTGACACGGCGCGGAAGGTGAACAACGATCTGTGGTTGTTTAGTGAAGGTTCCGTGGTCGAGTGACTGTAGGAGAATAGGAAATAACTTATAAAAATTTCTAACTGGTGTGAATAATGGTGGCTTGTTCTAAATGTCTAAGAATGCAAGTTAATGCACATGAGTGGGAAAAACAGTCCCGTCAGTTAAGAGTACAGAATTTTGGTGTACTGCTTAATAGAGTCACGTTGATTAAATATGCAGGCCAAAAGCTGAAAAACGATCTGAAATGGAACGAACACGTAAGGATGGCAGTAGGCAAGACTAATGCTCGACTTCGGTTTATTGGGAGAGTTTTAGGAACGTGTAGTTCATCTTTCAAAGGAGACCAAGTGTAGAGTATCAGTGCGACCCATTCTTGAGTACTGCTTAAGTGTTTGGGGTCCCCACTAAATCGGATTAAATGAAGACATTGAAGAAATTTAGAGGCGAACTTTTAGATTTGTTATCGATAGGTTCGCTGTAAAGGCGAGTGGTATAGAGATGCTTCGTGTACTGAAATGGGAATTTCTGGACGGATGACTTCGTTCTGTCCGTGTAAGTTCAGGGAACCTGCATTTGAAACTGACTGCAGAACTATCCTACCGCCGCCAACGTAAATTTAGCGTAGCAACACGAAGATAAGAGAAATTAGGGCTTCTACTGAGGCATACAGACACTCGATTTTCTCTCGCTCTCTGGAACCGCGTGACGTTAAGGTCTCAGGTTTGAATCCTGCCTTGGGCATGGATGTGTGTGATCTCCTTAGGTTAGTTAGGTTTAAGTAGTTCTAAGTTCTAGGGGACTGATGACCTCAGATGTTAAGTCCCATAGTTCTCAGAGCCATTTAAACCATTTTTCTCTCTCACTGTTTGCGAGTGGAATAGGAAAGGAATGACTAGTAGCAGTAAAAGGTACCCTCTGCCATGCACCATACCGTAGCTTGCAGAGTATGTATGTATATGTAGACGTAGAATGATTTTTCTTCTCATAGGTACCATCCAGGGTTCAATGTCATGTACATCTACATCTACACTATGCAAGCCATTGTATAGTGCGTTGGCGGTCGTACCCATGTTATCGATTTTCTGTCTTATACCATTCGCGTACTGAACGAGGGAAAAATAATCATCTATGCATCCTTAAGCGTCCTAGTCTCTCTTATCTTATCCTCATAATTCCTAAATGAGATATACGATACTGACACCGTAAATGGCACGCAGTCTTATAAAAGGTTCTCTAAAGGTACACAACAGGATTTAGAGAGAGCAATTTCGGCTTTCTATCAAGAATTCCCATTTAAAGTCCCGGAGCATTTTTGTTAAATTTTCGTGTGAGCTACAACAAACTGTTAGGACTCCAATACTGTGGTGTTTTATGTCATGCCTCCAAATGTTATGACAAGAGAACGGCTTGCACTAGCACCTTCTACGGAATTTATTATACAGATGCACTGCACTTTCCTAGGCCCCTTCCAAAAATCACTGCGTCACTTTGCTTGCTCAGTAGAGACTAGTTTTGCCAGTGTAGACCAAGACAGCGCAAGTGCAATGCCCTTCCTTATCTCGGTGTTATGCGCGAGATATAGTGCCGATGTAACTACAAGGAAAAAAATGGCGTGCTTGGGTCCGGCATTACTGATGTAGATAGCGAATTTTGGAGGTATTCAGCGCATACTGTCATTGCAGGATAGCCAGTCTGTAAGGAATTTACATTAGAACTATGTGTGAAAACTTTAAGAACTCAGGTTCAGGTGCATATAAAAATTCAAGACTACGTGTCTCCCCTATGGTGTTAGCAACTGCATTGTTAATTTTGATCCTTACTTAAACGTTTTATGAATGAAGACTAAGAAATTGTATTCCGTGTATACTGAATAGAACAACAGTAGCCAGAGAAAGTTTGGAAGCTCATATATAGATTGTTCGGGGATATTTTATGAAAGTTCTGGTGTGGGGGACCAGCAATATACAGGGTGTACAGAAAGTCCGGGAACAATTTCAATTATTTATTGCACAAGAACCAAACATTGTACAGATATCATACATACGTCATTTTGAAGAGAAGCCCCGAAAGCTTTTTTTTTCCATGTATACCGTCACAGCGTTGTTTGGTAAATTTGCCGATAGTCAGCGCTAGTCGCAAACATGGCCGTGCTACAGAAGGGGACAGCTGTTTCATGTTTCATGAAATGGGCGCCCCGATCACCAGATCTCACTCCATGTGATGTTTTTCTGTGGAGACACATTAAAGATCTGGTGTACGTGCCGGCTCTACCACGTGATGTAGCAGAGCTCCGGGAGAGAGTATGAGAAGCTACTGCCACAGTCGACAATGCCGGGCCGGGTTTGAAAAGAATTCGACTACCGTATTGGCGTCTGCCTGGCCACTAATGGTTCACATATTAATGTCTGTAAAAAAATGCAATAGGTATGACATCTGTACAATGTTTAGTTCTTGTGCAATAAATAATTCAAAGTGTTCCCGGACTTTACGTACACTCTGTGTCTATAGTACACAATAAAATTATTTTCTCTAAAACAACTGTACTCGATAATGGCATAAAAGCTGAATTCTAGATTTTAGACGGGTAATATGCTGAAATAAACAGTCAAAATACTGTACTTCAAAAATACTGTATTACTGCGGCTCAGCACTACAGAAAACAGCTCCACAACATTGACCACTAAGCTTTCGTAATTTATTCAGAATGGTTCAAATGGATCTAAGCATTATGGGACTTAACATCTGAGATAATCAGTCCCCTAGACTTAGAACTACTTAAACCTAACTAACCTAAGGACATTACACATATCCAGCACGGTTCCGGAATGAAGCACCTAGAACCGCTCGGCCACAGCGACCGGCCCTAATTTATCAACAAATAGGAAGTCTCTTACTGCGAGCATTATAAAAGGATTCTCTCTACATTTCGTAAACAGCTCTATAAATGAAAGCACCCAAAGAGGCGAGTGAACTGCTGTTGGGTAATAGCTTGCAATCTATAGGGGCGTTGAAGCAACAGCAAGCTTAATTGATTAGCGCACATTGTAACGGCATTCCAGCGACGTCGAAGAGTCCTGTGACGGTTTGTTAGAGACTGGAGTGAATCAGTTTGCAGATCTGTTGAGAAAACAACTGAATGTCAGGATCAAGGCTGTTGGACGCCCAAGGTTTTACATATATCACAACTTTGTGTAACGAAACTGAAAATTACCAGCACCGCTACTTTTGGAAATGGCTAGTATGTTATTTTTCTGTCTTGAACCACGTATACTATGAGATTCAAGTTACGAGAGATACCTTTTGCGGAAAATTTTAGCTGCTGAATTTTCTTAGTCAGATGAGAATCTTTCATCCAAGTATACCTGAGATCGTTACCGAATGCTCGGTGATTGGCGCTTATTAGTGTTACAACAAAATAATTTAGTTGAATTTAATTAGGATCCATGTATGAATTTCCGACGATTATGCTAAGAAAAAGAAATTAATGACTGTCCCGTAATCCAAAATGTACTTGCACCTTGTCATTATACAGGAAATGAGACCGACTGGTTAAATTATAACTAAACGATTGTCGTAGATACTTATCATATATTTTCCAAATTATTTAAGTTACGTCAAATTCAAGGTCTGTTATTTATATGAACAAATCTGAATATGTCCAGTGAAAAACGAAAACTATGGTTAATGAGAATAAATCTGATAACAGGCTGCATCGAAAGACATTATTTCATGTTTAACACGTTTGTTGCGTCAAACATGATCACACAGCTAATCTTAGGATTGTGAAATTGATTTGGGAGGTGTCCTTACTCGTAAATGTTGCTAAAACAATTAGTGTGGCTTTTCTTCAAATAGGAGTAGGCTGTTATCTGTTCTATAATTCTTATCTAAATAACGAGTTCGCAGTCTCTAAGGCTTCATAGCAGTAATTTCCATCAAAGCCAGTGGGCGAAAACTCAGTGTAAGACTACAGAAGATGCCCTCTTATACTGAAGGGAGTCAGTCCTCTAAACGCTCTGTGTGAAATAGCGACTGGCTGCATCATCTACTGTGTGTAATGCAGAAATTAATTTCCGGCAGTGTTCGGTACAGTGGAAGGTGTGAAGCTCTGTTAAAATCTTGTCAATGGCAATCGTTATCTTTAGACAATCAGTGTCTACTGCACTATACTGCTGACAGTACCACAATATGCCTTTTATCTATAATTATAGTTAATTTTACGTTTTAATAAATATTTCTCTACTCATATTAGTTCGTCTTTCATACTTCTCGACTGTCACCCTCTGCCTCTAACACTGTGAAAATTAATAAATAAGATGCCAACCTCATGAAGATACGGGATGAAGGCAAGAAAAATGAAGAGGGGAAGATCTTAATTTTAGCGTTAGTCGTCATTAGATTATCGAATGGTCACTGGAATAAACAATACGTATTTATTAGTTAAATAACCAAATATATTTGCCTTCCCGTAAAAAACATAAGGCTTTGTAAGATACACAGTGTAAAGATGCACTTGCAGAATGTTCAGATGATCAATTAGTACATTTTCCATTAACAACCAGTTGTTGTTGACGTTCCAAAAGAGAACCCTCAACACTTTGTGAAAATGTTTTATTTTAAGTAAGTCAGCATTACACGGAAAGCGACGTTGTCTTAATCTGCATTCTTTTGCGTGAGTTCCTTAAATATTTTTCCATAGTTTCAAATTGTTGGTACAAATGCGCAATATCTCACTTTCAGCATCGTTTGTTTTCATAGTTTTTGAGGAAAATTAAAAAGTTTGCTTTACAAACCCACTTCACAATTCGTAACAGCAAAATATTCAGAGCGCACACAAGCATTAGAAATTAAAAATATATTGGCACATTATCAAGCATTTTTATAAATATATGAATCTCAATTACTGACTTTTTATTCGTTGTATACATAGACGACTACAAGTCGCTGTCTTACAGCAAACCATTAACTTTCACTGAAAACAATTAAAAGTGTACTCTCAGAATTACTCAATAGACCGGTAACTGTAGCGTACCTCTGCTATCGAAAATGAACCACCGATGATGCTGTTAGACACTGCCGGACCAAAAAGTGACTCTCCCAGAACACACGGTTTGATGTCATTGTACCGCTAGACACCATCGTTGGGCAAGTAAATAACTAGAATTGCAATTCTCTGTGTGTCTCCAAGTGGGTGGCTGGTCGAATCGTGCAATATCCATATTTGTGGGGCATTCATGTGTGACAGAGGCCCGTTGTTGGACTGTTTGGGAAGGCAGGCATACTCGTCATCAAACTTCTGGTCGACCACGTGTCACCATAAGAAGTAAGGGTCGCGATAATGTATACCAAACACATCATAACACACCCTGCAACAATTTGTCATTTCGCACCATTAGTAGAAAACCAGAAACAGCAGTAATAGTGGTGTACCGTATCATGCTTGGGGTGCCACTGACAGCACAACTCAATCGACTGCATTTTGAGATCTGCTGTGACCAGAAAAAACGGACAGTTCATGAACAGCGTCGCATTGTGTCAACGATGAATCGCCTTTCTGTATTACCTTGGACGACCATCGCCAACGAGTATGGCGAAGGCCTCAGGAGAGGTCCTGTAACACCATAATTAATTCTGTAAATATTTGGTACTGATTAATTTTGTCCAGTGTATGTATTTCTCACTATGTAATGTCTTTGACCTATTGTAATGAAGTGGAATGTTGTGGAAAATGTTTTCTCTTTACCATTTAAATTCTTTGTATTAATTGAAGGAAAACGTTATATAAATATGTGGCTTTTGTGTTGACATGTTAGTGTATTTAAATATTAAGATTTTTTAAAAGATGTCTGTTTACAGCTATGTACAAGCTGGGTCATACCTAGGGACTTGCACTGTAAGAAATGTAAACCAACGGCACTTCCCATTTGTAACGGAAGTGAGTTGGCACGCTCTAAAATGTGGTTGGCTTAGGCTAAAAGGTGGATGTGGCGCTCAGTCTGGGCGCCAAGTGAGAGAGCACAGTCAGTCGGCAGCCAGCTACTGGACAGTCTGGTCTGGTCTGAGCAGCAAGTGAGTCAACAGCGCGAGTGCCGAGGGTAGCATCCACTAGCTGGATTAATATGGAAAGGCCTCGGATGTGTGTACGACTCTAAAATGGTGTTCTATTAATGGAATAGGTTCTAATGTTGGAAACGTTGTCGCCAAGAAGAAGATAATAGAGCCAATTACATCCAGAGGAGAGACCAGTAACCGTTATGTACTCGCCACCGATATTTCGCAATCACTTCGGCAATTATAAGAGGTCAGAATTTTGTCGAAGTATGAACAAGTACATTTACGTGTTGTTTAATTTGCAATAATAATGCAATTTCTGTGAAATTTGTGTCCGATCCTTGATTTGATTCCTCTCATGATACCTCCTACGATCCGCTCCACATATATACTGACATCCGAGTATCCCGTGTAATAAAGTCTAGTGAAAGTAAATGGTTGATTTGCACAATTCTGAATGCAAAAAGATATCTAGAAATACTGTGGTTTCAACTGAAATTAAGGGAGGAAGCTAGTGTTACATTTATGAAACCATCCATAGTGACTGATCTGCTTTATTTCAAAGAGTTTGTGCTTTAAAGATTAGCTGCATCAAATTCTGTTAGTGAAAATTACTGCTGGTATAAATGGCAATAAGAGTGTAAAAATCCTATTGCAAGTGATTTTTAATTATCTTTGCATTATATGAAAAGTAACTATTGAAACAGGACCATGTCCATGTCCATTTTTGGTTTAGTAGTGTCTTTCACAACATTTGATGAAGAGGTTATTCATATATGACAAAGTATTACGGATGAGAAGACAAAGTGTCAATTCTTCCTGTGAGAGTTTGCACATACTATTTATGACTGCTAGTATTCACTGTATCACTTATCTTATTATCGTAGAGCTTCATTGCACTTCTGTGGAAAAGAAGTAATGTTAGCTTTCCTTTACCACAATTCAATACAGATACTTTAAAAATAATGTTTCATATTACAATGCCTAATTAGGCTGGCGACCGTATTTTATTTCATTTAAGTAAACTTGGTTACTTAAAACATTTTTCAAATTTCAATCTTTAGCTTTCTGGTTTCTAATGTAATATTAAACTCATATTCGGTAATACAAATCCATTAAGTAACGCACGGTCAGTTTTACTTAAATCCTCCCAGAGGATAACATTTACTGCATCGTAATACCATATTTGCTAACACACATTGTATATTGACATAATACGCGATGCAGTATAGTGCTATAGTCCCAGCCTTCCAGTGCATTGTAGACGCACGCGGTGTTTCTCCTGCCGTCATGATGTGGTGAATCATTGGGTATGACTTGAGATCGGCACAAGAACATTAGGTTGCGAACATCCTGTCTCCACACGCGTCACTTCTCATGCGATGGTACCGTGGTGCCGTTTTTCAAGAGGAAACTGTTCGTCCACACACGGCACGTACACCTGTGAACTGTCTACGTGATACTGAGGTACTGCTCTGGCAGATCTGTCCCCTATAGAAGGTGGGATAAGCTCGGACTTAAACTCCGCTCTAATCTCAGTATCCAGGATTCTGTGACCCAGCTACAACAGTTACTGGTCATCGTGCGTCAGGAGAGGACACAACGGCTTTATAAGACCGTCCCCAATCGCAGGCCACGGCGGGTGCAACGTCGTACTGATAAAGGGACCTATACTGCCAAGTTCTTTGTAAATTCGCCTTTGTAATTACTTCAGTAACATCACACACTCCCTCACTCCATCAAGTTTAATCTACACTAAACTAAACTCCTTCCGAACAGGCCATGAACGCCCAACGGTACTGACCGGCCGCCACGTCATCCTCAGCCCACAGGCGTCGCCGGATGCGGATATGGAGGGGCATGTGGTCAGCACACCGCTCTCCGGCCGTCTGTCAGTTTACTAGACCGGAGCCGCTACTTCTCAATCAAGGAGCTCCTCAAATGGTTCAAATGGCTCTGAGCACTATGGGACTCAACTGCTGTGGTCATTAGTCCCCTAGAACTTAGAACTACTTAAACCTAACTAACCTAAGGACATCACACGCATCCATGCCCGAGGCAGGATTCGAACCTGCGACCGTAGCAGTCGCACGGTTCCGGACTGCGCGCCTAGAACCGCGAGACCACCGCGGCCGGCAAGGAGCTCCTCAGTTTGCCTCACACGGACTGAGTGCACCCCGCTTGCCAACAGCTCTCGGCAGGCCGGATGGTCACCCATCCAAGAGCTAGCCCAGCCCGACAGCGCTTAACTTCGGTGATCTTATCCCATAGCAAAGCTGTGTAAGTAAAATCTTGACATGTGGAACAATTGGGTCTACTGCCGGATGTTTGTGTCGCTCTGGCACAATATTTCGGCCACGTAACTCGTTGCCTTCTTCAGGTGCTACCTGAGACTGCCGTATTGGAGAGAAAACACATTACAGGCAGCGCCAGGCCGGCGCGGACGGCAGAGAGAGCACCCAGCTCCCTATGGGCATAAATACTGGACAAGATCCTCCAATACGGCAGTCTCAGGTAGCACCGGAAAAAGGCAACGAGTTACGTGGCCGAAATATTGTGCGAGAGCGCCACAAACATCCGGCAGTAGACCCGATTATACCACATGTCAAGATCTCACCGGGAAAGCCTGAAGAGTTACATCTTTGTACTTGTTATTTTCTTAAATGTCATTGTGAGTCTAGCTCAGTTTTCCACTGCGTACGCGATCAGGAAACTTTGTTTGTTTTTTCATGGTCCTAGGACCTGTAAGTATTGTATCGGTTTCTGAAATGCTCCCACAGTGGTAGCTCTTACAATACAATGCACGTCATTCTAAGATGCTCATTGAACATAACTGGCTGTAGAAATTAAATTTCTTAACAGCGAATGAGGTGGTATTTTACATATACATTGACCTGTCAACTGCTGCGGCGTCACAATGCAAAAATGCAGAAAATTATTGCATTTTGTGGAAAGTACCTGCAAACATTAACAGTGTCAAATGAGAGTATTATCCGAAATTGCAAAGTTACTGCTGTCCGACAGTTGGCTTCTATACGATTGTCCAGCTACGGAATGAAATCAGATTACAGACGGCTGGAACAAGTGGAAATCAGGCCAGAGCGAGTGGGCGCTCTGCTTTATTCGATGTAATAGAGGGCAGGGTACGCGTATTATACATTCTGGCCTGACCAGTGGTGGAGCAGGGAGGGACGAGAGGGAGAACTGGTGGCCGCCTGCCCTCCCTTTGTGGCCTCCCTGAGCCCCAGGGATAAGCCGCCTTAAAGCCCCTGAACCAATCAACCGGACAATCAACAGTCTATTAATCTACTCTAGTACTTAATTACTTTTCCACCAAAATGAGTTCTCGTTTAGGAAAGCTTTTTCACACGCCATTTAACACTTTGCTCCGCACTCACAAGTGGAACCGTTATGCAAAAAAGTTAATTTATGAATTGAAAAATTCGTCGGAGGGAATTCTGACGGCGTGCGGAGATGTATTTCAAAAAAAAAATTGCTGCGACTTTTGGTCACCATTTCCTCTTCAGCCATTCTTGTCACAGAGTCTGGTGACCTATTTGCATTGTGTTCATTGGACGAACGGAACTTTTTTACACATATTGTACGTGAAAATAGCTTACAAATTACTAGTAATATAACTTGAATTGTAACTTTAATCCGGATTTTTCACCTTCAAACAACTGAACCGCTCCACACGAGTTGCGGCCTCAGTTAAATCTTCGCTCACGTGCTTTACATACACGTTAGAGTCTCATCTGCGTACCTATATGGATTAGCTGTCGGGAGAGCAGGTTACGGTGGTAAGTACAGTGATTGATTACATAAATGAAGTAGGACAGCGTCTTCGGTATAGAAAATAAGTAAATAAAAGCTGAGGAAATGGTGGTTTCATTAGTATGTCAAGTGCACTTGGATGTTTCATTCATGAAGAGTACCTCGTAAAAGAGCTGTGTCCAGTTTCGAGTCCATATATGACACATAATTGTAATCTGTCAGGAAATTTACCATAAGCGCACATTCCCCTACGGTATCAAATCTTTATAATTGTCTCAATAGGAAAGTGAGTCGCATTAGAACGAACTAGACTATTCTTCTGTAAAGAATTGACAACCGTTCGTAACTAAATACTGTTGCCTATTGGAATGGAAATAGGAACACGCGGGAGATAAGCATAATTTCTTTCAGTCTTCTGGATCATGGTGGACACTGAATTTTCCAAATAAAGTTTCTTGGAACGAAGAATTGAAAAATATTTTACATAAGATCATGCTGCAGACCTTTACGGCCGAAGGATTGCTTCAAGACGACGAAGGATACGCTGCACGGCTTTGTTTTTGTTTTGTTTTTTTTTTTTAAGAAAAAAGGGTTTAGAATGTCATTTGGTAAAATCGGAAGCCTTACAGCAGTACCAATTTTTTATCCATCTGTCAATCCGTCTGTTAAGACGGTTACAGTTATGAAGTTCAGTGTTATGTTCATTACTTAAGTTTACAGTCCCTCGATGTTATACAGAATTTAAGTCGATGTAATCAAAAGGTACGGTCCAATGAAGCCCCATGTGTGTTTAGCATATATCTTCTGTAGTACCCAATGACAGCGAAATCAGTGAGCCGAATTTGTTATCACTTAACTCACAAATATCTGGGAGTAACGCTTTGTGGGCACATGATACGGAATGGTCACGGAGGTTGCAGACTTCCTTTTTTTGATAGGAAACCACAAAAATAGTCAGTCTACAAATTTAGAATTGCTCCTGTCGTAGATTAATGCACAAATGTGTGGGTGCCATACCAAACAGAGTTAGCACGGTATATTTAAAGTGCATACAGAAAAGGGCAGCACGAATGGTTACTGTTTTGGCAGGCGTAGGGGATCTGCCGGAAAACCTGAACTGTAACCGACCTAGGTGGTGATGTGGTTGGCACCGTGGACTTTCAGTTGAGAGGGCGGCTATTCAAATCCGCCTCAGACCACCCAGATTAAGTTTTCCGTAGTTTTCCTAAACAGATCCAGGAAAATTCTGAGATGGCCCTTATTAAAGGGCACGCCTAATTTCATTCCGCATCCTCAACAAGCATCAATACAATTATTTGAATAACAGCACTCCTAAGGATCATCATCATTAGACCACTTTAATCCTTGGTGACAGCAGAAGACGGTGGCCTTGAGCAGGCCGGTCTGGACAGGCATGAAGAACATTGATGATCTCATAAGTGGTCTAAACCAATCATCGAGTGAAATAGGTAACTTAAAAGACAACTTTTTTAAAAATAAATATATTATAGTTTTATCAATCACTGTTCATCCACGGATGAATTAGCTAAGTAACTTATAACACGATCGTAAGGAGTATCCTTGCAATTATATGAGGTTTTTTCCAAATATTTGACTAACACGTTTCAGTACGCTATAATGGATGCAGAATTTTCTACAAAAATGAATGTGAGCTTTGAGGAATCCCTAACGTTCTCAATATACGTAAAAGGTTTATCAGAAAGAATTAGCAGCTATAAAATTGTTCTCTGACGATGCAGGTGTGTTCAGGAAAGTATCGTCAGGTAGACAACCGTAAGGAACTGCAGAAAAGCTTGGTCGAAATTTCCACTTGCTATCGTGAATAACAGCTCTCTTTAAACGTGGATAAATGTAAGGGAAATCCTACAGCACGGTCTAGTCACTTTAACGTGACCACTGCCTATGTTCGACTTCAGCGTGCTATAACTACTCACAGGCTTCAGGTGGCAGCACTAACAGTGGACGATACGTACTATGTAAAGTGTGTTGGGGAATTTGGAAGACAGTGCAGTCGTTGTAGTTTGTAAGATGTTCGGGTGCCGCCTTGGTTTAGCTATACCGTCCGTGGTAAATGGTGCTATCCGAAACCGGCACCTCAACTGTGTTGCCCTACTGCCCATAGATGACCGGCCTCTAGGTCCATCTTTTCGGAGACAGTTGAGGGAGAATGTAAAACAAAACACCTTTCAGTCGTCTAATTTCCAAACCGTTATTTCATTTGGCTACCAGTTACGGCGATTTACTACGCCATGTTCAGGCCCCATTACCGACGTGTAGCAAGATTCCAACCTCGGTTCCAGTCACAATTGGGGCTAGCAATCAAATACTGGTATCCGTATCATGTAGAAATCTACAAATACCAGTATTTAAATGCTGGCCCACATTGGACTGGAACAGAGTTTGGAATCTTTCCATACGTCGGTAAGGGGTGCCGAAGATGGCGTAGAAAATCGCCGGAACTGGTAGCTAAGCAAAACGGTTTGGAAATTGGACGGCTGAAAGATGTTTGATTTGACATCCTGAGGATGACAGGGGTGAAAGATGGAGATGAATGATGGCTGCGGAGGTGAGTGTGGACAAATAGATATGCAACGGTTTGGCAAGTGATCGCGCAGATGAACGAAAGGGGTCTCCTCAACGACCTTTCAACGAGCGTTGCTGCATATGGGCCTCCGCAGGAGCTGCCTGGGTCATGCGCCCATGCTGACTGCTGCTCATTGGCTGTAATTTGTACGCCAGTACTGCAACTGGACGATCATGAGAGGCGATAAGTGGCCTTTTCAGATCAATAGCGTTCTATTCTCTATCGGCCGTTGGCGTGTACAGCGTGAAAGCAAAGTGTCAAAGCAGGAGTAGAAAGTTTTATGGTTTGGTGAATATTTTATTGGGGTTCCCTGGGTGATCTGGTCATTATGGTTGGCACAATGGATCAATGCAGTCTGTATCTGTCCTTGGGGACGATGTCCACTCTTCATGCAGTTTTCTTTTCGTCGTCACGATAGCATTCACCAACAGGACAATTAACCTGTCAAATACCTTGCGTAGTTCGAACAGCAGCAGGATGAGTTTACCGTACTCGCCTAGCCACCAGTCTTCCAGGATTTGAAACCAATCGAAAATATGTGGGACCATCACAATCCGAGTGTTTACACTATGGATCTTCAACCGAGAAACCTAGTGCACGGCACCAGGTCGTCACGGCTCTACCTCCGTGTAACCAGCATCCATAAAGTCACTGACTCTCTTCCTACACGACGGCTCAGCAGAAGGCGATTTTTCAGGTTTTTGATAGGTGGTCCCATTAATGTGAGTGGACCGTGTATAATCGTGGTGAAATTTGAGTACGCCACATTGCGCAAGTAGTTAGATTAAGAAGTAGTGTGAAAACTAGACTACCACTAATAATCATTATTAGGGATCGTCAAAGGTATGCTCAGATTTGCTGGATTCTGAGCAAGTGCAATACGCCTGTAAAGGAAACTCGCACACAGGACGTTAATGAGGACACTTCTAGAGCATTTTCCATTTCTTAGAAGTCCTTTATACAGTAGACACGGCAAAATACACCTAAAGCATTAAAAGAAATGCTGCCTGGATTGTAACAGGTCGGTATAGCTAATACAAAAGTGTACCAGAAATGCTTGGTTAAATTAAACTGAAATCATGGATGAATGATGACAGTTTCTCTTGAGCAAATTGAGAGAACCTGAATTCTAAGAAGAAATTGCGATAATTATGCTGACAGCTTTGTACATCTCGCATAGCGATCACGAAGGTAAGATAAGAGAGGTAGACTACGTACAGAGGCCTAAAATCATTTTTCCCTTCACTCAGTGCCCAAATGAAACAGGTCAATCAGTCGATAGAACTCGTACGATTCACCTACACCATACATTGCACGGTGTCTTGCGTAGTATTATACAGAGCGTCTTAGGAGGATCGGTTGATGGCGATACGACAAGAACGAGGCTTCGAAGCTAAAAGTGTAATAATCACGGCCTCTGAAATGCATACCATAAGAGCTTTGAGAACTTGTTCAGTAGAAGTGATTTATACCACATTAGCGAGGATGAACAAGTGCTCGTAGCTCTTAAGGCATGCCCATGATTACTGAAGAATTTTTTCATGTTTTGGCCCATGCTACACACACACAGATGTACTGCTCATAGCTTCTAACATTTGAAATTTATGTCCCATGTTTACCAGACGTTTTTGGTTCGAATGCTTGATCCTTTCGTCTCCCTGAAAACTGACCGATCCCTGTGGACCACCTCCATACCAGTGGTCGTCAAACTCCGGTCCGCGGCCCGCGCGCGACCCTAACCGAATACTCGTGCAGCTCTTAACATACATACAATTGATCAGGTCAACATCCCTTTTTCTCAACACATACTAATCGTACAGGAATGGATGAGTTATCTTTAGAAAGTTTTTTAATCCGGATTCTGACATCACGCGTTAAAACTTACTTTCTGTGACAGACTTTTGTGTATCATACACGAAAAGGTATCGTGGATACCCAGCTGCGTACCTACATATTACTAATGTAACTAATTCATCACGAATAAGAGACACCCTTTTTATATTACCGCCGTGCGGTTCTAGGCGCTTCAGTCTGGAACCACGTGAACGCTACAGTCGCAGGTTTGAATCCTGTCTCGGGCATGGGAATGTGTGATGTCCTTAGGTTAGTTCGGTTTAAGTAGTTCTAAGTTCTAGGGGACTGATGACCACAGATGTTAAGTCCAGAGCCATTTGAACCATTTTTTTATATTACCTTATTACAACTATAATTTTATTTGTTTTAAAGTAGTTATTAACTGGATAATCTGTGTGCAGTATTGCCGTAGATAATAACCATACCATCACCACTGCGGTAGTCCACTATTGCTGCTCGTCGTACATGTTAACTTTCCTAGACGAATATATTTTCCGAAACGATAAGCTGATTGTCACCTTGAATTGTGATTTTCCTCTTGCTACTACTGTCTACCGTGCTAACTATAAATGATTATGACTGTTGAGTTACAGTTATAGGTTATGTGCCCGTACTGACGGTCCCTGATCTCTGCCTGTCATACAAGCTAGAACAAACATTCCGAATGCAAAATACATTTTTGAACACTTGGAAATGTGTATTCGCGGACGTATCATGAAGTAACAATTATTATTTCGCGTCGTTCATTTTTAAGTGGTTCAAATGGCTCTGAGGACTATGGGACTTAACATCTATGGTCATCAGTCCCCTAGAACTTAGAACTACTTAAACCTAACAAACCTAAGGACATCACGCAATACCCAGTCATCACGAGGCAGAGAAAATCCTTGACCCGCCGGGAATCGAACCCGGGCGCGGGAAGCGAGAACGCTAGCGCACGACCACGAGCTGGGACTTCATTTTTAAAGACGTTTTCTCTTTATCCTCACAATTACCCTTATCACAACTACACTAATTATTCCAAATACTATCATTACTTGAATCGGTGAAAGTGCGAAAGTTACGCACGGTTACCCTCGCTTTATAATAATATGCATCTAGCAACTAAAAGCCGAACCCGGAAAACATGATCTAACGTTGTGAACTTCTAAAGAGTACAGTTTTCCTGCTCAGTAAGAAACGAAAACACTTACACAGACTGTATTCCTTTAAGATGTGCTTAATTTTAATTGACGTTGGTAAATTCAGCCGTGAGCTCATTAAAGTCGGCTACTTACTTCCTGGACAAAGGATTAACTAGCGCGGTACCGCAGGGCTGGAAGATGCGAGAGGGTAATGTTTGTTGTTTGTCTTCCGATACTGACAACTCTAGGGAGAGCGCAGCTCGCACCGATCAGCTGCTATGGTATGGATTTCAGATGTATCTGACATGGATTTATGAATGCGCATTACAGTCATGGCCATTTTCAAATGCGGTAAAGATTTGCAGCAAGAAATAAGAAAAATTAAGGCTTGTAATACAACGCAATGAGTAGAAGAAAAACTACATTCAGCCGTGCGATATTAGCCGAGCGGTCTCAGGCGCTGCAGTCATGGACTGTGCGGCTGGTCCTGACGGAGGTTCGAGTCCTCCCTCAGGCATGGGTGTGTGTGTTTGCCTTAGTATAATTTAGGTTAACTAGTGTGTAAGCTTGGGGATTGATGACCTTAGCAGTTAAGTCCCATAAGATTTTTGAAAACTACATTCAAAACGTTTATTAAACCTTTGTGATCGTGTCTCATATTCCATTTAAATATACGTACAACTACTATTAATATTGCTCTCGCAAGGACAATACAATAGTTCTTTATGCAATTACAGTGTCGCAACTTTGGGATCGCTGACTCTGCCAGCAATATGAAACTAAGAACAGTCGACACAAAATGGTCCGAATGGTGCTTACTTTTAAGCATCAGAACTATCTGGTGTACATGGTGTTCATAACATACAAATTTATGTAGATTACCAATTAATTATGACATGGGTACGTATGCGACCCAAGTTCTGCCCCACAGTATCAGTATTGGCTCTTGAGCGAAAGAATTTGACTACCGCTGCTCTATACTGTTTGTGGTGTAGCATCTCAAAAGAGGACTTCTCACGAGGCTGTTCCGTCTCTCCAGTAGGATCCCTGCGGCTCGCGGTTCGCAAAGTTAGCGGTCCGTACTGCGGGTAGCGGCCACGACAGGGGCGCGCGCGGCGCCGCGCTGGCTGCGGCAGAGTAATGGGTTCGCCACCGACCGGCCTAATCCCCCACAGCTGACAAACGCCGCGACGCCGCCGCCCGCAATCCGCTGATAGCGGGTCCGCCCTGCTCTTATTTCACGCTGCTTTCCTCTCCGTATTACCTCTCGCACACACGCTATATTTTCCTACTCGGTAGCTATGTTTACGATCTCAGCCACTGCGTAAAGACACCCTATATTTGTATTCAGGTGACGCTCAAACACTTCGTTTTCTTGCCTCTTGTCTCTTTCTCCCTCTGTCTCTCTCCCTCCCCCCCTCTCTCTCTCTCTCTCCCTAACCTCAGCGCGGGCGGAAACACACACACACACACACACACACACACACACACACACACACACACACACACACAAAGAAGAACTGTTGACCAGTACATAATTATGTCCTCCGTGGATACGGATTTAAAACCGAGTGCCCCTGTCCGTTAAATACTTGTGATCGTCATGTGCGCTGGATTAGGCTAGTGGAATTATTGGTTCAACGACACTGCGGTGAACTGTCCCACATCAAATTGAGTGGAGTGCTGTGGTCGCCAGTTCAGATCCGATTGTTATTTCGTATATCCCTTTTAAACTACAAGTGTCTCGAAATTTTTTTAATATTTGTATAGCTTGAATATTTGATGTTTGTATAAACAGCTGCACTCTCTGTCCAGTAGGCAACTTTGCTCTATCTGTATGCTGGTGTCCGTAATAAACGTTCTTGCAGCACCATTGCGAAGTGTCGCACTTCATTCACGACCCTGCTTTCGGACTTTGATTTTATAGTGGATACTGCGCAAAAATGTTGAAGATCCACCCTAGACACACTTTCATTTCCAGAATGAAATTTTTTTTTTAAAAAAAAAAGGTTCAAATGGCTCTGAGCACTATGGGACTCAACTGCTGTGGTCATCAGTCCCCTAGAACCTAGAACTACTTAAACCTAACTAACCTAAGGACATCACACACATCCATGCCCGAGGCAGGATTCGAACCTGGGACCGTAGCAGTCGCACGGTTCCGGAATGCGCGCCTAGAACCGCGAGACGACCACGGCCGGCTGAAATTTTCACTCTGCGCTGATATGAAACTTCCTGGCAGATTAAAACTGTGTGCCGGACCGAGACTTGAGCTCGGGACCTTTGCCTCTCGTTGATAGTTCCCTTTATTTGCAAGTGGGTGAATTACTGTGCCAAACAACTGTCATAAGCACCTAAATCATGTCTTAAACTGGACCGTTTTCTAGCGGAAGAACTCAGTAGTCCTTTGGATGCGCTATGTAGGAACATGTGGTCAGCACACAGTTCTCCTGGCCATTTTGTAGATTTCCAAATCATGGAGTCGGAACTTCTCATTCAAGTAGTTCAAAAAAATGGTTCAAATGGCTCTGAGCACTATGGGACTTAACATCTGTGGTCATCAGTCCCCTAGAACGTAGAACTACGTAAACCTAACTAGCTTAGGGACATCACACACATCCGAGGCAGGATTCGAACCTGCGACCGTAGCTTCAAGTAGTTCCATCGGCATCACAAGGTTGAATGCATTTCGTACCAGTCCACCCACAAAGAAAAATCATTGGCAGTAACGGGAATCGAACCTCGGTGCTCCCCGTGGCAGTTATCTGTGCTGACCAGTCAGCTACAGAGGGGGAAAAACGGCATTATTAGTTGGGTAAATCTACAATGAAAAGTGGCAGTAAATGTAGAGCGCTTGTTGAATAGCCAAAGACATAGTGGAATGTTAAAGTGAACGGTTACGACAGTCCTATTTGTTAAAAGGCCATAGGGTTGGAGTCCAAAAATTAAATCTCCTTCGCCTTGTTACTACTATGGGTAAGGAATGCAATGCGTTCTGCAAACCTGTGCGGTATCTGCACAACCTCGGACAGTTCAAACACAAATTACAACGTAAGTGGTTAAAAAACTGACGCCGTGTTAGAAAGTGGTACACCGTCAGCGGTTCGTTACAGTTATATGGCTGAAAAGACAGTGCTCAATATGTAATTGACATAAAATTAATTTCTCGCGACGAGATGGATTCGGGGAAGTGTTGGGGAATTTCATCTCCATGAGTCTGTTCCCGCGGAGAGACATCCAGTGTTCATGCCAGACTGATAGAATTTTCCGGCGTACAGCAACGCTGAGATCGTTCGCTGGGACACAATAGGTAAAAGGTCTGGGTAACAGAGCTGTAGTTTTGGCAGCAGCAACAGCTGCCTCGTTCCGGCGTTTCCAGCTATCCATACGAATTGCGCTTTGGTGGCAGCATCAGAGAGCGAGAGAAGACATTCTTGGACCCATTTCACTAGTAGGTGATACATGTACAGTGCGTAACATGATCTAGAGGGTACTGACGGAATCAGAGAATACAACACATTCAGAGATTCGGTATCGCCGGTTGCACAGGGTGGCCTAATGAAGGGCAAGCGACTCTACAGTAAAAATCGAGAGCTTGTCTTAACGGTGATATCTTAAAGCCTCCTCGCCACCAACTAAGGCTTTGATCCACTTGCCCTACACATATCACCATCCAACGTTCATATGCGATTAACGCACATCGTGCTGCCATGTTCACTACACAGCTGTCTGTAATAACCTGCTCAGACATCAAGTCTACAATGTTCCATATACCGCACATGGCGAAAATATCCGCAACACATCTTCAGTTGGACAGCCCTTCACGTACTTTCTGACCACTCGGTTTATTTCGTGTCATAACATTAATGTAAAGCCATGCTTGCCACTGTGATCTATCTGAACTCTACTGCGCACCGATTTTCGCAAATCCTGGAGGTGTTCCACGAGTTTTTATCCAATACCCAACATGGAATTCGATTCCAAGAGAGACAGAGCAACGCAATGGGGCCGGAAGCGTTTCCACCCTGTGAGACACATTAGCTGTAATTAAAACCAACGATTTTGGAGCAAAGAAAAACGGTTTTATTTATTTATGTATTTTTTATCCTCATCTCAGTATTGGACACTTACAGCCACAGTGGAAGGCTCATTCTTCTTGTGGAAACTTTTTCGGTGACGCTGTAGTACCATTCACGTTTAATATGGCATCATATACATTACAAGCCTCATGGGACCCATTAGAAATCCCCATGAGACGGTCTTAACAGTAACACAAGAGCTACGATAGAACGCGACAGCTAGCATAAGACTATAAGTTTCCCTTTTTGCTCTACGTAGGTAAACACGTACCATGGGATGCTCTAAAATAATTGTGGAATCGTCATCAACTCAAGGTAACCCATGAAATGCATGTATTGTACTTACAGTGAAAGACTATGATTCGACATACATACTTAAAATGTAGTGGGTACATAATTAAAATGTACTACCAAGTGTTTCCTGAACACATGATATTTCGCCGCAGATTCTTTTAGCTAACTTCAGAAAAAGACTCAGCAGTTAGTTTCAAAATTTCATGTATAATATATACGACGGGAAAGTGTTATTTTCAAAACCTTCTGTAGGAAAGTGCATTAGACAGGGGTGCAAATTACGGCACTCTTGCATAACTGAAACACTGAAGCAAAAGCGGAAGCGCAGCCGTAATCAAAAGAAATATTTAGAAGAAGCATAAAATTTGTAAATGGCTTAGCCCTTTTGGCTGAAAGAAAGAATGTGCTGTAAGTAAATAAAGTGGATTGGCAACTTACAACTGTCTGAGCTCGATAGTTAAAACAACATCAATGATAGTAAAATATTCAAAACCCCGAATTACGACTTTCTAAGAATTAACATGATGTAACGAAATAATGAAATTTACAAGCGAAAAATTCTTCTGTTTGGTACAGAAACTGGATTACGCAAAGAAGATATTAAGAACAGAATAGCGAATGTAAGGAAGTTCCTTCTTCAGATACAGGAATCTGTAAGTGTGAAGGCACTGTTATAGAAAATGGGAAGAAGTTCGTGGAATTTAATGTCTAGATAACTCTAAAGCAAGGGCTCAAAATATGAACAGAGGTAAAATTCAAGATGAGGAGAGTGTAAACATTTGAGACTCCCTCCTACAAAAAGATGTCAAAAATATTGAGGAAAAAGTTAAACAAGTGAAAAAGCTGTAGAGATAGAAGACAAGGAAGGCTTCTTGTAAAAGTGCTGTGTGACTGGGGTATAACAGATGTAAATAACACTGTAGGAGAGAAATTGGGGAGGACGCTAAGAATAGGAAATGTGTTGCAGATGGCTTAACACTATTCAGTGTAATGGGTACAAAGATAAAAACAGTAGCTTAAGATAATGACCTCTGACGGGCGGAATCAAAGTTGTATATATTCTATTCTTGTGAATAAAAAAGTGAGCTCGTTCAAACCGTTTTCGAAACTATAACAATTTGTGCAAAAGAAAAAACGGTTCTATCAGAATTTAAGCTCTGTGCCAAGTCTTTGACAACTTTCTTGTCGTAATTCTCTGGCTCACAAAATGAAACTTCTGTAGATAAGCTTGTTTGCTTTCGTATGACTTCCTAGGTACCAAGAAATTTCCAGCACTGTAGTCGCAACGCCGCCGTAGCATTCTGATTGCTAATTAACTGAATGTAGCATCCTTGTTCACAGAGCTCTCGTCTATATCTGAAACGTGTTTCACGTTCCCATGTAAGTACACCGTGCGGAATCCATAATCCGGCACGGCGCGGCGCTTCACCGGTTGAGCATACAGCGCTCCTACAGCAATACCGGACTGAGGGCTTATGGGAGCGCCGGCAAGATCAAAGAGATACTTCCGGCAGACATCAGCCATTACGACGATAACGATGTTAGAGATGGCAAAATAAGGTCTATATTTTGGTGATCGATCCTGCCACAGCTGCTGTTTCATTATTTGCAGCAAAAATTCTTTAGCTGAAGGAATTCTACTGTTCGCTATGATGAACTTGACAACCCATTCGTTTACTCATTCATCACGTGCGTAGATCCTATGAAGAGTAAGTTGAAACGAGCCAGAAAAAGTACCTTACCAAGAGAAAGTCAACTGTATTAACAGTTAACTGTCACTATACTGGTTAACGCTATTCGCGCTTAAGCTTGCTAATAAATTGGCAGCCTATATGCTACTGTGGAAGACGGAGGACTGTTTCTTCAATTACGTTAAATAGCTGTTGTTTTGTATCATACTGATACTTGACTTTTAGTTGAATACACAGGTATTATTAAGGAATAGCTACATGTGTATTAACAGAGGGCTGGTTACAACAGAATACTACTTGTCACTCAACTTTATAGGGTACGACATTGCAGTGCCCCTGTTACTCTGAATTACAATGCAAAGTTCCCTTGGACACTCATTCATGTCCAAAGGGATAAGCACTATGGTGACTGCAGCTGTTATGAAATACGTCAAATGTGTTCCCAATCTAAGGCACTGCAGTCATGGACTGTGCGGCTTGTCCCAGCGGAGGTTCGAGACCTCCGTCTAGCATGGGTGTGTGTGTTTGTCCTTGGGATAATTCAGGTCAACACTTTCAACACTGCCCTCTTTACACCCGGTACTTGGCTGTGAACTGGCATATTTAATGAATGTTTGAAATTAGATTGCAAAGAACAGGAAAATGATAGGAATATGGTTCTTGCATCATTTAAAAGGAACACGTAAGACCTTTACATGATAGTGAGTTTATTTTACGATATAAAATACAAATGGAAGTTATAATTAAAAAAAACACAAAAATATCGTAGATAAAAAAGTTTTACATGATCTCTCTCTTGAGTAATGCCATTGTTACTGTATCTAAATTTAAAACAAAATATCACTTGACTGTCTAACTGTCGGTACCTGTAAACTAGAGTATTTTAATAGTTCAGATGTAGTTAGCCTTCGTGGGAAAATCCTGGGAACACTGTGGGACGCAAAGGCCAACGCCACAGTCCTTGCACCACCATCTACTTCCTTCCAGATGCGCTTACCCGTCTCTTTCTTCCCCCTGTCTCAACATACTTTGCAATACCTAGTAGTGTTCACCTTGTTTGCAGTGGGTGGAAAGTGCCTTGCAAATGTCCTCTCAATTTGTGAGGATGAAGCGGCTTGTTGCTGAAAAATATTTCCGCCCTTCTCAGCCAATTTCTTCCCCACTCTGTGAATAAAGTCTACGAGGAACACATTCTACCTTGTGTGCTCTTTATATAAAATAAAACTGTTGACAGTTGACACTATAAACAAGTAGAAAAACAGCTTTTACCACCACTCAAAGTTTTTCGGGCAAACGGGCTCTTCAGTTCATGAACAATTGAGACATGTACTTACCTGAATCGTCACCTGTACTTTCGTCTGGAGTACGAATCCTCTTTGTCAGAATCATCAACTTCAGATACTTCATCTCCATAAATAATATCTAAGATCTCTGCCTCCGTCAACTCGCTGCGCGATATTTTCACGATTGTAAACACCTGTGAATGAACTGCAGGAAACTTCGACTTTGCAGTGCTCACAGCCGCTCCCAGGATGAGATAGCCAATAAGTGCTTGCCTCTTGCGGAGTGAAATACGTCCTCATTAGTTGACGAAACTGCTTCCGAGACGTGCTAAACGCGCTTACGGAGCCAAATAAAGGATCGATCGTATGCTATACGGGCGCCGTCGCCAACGTCAGGGAGGCCGCGCACGTATGGCGTACGGGCACCGTGCTGTAAGTGTTAAGTAGTGTGTAAGCTTAGGGACTGATGACTATAGCAATTAAATCCCATAAGATTTCACACACATTTGAATAGTTTTTTTGTTCCCTATCGCGAATTTGGACAACCATCAACGGTAGGATGGACTGACGATAATGATCATTTTTGCCGGACCGGGACTCGAACCCGTATTTCCTGCTTATCGCAAGTGATATCTTTAGCATTTGGCTATCCGTCTACGTCTTGCAGCCACGACATATGCAAGTTTGAGTCTAGCCGTGAGTCGTGCACGGATAGCCAAATGCTAAGGTTACTGCTCGTGATAAGCAGGAAATCCGGGTATGAGTCCTAACCCGTCGTTCCATTCTGCAGCTGATGGTTATCCGTATTCGTAATTGCGAATACGTTTAATGTACTTTATATGGTGTCCTACTTAACTATGAACTTCATACATTTCTGAAACGAAACAAGACGTGAAAAACGCTATTGCCAAAGATGCGTCTATACAGGTGCGCACGCAATGGGCAGGAATGCGCAATCCTGAAATGTAAACAATTTCATCACACACTTAGTTTTTTAAACAGCACTTTTATTTTTTTTCTGTGGAGATGAAAAACTACAGGTACAATTAGTGACAGCAGACTTGTTTTCGCTGTTCTACATCTCATACCTTCCAAAATACGTAGTCCTTAAAGGATGCCAACGGCACCACAGTTTCTGCCGTAATGTGCAAAAGAAGGGATTAGCTACAGCAGCCTGCAGGAGAGTACAGCCACCCGCGTTACGGTACTACAGCATTACGGCAGAATCTGTGGCGCCGTTGCCATCCTCAAAGTCTACGTATTTCAGGAGGTGTGAGGTTTAGAACAACGAAAAAAGTCTGTCGTCGCGAATTGTACCTCTAGTTTTCATTTCCATAGATAAAACATATATGTGACATTTAAAAAAACCTATGTGTTGTAAGTGATGTTTGTTTACATTTATATATTGTGCATTCGTGACACCTGAAATGGGTGCAGTCCTGGCCAATTGCACTTTTCACATTTTATTTCAATTCTGAAGTATATGAGTTAGGTGGGACATCCTGTATATAGATACTTACCGTAAACCAAACAGAAATTTTCACTTCGTCACTCTCGATAATCATTCAGTTTCGAAATAGGCGCTCTTTCATATTAGAAATCCAACAACTCGGTAATAACAAATATAATTATTTAAGGGAAAACGCTATAATAAAAATAAATGTTCTAAAGTAATCCAGTAGGGTAACTTTAATGAAATAAGAAAAATTAGCTCGGTGTATGAACAGATTGGAGAATTATACACAAACGACGAGTAAAGTGTTATGCAGTGGCGATAGTAATCAAACACAGCGTAACCGGCCCCTAAATTTTAAGTTTACTAATGAAACCATGCTATGTTGTGTATTCCGATGGCAGTTCCATAGTTTAGCTGAGGTACATTTCTCCTGGGAGACAAAATGTCGAAATATCTGCAATTCTGCCCATCTCTCTTGTGTACCTTCCACGAAAAATGGTTCAAATGGCTTTGAGCACTATGGGACTTAACTTGTAAGGTCATCAGTCCCCTAGAACTTAGAACTACTTAAACCTAACTAACCTAAGGACATCACACACATTCTTAGAACTACTTAAACCTAACTAACCTAAGGAAATCACACACATCCTTGGCCGAGGCAGGATTCGGACCTGCGACCGTAGCAGTCGCGCAGTTCCAGACTGTAGCGCCTAGAGCCGCTCGGCCACCCCGGCCGGCCCTTCCACGAAGACACTGGAATTATGCTTAACACATTAGGCCCAGACGAACTTAAAGTGACATGCGTTGCAACTCGGTAACTAGATACCATGTTAAGAGATTAACTGTTATGGTATTTGGTTTCCTGCTAGGACGTGAGTTACGGAGAAAAGCTCTTATAGATCGGATCGGCGTCTAAATTACGTTGGATTACGGTCGCGTATCTAAGAGCCTGCTATATATCAATCACTCAGTGCTTGTTCGAAGCGAGATGGTCTGCTATGGGAATGTGTCCAGCACTTTCTCCATAAAATTATTCTGTGTTGCAGAATGTGTCACGTTCTAAAATTACATACATCATTTACAACACTTTTTTCAACGTGACGTGTTGGTCTGAGACCCAGAAGCATTTTATGACCTCGAAAGCTTACGAACATTAATACTGATAAGACAGAATGTTATGATACTGTCAATCGCGACACTGAAGGCCGCCTGAGAGCATTGCGTATAGGGAGAATATATTACTTGGGCAGTGACAAATGGGAAGTCATATGCCACGGACCGCAAATGAGGAAATCCACTGACATAAGCCTCTGTGACAAAGGATAGATTGTTATGGCCTGGCGACTCCAAACGAGCGTCTTAAAAATAGCGATGGTAACCGGCGATTCATATGGTAATGTCGTGAACATTGCGAAATGTGGCTGAATGACGGTGAAACGACGAGGAGGCCACGTGATGTTCAACATCCACGTCTCATGACAGAACCTTAAGGTCGGAAACCTGCCCTCTCTGTAATGTAAGACAGGCGGCGAGCTGCAGCAGAACTGACGGCTGAGTCCTGTGCTGATACAGACATGAGTGTTTCAGGGCGCACACTGTTGAACACGGTGTTCTAAAGTAGGAGAACCTTAGGTGTTCAAATGTTGAGCTAATCACAGCGTGAATTACGACAGCAGTAGTCACAGCTTCATCGATAGTGGACCGTGGGTCGTCGGAAACGTGACCCCTCGACGGATGATTCACGTTTATTGTTACTCCAGGTCGATGGTTACCTCCAGATACGCCGTAATCCAGGCAAACATTAGCTGGTAACTTGTACTAGGTGACACGCAGTCTGATGGGGGCAGTATTATGCCGCTACGCCACAATTAATTTACTTGTCATGGCGGAATAAAATACAGTCTTCGCCATGGGTAATGCAAGAGTCCATAGAAATAGGTCAGACCGGAGACAGATACACTAATGCTCATAAATTAAGGATAATGCTGACGTATGGTAAAACAACGCTCTGGTGGGCGGTTTGCGGGTTTAAATCTACTAGGGTTCAACATAAAGTGCATTTGACCTTTGGTCGTCGCACAGTGGCGCTGGCAGCAGTCTACATACGCAGAGGTGTGTTGGTGCATGTCAGAGTACGGCGCAGCGAGTAAGTGTGCAGACGGTTTCAGACGTGCTAATGGTGACTGTGTGTTGAAATGGCTCAAAGAACACATATTTCTGACGTTCAACAATTTAGTATTGGAAGGTAGCGTGGAGGGTAAAAATCATAGAGGGAGATCAAGAGATGAATACACTAAGCAGATTCAGAAGGATGTAGGTTGCAGTAGGTACTGGGAGATGAAGAAGCTTGCGCAGGATAGAGTAGCAAGGGAGAGGTGCATCAAACCAGTCCCAGGACTGAAGACCACTACACACACATGAAGGGTAGAATTCTAGGGTAACTGGAGGCTGATCAAACGCAGCGGGTCGTAGCTCCGGGCCTTCCGCGTACCACAAAGTGTGATCTCAAGAAAATGAAAACAAATCCAGCTGACAGGAAACGTGTCCAAGCGCTACAGTACGGGACGTCCACAGTGTACAACACCACAAGAAGACCGATATCTCACCATCAGTGCCACGGAGTACTAAAGGTACCCTTGCTCATGGCCTTACTACAGCCACTGGAACAGTTGTCTCCAGACATATGGTATACAGGCGACTGAACAGACTCGGAGACCTGGTCGCAGGAGAGGTCGTAAAGCCTGGTGTCAAGAACACAGTACATGGTCATTGGAACAGTGGTTCCAGGTTATGTTCACGGGCGAGTCCAGATATAGTCTGAACAGTAATTCTCGCCGGGTTTCCATCTGGCTTGAACCAGAAACCAGAGACCAACCCTTTAATGTCCTTGAAGGTGACCTGTATGGAGATCGTGGTTTTATGGTGTGGGGTGGGATTATGACTGGTGCACGTACACCCCTGCATGTCTTTCACACAGGACCTGTAACAGGTGTATAGGGACATCATTTTGCACCAGTACGTCCTCCTATTCAGGGGTGCACTTCGGCCCCACCTTCCTCTTCATGGATGACAACGCACGGCCCCACCGAGCTGCCATCGTGGAACATATCAGGCGAATGGAGTGACCTCCCTGTTCTCCAGACCTAAACCCCATCGAGCACATCTGGGATGCTCTTGGTCGACGTATCGCTGCACATCTTCAAAGCCCTACGACACTTCAGGAGCTCCGACGGGCACTGATGCAAGAATGGGAGGCTATATCAAAGCAGGTGCTCGACCACCTAATCCCAAGTATGCCAACCTGTTTTGCGGCCTGTGTACGTGTGCATGGTGTCCATATCCCATATTGATGACGGGGTACATGTGCAGGAAACAGTGGCGTTTTGTAGCACATGTGTTTTCTCAATTTATCGTCAATACCGTGGATTTACAAATCTGTGTCGTGTGTGTTCAACATGTGCCTATGCTATTAGCGCCAGTTTTTGTAGTACCACGTTGTGTGGCACCACATTCTACAATTATCCTTAATTTATGATCATGAGTGTAGATCAGAAGAGACGTGACAGGACAGATAAATACACTCATGTTCAGAATAAAAGAAACCTTGAACGCCTAGAGATAAGACGTTCATATTCATAGGACTTGTACATTAGTATGTTCTGCAGATATGATTAGCATTTGAACTGTATCGTCCCGTGGGTTCAAGGTCGACATCGATATGTCGGTGCAACATGACTTGCGGGTAAAATGTGCCTGCGGCCCTCGTCGTCGGCAAAAACCGTAGATAAGTGATCAGTTTGACTTAAGCAGACATGCATAATGCCTCGCAGACGTATGCACCAACCCTACAACAAAATCAGTGAATCAGGAAGAGCGTGCATTTTGGCTTGAGAGAATGTGATGTATTCGTCCGTGAAATTACTGCTCGTGTGGTAAGAATTTCAGCAGTCCAACGGGTGTTTGCCGATTAGTTCACGGAAGACCGCAGAACACGACGAGATGGGTCAGGTCTCACCACTCAGACCACCCCCTCGAGAAGATCGATACCTCATCAATATGGCTCTGAAGACAGATCTGCATCCTCCTAGGCTCTGGCGCAACAGTGGAACAGTGTAACACATCGTACACAATCATCGATGACAGCCCATCCCCATTTACTACGGCATGGGTAACGTGGGCTTCGTTCACTTTTCCGTCTACCTGTGACCAGAGTGCAGAACCATGCTAGACGGCAATGGTGTATGGAGTGACGTCAATGGGAACAGGAACGGCATCAGATAGTGTTTTAGAGCGAATCCAGATTCTGTTTTTTTGAAAACGATGTCCGCATTTTGTTGGTTCGTCGCAGACAGGAGGAGCGGCATCACAGTGACTGCAATCGCACAAGACATACAGCTCCAACTCAAGGCCTTACGGTGTGGGGTGCTGTTGGGTGCAACCATAAATCACAGCCGGTGCATGTCCAGGGCACTGTGACCGATGTGACCTACGTGGATAGCATCGTGCTATCTTTAGCCATACTCCTTTTGCACAACATCTCCGGTGACATTTTTCAGCAAGATAATGCACGACCACATGTCGCTGCACGAACACGAGCTTTCTTGGTGTCACAGGATGTCAGCCTTTCACCCTGGTCTGCCAGATCACCCTACTTGTCGCCAATCGAAAATGTGTGGGTTATGGTGAAACGACGGGTGCAGTAATGCGACCCAGTGCCAACTACCACAGATAAACTTCGGGACCAGGTGACAGGCGCCGTATGCGTCGTACACGCTTCGAGGATGCCATCATGCACCGAACAATTTATCAGAGCCCACGGTGGGCTCTGTGTCAGATGGCAACCGAGGTGACCGAAATGTTAATCATTACTGCAGAACATGCTAATGTACATGTCCCGTGAATATGAACGACCTGTGTCTAGTCGCAGCAGCAAAGACAGAGACGCGGTGGCGTGGGTGGCCTGATTGCTTCACGTCCGAGCCATGAATTTGTTGTGGCTTACGTGAGGGAAAGCAGTGCTTCGGAAAAACGAGGATAGACCAAGATCGTAAAAAACTACTCATTTCTGGGCAGAATTATGCAGTCTGACACCCACCAGCACGGGGAAGGAACTTATGGCGGTGTACGCGCACAGCCACTATCACATCTAGAGCTACATCACCATCTACATCTACATCTGCATCTGCACCTCCGTCTACATGTCCACTCTGCCTAGCAGAGGTTTCATCACGCCACTCTCAGACGATTTCTCTACCGTTCCATTCTCCAGATACGTTCAGGAGAAACGAATGCGTAAATTTTCTCGTGCGAGCTTTAATTTTTCAGCCGGCCGCGGTGGTCTCGCGGTTCTAGGCGCGCAGTCCGGAACCGTGCGACTGCTACGGTCGCAGGTTCGAATCCTGCCTCGGGCATGGATGTGTGTGATGTCCTTAGGTTAGTTAGGTTTAAGTAGTTCTAAGTTCTAGGGGACTAATGACCACAGCAGTTGAGTCCCATAGTGCTCAGAGCCATTTTTTTAATTTTTCATATTTTATTACGATGATAATTTCTTCCTAAGTAGGTTGGCGTCAGGAAAACATTTTGGCATTCACATATAAAAGTTGTTGATTGAAATTTCATGAAAAGATCTCGCTGCAACGAAAAATCTCTTTGTGTTCATCATTACCACCCCGGCTCGAGTCTGCACGTATAAGACAGACGCCACACTACCTCAAAGTTTTCTTGATCTTAGCCCGGTGGAAGACATCCCGGATGTTGTATGGCGCCAACTCCTAGCCCACTACACGCCATCGACCTGTTGTAACATATCGCACCTCATCTGCATGTGACACAAGACTTTTCGTTTCGTTTTGTGATTCTACGTAAACCTATCGTCTTTACTTTTTCGTCAAGCTTCTTTACCAATTAGGTACTCAGCTGACGCAATTCTATCTCTGCCGCCGTCTCATTTTCAGTTGCCTTGAAATACGTGACAACAGTAAGAGGTATATATTAGTGGTCTTCTCCCGGGAGTTGGAAGCTGACTGGACGCAAACAGATTCGCGCTCACCGTTCTGTAACAGATTTGCTAAGATTAACGTTGAGTGTCAAAATAAGTAACTGTGGTCTTATTTTCCTGGTTAATCAAGTAATAGATATGTTTAATGAAAAAGAGATAAGGAGAGAAGTGAAAACTAAACAACCTAAATATAATAGAGACTATTTTCTTTATGCTCAGCACCTTACCACTTCCAGATTTTAGCTCTCAAACATTCCAACTTCAGCTTATAAAGCTATAGCAGACGTATACAGGTTTGTAATACTTCAGGTCGAAAGTAAATTTCGTATGATGTGTCGCTGCCAATAAACATAACACGATGATACTTAGACCACACATAGAAAGAACTGCAACAGTACGTACAGAAGGTAACTGATGTTTATGAGCGTTCAGACAATCACAAATGACACTTTTATCAAAGAAAATAAGATCAACGAAGTTATTTTCTTTGATAAAAGTGTTCGTGATTTATGTCCCCTGGACATTACGAAAGGTGGGAGGTGGATCTTAAGAACATTGTGACAAGCAGCGGTTCTTGGAAAGAAGCCGTTTCCGCGTCTTGCCATGTCAATCTATGAGAGTGTAGATCTACATATGAACTTCATTCGTTTAATTCAGTTACTCGTCGTTAATATTTCTGTACACTACTGACCATTACAACTGCAACACCACGTAGAGCATTCACACAAGGTTGGCGCCGGTGGCGACATCTACAACGTACTGACATGAGGAAACTTTCCACCCGATTTTTCATGCATGAACAATAGTTGACCGGCGTTGCCTGGTGAAACGTTGTTGTGATGCCTCGTGTAAGGAGGAGAAAAACGTACTATCACGTTTCCGACTTAGATAAAGGTTTATCGTATCGCGACATTACTGCTCGCGTTGGTCGAGATCCAATGACTCTTAGCAGAATATGGAATCGGTTGGTTCTGGAGGGATTCGAAACGCCCTGCTGGATCTCAACGACCTCGTATTACTAGCAATCGAGATGACAGGCGTCTTATCCGCACGGCTGTAACGGATCATGCAGCCACGTCTCGATCCCTGGGTCAACAGATGGGGGACGTTTGCAAGACAACAACCATCTGCACGAACAGTTAGACGACGTTTGCAGCAGCATGGACTATCAGCTCGGAGATCATGGCTGCGGTTACCTTTGACGCCGCATCACAGACAGGAGCGCCTGCGATGGTGTACTCAACGACTAACTTGGGTGCACGAATGGCAAAACGTCATTTTTCCGGATGAATGTTCTGTTTACATCGTGATGGTCGCATCCGTCTTTGGCGACATGGCTGTGAACGCACATTGGAAGCGTGTATTCGTCATCGCCATACTGGCGTATCACCCGACGTGATGGTATGGGGAGCCATTGGTCACACGTCTCGGTCACCTCTTGTTCGCATTGACGGTACTTTGAACAGTGTACGTTACATTTCAGGGCTCTACCTTTATTCGATCCCTGCGAAACTCTCCATTTCAACCGGATAATGCTCGACCGCATGTAGGAGGTCCTGTACGGCCCTTTCTGGTTACAGAAAATGTTCGACTGCTTCCCTGGCCAGCGTATTCTCCAGATCTCTCACCAACTGAAAACGTCTGGTCAATGGTGGCCGAGCAACTGGCTCGTCACAATACGCCATTCACTACTCTTAATGAATTGTGGTATCGTGTTGAAGCTGCATGGGCAACTGTACCTGTACACGCTATCCAAGCTCTGTTTGACTTAATGCCCAGGCGTATCAAGGCCGTTGTTACGGCCAGAGGTGGTTGTTCTGGGTACTGATTTCTCAGGATCTATGCACCCAAATTGCGTGAAAATGTAATCACATGTCAGTTCTAGTATAATATATTTGTCCAATGAATACCCGTTTATCATCTGCATTTCTTCTTGGTGTAGCAATTTTAATGGCCAGTAATGTTATTTGTAGGTTTCATCATTGTTTTGTTGGAGGGCTATGGCCTGTCTCTCTACAAGACAAAGCAGCAGAATCAGACGGAGGGAGATCTCTGAGAGGTATGCGGCAGAGCTGATATGCGACGTCGGTGACAAGCAGCGGTGACGTCACGGGCGGAATCCGCGCGCCGGCCTCAGATAAATTGAGGCGCCGGAGCCGAGGTAAGCCCACGGCACACCGGCTGAGCCAGGGCACGTCTCCAGCTGACGGGCGGGCGAACCCAGCCTACCGCAGCCTCCCTACACGGCCATTTTTGACGACTTTGTTTGAGGGAGTCCTAAAAAGGGGTGTCAGAAATTAAAACTAGAGAACAAACTACGCTTTTAATCAAAGGCTTAGAAAGAATGAAAAAAGTTCGAATTTTCCATTTATTTCTCTTGTTTTCATTTTATTTACTACATTTCGTTCCAAAATCTTAGCATGATATGCAAGAAAGTTTACAATATCAACGACAACACTTTGAATTGACAGTCACGCAGTCAGTCGCTTCTATTCTAAATACCGGATGATTATAATTTTGGTGCAGCTAATCACTGAGGTTCATTGTGGACTGTAATTATAGTATGGCAGCGAAACTTGGTAGATACGCTAATGTGTTAATGCGAAACCTATGTAGGCCGGAAAAAAATTAGTTCCAATTTTAGTAAACAGCATCTCGCCACCTTCCCCGTTGTTAGACCTCTTTTGCCTGCATACCTTTCCTATCCCACTACATATGAAAATATTTCTATACCTTTTACTTACAGTCACATCGCCAGATTTTCACCTAGTGGATAAAATTGGAACTATTTTATCCCAACGTAAATCGGTTCTGAGTTAACGCATTAGAACATCTAGGAAGTTTCGCTGCGTTACGATAACTGCAGCGCAAACTGGACCTATGTGAGTAGCTGAACTTTAATTACAACTACCCATTACGGTTTCTTCTTTCCTTATAAAATATTCGGAAACTGATGTAAGCCTCTTGTTTATGATTCATGCATATAATTTGTGTGTTGATCTATGGAGACTTCTTCCTGTTGTGACCATTAGCCAGAAGACTGGTTTGATGCATCTCTCCACGCTAGTCTACAATCCACAGGTCTCAACATCAATGCAAAGTTACTGTAGCCTACATCGACTAGCACAAGGTTACTACGGTCTGCCCTTGGTCCCTCTCTAGAATACCTTTCTTCCTCTCCTACAGGTCCCTCCATTGCCAAATTTACGATGCATACGAGCCTTAAGAAGTCTTACATCAATCTAGCTCTTTTTTTAATCAAACTGTACCATAAATTTCTTTTCTCCTTATTTCGTATCAGTTCCCCGTCATTAGTTACCCAGGTAATCTTGTGCAGTGCTTCATTTCAAATGATCTCATTGTAGAATTTGAACCTCTATTCCAGTTCTTGCGGAATGGATCGGCGGTAATGCTATTGATTTGGGTTCAATTTAGAGAAAATGAGACTTGATGGGTTGGTGGTTTACTTTCATGGATTATCTGTCTATCAAAAAACACATAATCTGTGCTTTTGGTGTTAAGTACAAGAAATGAAACCAATCCACATAAGAACTCACTACTATTTACTATGCATGGTCTTAAGGGCCTCATCAAGGGGTTTTCATTTTTCTTTTCATTTTCGTTTACTCACACTTAGTATCTACTATAAATGCAATGAAGCCCACACTCAGATTTCTTTCAAACTCTGATGAGTTGATGAATTGTCTCCTTCCCAAAACACAATGCTGATGAAAGCCTAAATAATTTAATTTGGATTAAATGCTCAGAAACAACATTCTGTGGACTATATTTACTGAAACCAAGTGTCTTTGATGCTCTTTCATAATTCAGTGAGAGAAATAATGGCAGAATTCAAGATTTGAAACTTGATGAAAATCTAGGTGTGTTTGCCGCAAAAGAATTCTTCTCTATCGATCAGTGTAGGTTCAACAAAGTTTTCAAGGAACCGTCTAATCTACAAATGCAAGCCAGATGGATTACAAGTGGAGAAATGAGAAACCTGGAGGAATAGGATTAGCAAATTGGGCGATTTTAAATTATAGGTAAGCCCATTGCATGTTGAAATATTTGAACTATATCTTTGAGCTGCTTTTTACCAGTCTTCACAAGTCTTATCTTTTCACATTACTAGAAGCCAGCCGGCTGAGTTGGCCGAGCGGTTCTAGGTTCTACGGTCGAAAGTTCGAATCCTGCCTCGGGCATGGATGTGTGTGATGTCCTTAGGTTAGTTAGGTTTAAGTAGTTCTAAGTTCTAGAGGACTGATGACCTCAGATATAAAGTCCCATTGTGTTCAGAGCAATATGAACCATTTTTGAACTAGAAGCCTTTTCTCAAAAAATATATTAACTAATGCTGTGAAATTTTCAGGAGCTCTCCAAAACAGGCTGCTGTCCAATTGGAAGAAAGGAAATTTTATGATTTCAGTAAAATTATGATGTACAGAATTTTAAGAAAAAAATGAATGTACCAAATTTTAAACTTTGTAACCAATGAACTTGAAAACACAAATCAGTGATTGTAGTCCAGTGACATTATAAACCTATTAGGACATTACAACAAACTTTCAAAACCGATTAGATAAATAGAGTTTGTTATGGACTTTTAAAAGAAGACTTTTTTTTAAATTAATATTTATGGCGAATTGCGAGTCCACAGTCTTTTACTGCATATTTCCATTAAAATAGAGCTATTTTTCTTTGCACATGCAAAATTTGAGCTCCCTACCTTATTAACAGTGGTTGCAAAGATTTTTCAAAGAAATGTTTACATTTTTCAAGCTCAGTTTCCATTCTTGCAGAAAATAATAATGAATTAAAGGGGGTTCACATTCTTGCAAGAACACAGCTTTTTTTTGTACAGTTCCACACATGTCACGACACTAGTTTCATATTTAATATTTGGTGGGTTTTTTCTTATACTGTTTCTTTTTTTGTGTGCCCTGTGGCTGCTTTATATTGACAATAAAAACGTTTGAGAGCTGTGTCAGATTAGTAAAAGCAAGTTTTAGGAGATGTGGATCTGAGGATGTAGTAGTTAATAGTTAAACTTATTTTGAGTATGTGATTGTTTTGAACACAAGCCATCCATACATGTGTTGGGGCTATCAAGGCATTTTCTTATTCATAAATGTTGAAAAACCAGTCAGTTTGGGTGTGTAGTATTTATTACCTGGTATATGCTCATTTATTAAATTTATCCCAAATAAAATTCACCCTTACACCGTGTATCTGTGAGTGTGAGGAGGCTTGTGAGTCAGTGGGAACAAGTATTTTCATGTTGTCACCTTGGCACTCGGTTAATCTTTTCCACCCATGATATATGGCATGAAACACATGGGTCAGTGAGCACATAAACAAAACTGGAAAAGTACCCATAGCTCAACTAAAATTTCTTTGTTTAACTTGTACTACTGATCAACCTCAGCACAGCTTCACTGGCATTCAATTTGAAAACGATGGGGAGATTAGGTTGCAGTTTCTCCCGAAACTGCCATGCAACACATTATGTAACGTAATATGCACGTCTCAATAATAGGTACAGTCCATTTTTAAACACTGAAGGCGATATTCACTACAGCCAACAACTGTACCCCTAATTATCTCTTCTTCTCCTTTCCTTTTGTTATAGTGAGGGGACCCATTGTTTTCTGCGACCTGGGAGTGTTCTCTAGCTGGCTTATAAGAGGGAGGTTAACTTAGGAGGGTCAGAGTGTCATTAACGTGTTCGGCGCGCAAAGGCATCCCTGCCAGGGATGTATAGAAAAGGGACTCTGTCCCGTCTCTGCACAACAGGCGCATAGTAATGGCGGCCTGCTTTCCATTATGCCCTCTTTGGAGAGATAACATCTGAAAGCCAGATGAAAAAACTCAGTGTTTGACCTTGCCAAGGTTCGCCCTCCCCCCCTCCCACCCCAGTCGGAGGTTAGAGTCCTCCCTCGGGCATGGGCGTGTGTGTTATTCCTAGCGTAATTTAGTTTAAGTTAGATTAAGTAGTGTGTAAGCCTAGGGACCGATGACCTCAGCAGTTTGGTCCCATATAAATTACCACAAATTTCCTATTTTCAGTGCTTGAGACCATGGGACTGCCCATTGGTCGTGGCTGCACAGTGCAGAAATGTTCATTTAATTTCGGGAGAGAGGATGTGTAATTGGTTCACAGTAATTATTACAGTAAAAGGCGCAATTTTCTGTACATGTCTAACAGCAAGGCTTTTGATTGGCTTATGTGGTGGGAGAGGGTCCCCTTCCTGCACCATACCACTATTCTTTATCCATGTCAAAATCCACGAGGGTTGGAAATAGGTTTGTTTATAATATTATTGCTACTCTGAACTCACAAGTTCTGCTGCAATTCGTCAGCGATATTCCTATGCTAGGAGAACCAGCTAAGCTTCGAGGGAAATGACAGAATACGCTTGCTGATGAGACATCAAAGAGTACACTTACTTCAGAGATGCTGAAGAATATACTTCTGGGACAGAGAGATGTCTCTGACTTAGAGCCAAGAGTTGGGATCAGATTTCCCATTCCCCACTCTAGCCGTCTTCTACACCCATTCTCTTTAAGAGTGGTAAATATGCGCTGTTGATGTAATCACTGAGGCGAGAGGAATGTAATGCTAGTTAAATTTTATCAGGGTTTAATTACGCAGTTTTAACATTTCCAGCCATCTAGTTGCACGAATCATGCCCTTTGGTGAATCTATTGGAGTTCATACTAGCTTTTCCAAGATTATTTCTTTAAATCACTAACCATTTAAAAAGCGTTGGTCATATTGGCAATATAATTTCATATTATGCTTTCAAGTGTTCACTCACATGGGCCAAGGATATAGTTCATAATTACAACCTTTTGTCTGTTTATTAAGTGTTTACGTGCTAGATTGAATGGGTAAACCATATTTTTTATGTATTTTGGCAATAAACCAAAGTTTTACAGTGGCCGATAGTTTCTTTTCCAGGTTAGATGTGTTCCTTCATTAATATATCCGTGTGTTGTATGGTAACCTTACATCCATGATTAACTGGTCACACTTTATAATTTTCATTCAATAAGACATTACTCACTGTGCGACACTGTTCTTCGTAAATTTGCATGATTTAATGGGGAGCTTCCCTTCCTTACAGGACACCAGAGATCGAACTTGTAGCACCTTACGGGTATGCTAATTAGGTCAACCAATGTCCCACTAGATCAAAAACAGTATTACCGTTTTCAGATTGGGCGGCTGTAGTACAAGTACTAGTAAGAAGAACAGATGAAAGAGACGTAGAGGGCAAGTGCCTTCTCAGAATCACTCTTTCCCTTCATTCTGTAGTCAGCAAGTTTTCATAGATTCTTAGTATATCAGTGGTGTGGGTTCAAGTGTGGATTCACATGTATAGGTCCTTGTTGCATTTTTTAAATTGTACAAGTCATAGGATTACTCGGAAATTTCTGTTCTCGAAAATGGCTCTCATGAAAGTCAGGGACTTATCCATATTTTCCGAAATTCATTTGTCTGTCAGAGATAGATGTATGTTGGTAGCCATTTTAGGCTTTCTGTGTATATGGTTCAAGACTGCTGTTAATCGTTTTCTTAACAATAATAAATATTTATAAGAGAATCACCATTACAAAAGACCACTTTTCTTCTTCTTTCTCGATTTGTTAGTTTCCGACTAGACGTTACGTCATATTTAGGTCAGTTCCGTCCATACTTTTTGTCAAGGCTCAATTTTACAATATGAATGAAGATTGAATAATCGATAATTAAATATTGAGCACGGCAGAGTTGTACGTGGATGCAAGTTCTTATTTTATTAAGAATGATAGCATGTATGACTGCGTCATATAGTTTGTAAAACATTCTGTTGACAATATGAAACCTTGATACTGGGTCAAAATTTTTCAGATATTTATTACTTTTCTACTACTGAAAAAGACTCAGTGGCAACTGAAAAATACGCAATAATTACTAGACAGAGAACTTAGTAAGCGACTTGATTCTCGAGAAGTTTAGCCCTTCTGAGAAAATACCCAATAAACTATATAATTGGGTTTATGTTCAAGATATGTCAAAGAATACAAGTTCCCTAAAACAAACAACAAAAACAACGCATAGTGACTGTTATACGCACTATTTACAGAGTGAATAATAGAATAATGGAGAAATATATGTAAATATGCAAAATTTTAGATGCTTACATTTTCCAGCATGCCGAGACTGGACACTTGCTGATTTAGTACTATTATAGTAATAGGATCTCTGAAAACAATGAAGCACTCTCACAGAAACATCGCATTTTGAGTAATTTTGAGTACTGGCTTGTTTATTTCCATACGGTACACCTCAAATTGCTTAAAATCCTCATATGTAAATACACTGACTGATAATTTAGTTAAAGCAACAAAATGATATGATCGTATGTCATTGAGTAAGAGGCACTCAAATGAAAAACAGACAGATGGAATAAAAAGTAAGAAACTGTTTATTATTTAAAAGTAACCGCAGTAACTGTTAATATATTTTGCCACTCTGAGATAAGACGGTCAATGCCTTCACGGGAAAATGTTTGCAGTTGCCTACAGACCCATGCCTGTATCCACACTTGTTCTTCTTCGTCCGAAGCCAATCGACAGCCAAGAACGTCTTTCCTCAGGATTGCGAAAATACGTAAATCGCCTGGGAAGATGTCGGGAACGTATGGAGGACGTGTAAGAGCTTTCCAGCAGAACTTCTGCAGAGTTTTCGAAACAGCATGTGGACCTATATTCACCATAGGCACGTATATAAATGATTGGAATTGCAATTGTCTACGAAAGGTAGAGAAGCCAACCTGAGTTCATTAATGTTGTTCTCGTTTAGTGGTATTATCAGGGCTAGTATGATTTATAACTGACTTGAAGAACATCAGATGTTGAGTGATAACTGTGAAAGATACGAAAATACCATGTGGGAAAACGTTGTCAGCACATGAGAGAGTTCTTCTCTGTTTGTGGATCTCCATTTGGCCGAGTGGTTGAATTGTGAAATATCCAGATTTGCGGGACATTCGGAAGTGACAGTAGCCCGATGTTCTACTGCATGGGAACTTAAAGACAGACACACGCTGGTCGACAAGTTCCGTTCGTCCACGTGTGACCATTACAAGGAAGGAGCGCTATATTGGGTATCAAGTACATCGTAATACCCTGCCATCCGGAAACAAGTAATGGAGTCTTTGCACCATTCTGTGTCACATTGTTCGGAGATTAGCAGCAACCAGCCTACGGAGCTGTCGTACCATGTGTAGGTTATCAACACCACAACACAAACGGTTGTGTTTGGAGTGGAAGCTTCGACTGGTGATGATATATCCTCTCCGATGAGTCGCGATTTTGCACTAACGAGGATTATCAACGTCAGTGAGTATATCGGTGACCTGGGGAGAAGATCCGTTCTTCCAAAGTTTTGGAGACGCACAGAGTCGTTACTTCTGGTGTCATGGTGTAGGGAGCCGGAGCCGTCGTGTTTGAGTTCAGTTCCCGGCTGGTAGTGTTTAGGGAAAGACTGAGGGCACGAAGGTACATTGCGGATATCATCCGTCTTCCTCTATTTGCTTTGGTACGACGTTTTCGTGGTGCCATTTTCAAACAGGACAGTATATGTGTTATGTATGAAAAATCTGCGTTGTGTAGAGGTGTGCCCGTTACCAGCAAGATTACCAGACCTATCCCCGATAGAACATGGTTGGGAGTAGCTGTGACGTTAACTCCGTCCCAAGATATCAAGGGCCAGTTACAACAACTGCCTCGGGAGAGCATACAACGGCTGTATGACACCTTTCACAACCGACTCTGTGCATGCATTCACGCTAGAGGGAGTGAAACGTCATACTGGGAAATGGACTTCTAATGCCGAGGTTTTATAATTTTGACTCCGTGTTGTAAGTACTGCAATAAAATTACTCGCCCTCTCAACCCGTCAAGTTTCGTTCAATTTCCTCCTCCACTTCTGAACGCTTCCCTTTTCTGTCAAGTAGTATATTTTGTCGCAAACAGGGCGGATCCGTCAATGAAGATAAAACACATGTCATATACTTACCCATAAATTTTAGTATGATGAGAGATATTTCGGTATGCAGCATGAAAAATACACCCAAACAGAAGGAGTTAGAAATTGTAGCTACTAGAGTAGTGTTCTATCTATACACATAAGTCGAAGTTCCCCGCTGCGTGTTTATTTTTTTCTGTTTGTTATGGCTAATCCCAGGAACTATTTTGATTCGGATTTCGTTAATAGATAGACTGATTCAGGAGAACGGTTTGTGTATATAATTACATACTATAAACAAGTCGTTCGGTCGTAGATGCTAATGTTACCAGTGCGAGGGCTGGTGGTTTGCTAGTGTGGAATAAATCTAATAGTTAGTCTGGAGGTTTCATAGACATTTCATTCAAGATGGGGAAAGAAATATAACAATTTCCATTACTGCAGTTCCATTGATCACTCACTGTTTTCTCTAGTGATAGTATTCATAAGGGCAGGTGCTGCTCTACTGAGTAAACGTTCTAACCGTGCATATGCTAAAAATCAGTTTAGTAGTATCTACTGCTCAGATTTATATCTGCGCTGTTCGTTATTGACTAGCTTTATTCTAGGAAAAGCTGAAGGGTGGTTTAAAAGCTGATTGCAATATTTGAATAAAAAGTTCATTATTTCTGCAGTAGACGTACCTTAAATATTTAAAGCACTTATCAATTTACAATTAGTCCCACTTCTTCGTACGTGAAAAGTCCCCACCACTGTAATACCATTGCAATTTTGGATACATTTGTTCATCTACTGGAGTTTTGGTTACATCTGTCTCTCTATATTAACAATGCAAGACATATTTGTCAGACTGGAGACTAAAGTATGACATTTAGTGTCTCAACTACGTGTAGTTCATTACAGACGGGAGTATATCTAGTTTGAGAAGCGTGGAAATATCGCTATATTCGACTAGCACAAATAAGAGAATCACGGGAGAGCATAAAACAGAACAGACTGCCGGTATTTCAACCTTGTTAAGGCTAACCGACCATTGATCCTTCTTCTGGGCTGGATGCACGCGCATTGCCCGAAATCTTACTGGACTCGTTAAGATTGTCTGCCTCGAGTAATGCGTGTAATGGGTAGGGGTACTACGAATGTAGTGTGTGGACATTGACTTGGGAATGTGGGTCTCACGGGGAGCGTGCAGGGCATAAATCCCTGCAGTCGCACTATCCCCTGTGCCGCAAATGGCTCAGATGAATAGAGCGTCTGCCATGTAAGCATGAGGTCCCGGGTTCGAGTCCCGAGTCGGAGCGCACATTTTCAGCTGTCCCCGTTTATGTAAATCAACTCCTGTCAACAGCTTAGAGTCTAGATTTAATTATCATTCCAACCTTGGTACTCAGGAATACAAGTCCCTAACCTTGACCACTGTGCCACGTCTGCTGCTATTTCCTTCATCTTTCGTATTAAAAACGTTCCAAAATATCCCAGTATTTTCAGAGTCGTTGACCCATATTTCTTGTATGTAAACACTGCGTGCCGAAAATACTTCGCTTTGCAATTCAAATGGTGAAACAGAGAGTGAAGAAATAATTATTCACGCACCTCAGCTCCTTATGAAAGAAAGAACTTTTGTGGTTTTATTTGACTGAAAATGAGATTCCGACGTACTCAAGGAAGATAATGCGTCACGCTATGCGCGTCTAACGTCAAAAAGAGAGACTGTAAAGGCGTGAAACACGAATAAAAATTTAAATTCAGCCGATACGACTAAAAAAACCTGGTTTATATAGGGCAGAAAGAATACTTATTTTGCATAAGTAGACAATCTGAGTAAACCGCTGTTACATTGCATTCATAAACTGTAATAGAGAAAATAAATTCGAAGCCACTACCACTGTTAAGAAAGAGAGGAATCTGCAACAATCTAAAATTTGCATACTTCTTCAATGACTTGTTGATACACGGTCAAATAGGACAACGTTTTTGATGATTATTGTAACACACATGTTAAGAATTGTCCTCTATAAGCATCAGTGAACTTATAATCGCCTTTGGAATACCGTTAATAAATAACTTTTAATCGAATATCAGCTATTTATCTAGAATTTTCTACACATTAGAGCGGCCGGAAAAACATATGCGAAGATAATTAATCGATTAAATCGTTTTTCTGCATTGGAGGCAAAGTACTTATTTTAAATATGGTAAAGGGCTATATGATATTTTTACTGAAACGATATACAAATAACTTAAATTATGAGATCAAATGACCAAAGAAACTCTCTTGTGGCGGATATAGTTTCGATTCCCAAAGACGATGTTTCCAGGTTTGAACAGATTATGAAAAAGTCTAGCAGCGTGAAAGCAGAAACGTGTGCACTTTGACGTACCACCCAAACTGATTCTGTTTCCATATCCAAAAGGGCGGCCAATCACACTGGCAGAATGTTCGAAACAGCAGTAAGTACGTGAATTATGAGAGAGCTTCTGCAGTGGGAATGCACAGTTAGAAATTTGGGGTTATATGCTAATTATGGACATGTCAACTACAGAATATAGCGTGTTCCTGATGCAGAAAATGTCCATTATCATTAGGGGCATTCCAGAATACACTTTAAGACGAAAGGAACGGCGCACCACGAAGGAAGTATCCGAATGGGACAGAAATCGCTAGATCTGATGTACATATACAAACATACAAATGATTACTATTTCAGAAAAATTGGACCATTTATTCAAGAGAAAGAGCTTCATAAATTGAGCAAGTCAATTACCCGTTAGTGCATCTCTGGGCCTTATGCAAGAAGTCGTTCGGCCTGGTATTCATAGAGCTGTCCAGGACGTCTCCAGCCCTGAAATCTCTTTGACTGGAGTAGAATTATCTTCAGTGATGAGCCCCACTTCAAAATGAGCCCCGTTGACTTGATCAAATATTACGTTATTTATTACGATTTTATATTTCATAGGCTACGTTGTCTTTAATCGAACGTTTGCTTTACTAGGGAAGAAGCCAGGAAAGTGAGATGATAACAGCTCTTCGAAGGTTATCTTCATTTTCTTGAATTACTATTTGATCATCTGCGTGTTAAAGAGGATTTGAAAAATACTCGCTGTTGATCTTCATGCCGTAGGCGATATTTTGCTTCTGAAATCTGATTGTCTCCTATTATAGATGCCGAATAATTGCAGACAAGCCGCATCCTTGTATTTTTGTTAATCATTTAGACATCTATTAGATCAATCAAGGTGTCCCACGCGTTAGCACACCGCTTCTGGAGGCCCTCCGGACTCAAATTTATCCACCCGGCCCCGCATGGAATTCGCCTGTCAGCTTAACGACGAAGGTCCGTGTGCCGGCCAGCCTTTTGCACACGTTCACTAGAAACAGTTTAAGAGGTACGCAAATATCATCCCACCGTATATATATATATATATATATATATATATATATATATATATATATATATATATATGTGTGTGTGTGTGTGTGTGTGTGTGTGTGTGTGTGTGTGTGTCAGAGGAATCCTGCCACATTCTACTACTAACATTGCCAAATTTACTAGTAAACGTGCCGACAATGTGGAGATGCGGGATAAAGACCAACGAAAGGAATATCTCCATTTTCTATTAAAAGTTTTATCTCCTTGTTAAGGGCTTTTGCAGAGCTAATTAGATGCTTTAGGAAGCCTTTTTTTTTAATAGGTGCCTGATGACTTTACAAAGAACTTTGTCAGAACTTACAAACGCTATGTCCGCCTGTAAGTTAAATTATTATCTTTTCTGTGTCAGTTGTTTTAGACTACAAGTACCCTTAGAGCAGGATCGTCCCTGTTTCCTCAAGTTAACGTGTTATTTTATTTCCAAGAAAATGCGCTGTCAGCAACGTCGCAGTTACTTTGAGGGACAGGTCACCTATCCGTGCAGTCTTTACGGACAGCTGAGCTCGGCGTACGCATCAGACTGCCTGCTGAAACGCACTCGCACGCACTCGTACGAATCGAGGTGTGGCTGGCGAGTTACTTCCGGCTGGTGAATGCAAATCCTGATCCAGATGACAACGCAGACTGACTGGCCGCTGTCCACGCGTCTGAAACCCGAGGCCGCCGCTCAGGAAACCCGCCACGGCCACACTCGTGCTATCGGCGTAACCTTCGTGCCGCGTCAGGGAACTGCAGCCAGTCTCTTCCTGCTTCCGCTGCTGCTACTACTTGTCAGATTTGTCTCGTCCTAGCGAGATACTCGGCATGCAGCTCACCTAGCTCGAGAAATGGGAGTTAGAGTTTAGCCTGCTTTACGGCTTTCGTACCATAAACCTTTTCGTTTTAAAACGGATACCATTAATTATGTGAACTAATCATTCTTATAGGCAACAGATGGACTCAACAGCACAAAACGTTATTCAGTAAGAAGACGCAGATAAAGCAGTGTCAGCCGAGAAAGCTACGTTTTGTGTGAGAAAACAAATATTTGAAGGCTTTTTCTTCCAAGCTCCGATCTGTCGCGAAATTAAAACCCTTGTGAATATCCGATGGAGCTTAGCACAGGTGTGTTGCGCCTTTAGTATGCCCGTCCATCAAGTCATGTCGCACTTTTCCAGCCGTACCACACTATGGATTACGCTGAGCTATGATCGAGTCGTCATTCGTCTCTTATCAGAGACATGGACTATGTGGCGCATATATACGGAATGAGTCACGTAATACATATCAACCTTTTCATTTCGTTAACGATTCCAGATATGTAAACTAGGTTTCCGTCAAACGGTTGCATGCTAAGGGGATGTGCTTTGTTATGTGATAACGCATCTTAATTCTTGTATCAATCGAAATATTAAAGCACTATAATATTTTTCACAAAAGAAACAGAATGATGTACTTATTTTAACTGCATTCAAAAGCGCTTGAAAAGACGAGTGCAATGATACAATGTTTATTCATTTTGAGGTTGAAACTCTTTGCAAAACTATGCCTTCAGTAATCTAAAATTGAAAGGCAAGTCGGCTGGAAACGGCTACTGCATTGTAAACACGCTCATGCCAAGCTGTTACCCGACCACGATATTACTGCACCTGGCTTCCCATGGTCGCTACCTGAAACACGCGGCAACGTTACTGCAAAAAAGTGCAGTGGTTACCGGAGAAAATGCATCGCACTGCGAACGATTTCAAGACAGATGTGAGTGTACTGTCAAGTTTTTCAGCTTGTCCTCGGGAAATATGACGATAAAAACTCACGATAAAGACCGAGCCGCCCTCACTCCAATGTGGAATAATATTATGATCGACTTGTACGTCGTATCAGGCCCTTAGACTGTTTACTTGTCTGCATTGCAGAAACTTTTTCGTCTGTCGGCAAGTCGTTTCTGCTTCAGTATACCTTGCGTGCAGACATGACCACCAATGGGGAGACACTAGAAAAGCTACTCTTATACGGCGAATGGTAGCAGGAGACATATTGACGAAGAAAGTGTTGGAACAGCTAGAGGAGAGTCATTCGCATCTGATACAGGATAGCTTCCTCCCTTAGCATCTGTCACTACATCAGGCACTCGGAGGATTTGTTTCGAAACACATATAGAATTTTGTTGGTTTTCTCTGCGTCACATTGGAGACGACACTACGTTTTTCCATCGTGTGCTCTTTACCGACGAAGCAACGTTCACGAACCACATTAGTGCAAATTTAATTAACATGCACTACTGTGCAGCTGAAAATCGACAATGGCTTCGTCAGATATACCAACAACGACCCGAAGCATAAACCGGTGGGGGGGCATCACAGCAAATTTCATTGTGGCACCTTTCGGTTAAATGGAAATATGTATGCATGCTTTATTAAGAGCGTTTCTTTTGTTGTTCTAGAAGAAGTACTACGGGTAAGCGACGGTGTATGCGATTCCAAAGCAACGTCTGACCAGCTCATTCATCTCGTGTTGCACCGCGAATACTGAATGAAAAGTTTCCTGACCGGTGGATAGGGCGGAATGCTGCGGTACATTGGATGGCCAGGTTTCTTGATTTGACTCTTCCTCATTTCTTTTGGTGGAAAGCACTGAAGTGTGCAGCCTATCATGAAGCCGCAACGATGCCAGACGATATGCGTTGTCCAATCCGTTGTCGGCAGGTAATGTCATATCATCCAATGTACTTTGATCCGTTCATCCGTCTCTCGAAATGCCATTGAAAATGTGCCTTGCAATTTGACTACATATTTAAATAAAGCCTACTGAATAAACTATAGTCTGTTTAAAGTGTATGTCATGTAATTACAATTTCGAGTAGTACTTGTTGCACGTTTGTTTTGACAGCATGTGGTTCACTTTAGGAAGCATTCAAGGGTCTCCAGGCAAAAGCAGGACAGGGTTTTTTTTGTGAATCAAAGTAACTTAATACCGCAGTTTTCTTTTTCCTTTGAATAGGGCTGTATATCATACTGAAGTATGAATGGCTAGTGTTTCTGTTTGGGTTTTGACAATTAAGCAACAACGGGATAGGTTTTAAATGGAAAACTGCCTGATGAAATTGTAGTTGTTTCCAAAAACACTAGAAACGTACACGCATTTGAAATAGTTTTCCTAAACCACATCTGATGCGTTAGATGCTATCATATACCACAGTTCCATATATAAGAGTCATAGCTGAGCCTGTAACTAAGTCGTATAGGAAATGACTTTTATGTTAGTAGCTTAAGCCTGTTATGAGAGTTCGCCTTAGCCGTGTGTACACCGTAATAACTTCTAAATTTTAGAACGTTTATCATATTCTTTCATGAAGAGTATCAGCCTCAACATTAACAGGTATTAACATCAATACACTAGTATTTTCAAGCCCTTACGGATGTCATTAAAAGAAATATGTCATTATACTTTAAAAATTAATTTTGCTTCACTATCTCGACCATAAGACTTCAAGAGGAATATAACAATTCCAATCCCAAAGAAAGCAGGTGTTGACAGATGTGAAAATTACCGAACTAGCAGTTTAATAAGCCACGAATGCAAAATACTAACATGAATTCTATACAGACGAATGGTAGAACTGGTAGAAGCCGACCTCGGGGAAGATCAGTTTGAAATCCGTAGAAATGTTGGAACAAGTGAGGCAATACTGACCCTACGACATATCTTAGAAAATATATTAAGGAAAGGCAAACCTACGTTCCTAGCATTTGTAGACTTAGAGAAAGCTTTTGACAATGTTGACTGGAATAATCTCTTTCAAATTCTGAAGGGGGCAGGGGTAAAATACAGGGAGCGAAAGGCTATTTAGAATTTGTGCAGAAACCAGATGGCAGTTATAAGAGTCGAGGGACATCAAAGGGAAGCAGTGGTCTGGAAGGGAGTGAAACATGGTTGTAGCCTCTCCCCGATGTTATTCAATCAGTATATTTAGCAAGCAGTAAAGGAAACGATAGAAAAATTCGGAGTAGGAGTTAAAATCCATAGAGAAGAAATAAATACTTTGATGTTCGCCGATGACATTGTAATTCTGTCAGAGACAGCAAAGGACCTGGAAGAGCAGCTGAACAGAACAGACAGTGTCTTGAAGGGAGGATGTAAGATGTACGTCAACAAAAGCAAAATGAGGTAATGGAATGTAGTCGAATGAAGACGGGTGATGCTGCGGGAATAACATTAGGAAATGAGACGCTATTTGGGGAGCAAAATAACTGATGATGGCGGAAGTAGATAGGATATAAAATGTAGACTGGCAATGGCAAGAAAAGCGTTTCTGAAAAAGAGAAATTTGTTAACATCGAGTATAGCTTTAAGTGTCAGGAAGTCGTTTCTGATAGTATTTGAATGGAGAGTAGCCACGTATGGAAGTGAAACGTGGACGATAAATAGTTTAGACAAGAAGAGAATAGAAGCTTTCGAAATATGATGCTACAGAAGAATGCTGAAGATTAGATGGATAGATCACATAACTAATGAGAAGGTATTGAATAGAATTGGAGAGAAGAGAAATTTGTGGCACAACTTGACTAGAAGAAGGAATCTGTTGGTAGGGCTTATTCTGAGGCATTAGGGGATCATCAATTCAGTATTGGAGGGCAGCGTAGAGGGAGACCAAGAGATGAATACACTAAACAGATTCAGAAGGATGTAGGTTGCAGTATGTACTGGGAGATGAAGCAGCTTGCACAGGATAGAGTAGCATGGAGAGCTGCATCAAGCCAGCCTCTGGACTGAAGACCAAAACAACAACAATCATGATCAACTCGAGAGTTAAGACACTATCACATTCAAAAGTACATGCCCTTTATCATACAGTTGCCGAAAACATCTTTTCGATACGACCGAACTGCTCACGAAATTAAATGCGGTATTTCGTCATACATGACTCTTGACTCACCTTGTATAATCACTGGACAGAGGCGACGAGGTCACAGATTGAGATACATACGGGTAGTCAATAAGCTGTGTAAGTATGTGTGGTGACCGACGGAGGCTGGGGTTAGCCATTCCTCTATGTGCACAGACAGGAGGCAGTGTGTGGACTCTGTGCTGGAAGCGAGGCAGCCAGTCTTGTGAAGGGAGTCTAGTCTGCCATATGCAGCGCCACAGACGTATATTACAGAACAGGGATTTAGAGTGCATTCACCATGAATAATGAGCAGTGGAGCCGGTAATCGACTTCGTTGAGTAAGCAAACGGAACGCTAAAGTTTGGAATTTTCAAAAGGTGTGTTGAAGATTTAAAGCGAGTATATCGATGTTATGTCACACCATTCGACAGTGTTTATGTTCGACAACATACATGAGTTGTTTTAAGTGCGTGTTTCCGTACAAATGTAACCTGTCCGCCAAAAGATTCGTGCATGCACTTTAAAACGTAATAATGAAAACTGGAAGAAGACTAACTGCTCTTAACTTTCGGGCTTATTAATTGTTGCTTTGGTCTTCAGTCCGAAGACTGATTTGATGCCGTTCTCCACGTTACACTGCCCTGTGCAAGACTCTTCATCTCCAAGTAACTATTGCAAATCACATCCTTCTAGTATGAAAATCATCAGGACGCCATACGAAGCAGCTCGATAAAAAAGGACTTCACCATTCCAACAAAACCAGCGAGTCACGCAGGCCAACCTCCGTGTTGGGCCCCAGAAAGCAGCTCATTCCCCTGACATATAGATTGCCCTGCAAGGCAGGTGGATTAGGCAAGCCGATAATTTTCTCACACAACAAGCGTGTCGTGCGGGTAAGCCTGTACTCCCCAGTAGGGATTGGAAAAATTACGTTTTAGACTGTATCTGCTGCTATTGGAGCTTGGTGGTAATTAACCACACAGTTTCGATGAGTGAATTTTCTAATTATGAGAATACTGAAGGGCAATCTATTATAATGACTAAAATCATTCAAAAGCCAAGATCGCATAAAATATTTTTTATTCATGACAGCTGATTTCAACTGTTTTACCTGTCATCTTCAGGTCTCAAAGTTTGTTTTTTTTTTTTTTTTTTTTTAGTAAAACATATTCATTTTACGCTGAGCTCATGCTCAAGATGTCAAATGGATAAAACTCATCCCATTATAAACGTTTGGCATCGCTAAAATATTTAAAAGCAGACAGCATCTGGTCCAAAAGGCCATGTTCATACAGTTGCTCACAGCATCTGTAACAACATATTGTTGTTGTTGTTGTCTTCAGTCCTGAGACTGGTTTGATGCAGCTCTCCATGCTACTCTGTCCTGTGCAAGATGCTTCATCTCCCAGTACCTACTGCAACCTACATCCTTCTGAATCTGCTTAGTGTATTCATCTCTTGGTCTCCCTCTACGATTTTTACCCTCCACGCTGCCCTCCAATGCTAAATTTGTGATCCCTTGATGCCTCAAAACATGTCCTACCAACCGATCCCTTCTTCTAGTCAAGTTGTGCCACAAACTCCTCTTCTCCCCAATCCTATTCAATACCTCCTCATTAGTTACGTGATCTACCCATCTAATCTTCAGCATTCTTCTGTAGCACCACATTTCGAAAGCTTCTATTCTCTTCTTGTCCAAACTAGTTATCGTCCATGTTTCACTTCCATACATGGCTACACTCCAAACAAATACTTTCATAAACGACTTCCTGATGCATAAATCTATATTCGATGTTAACAAATTTCTCTTCTTGAGAAACGCTTTCCTTGCCATTGCCAGTCTACATTTTATATCCTCTCTACTTCGACCATCGTCAGTTATTTTACTTCCTAAATAGCAAAACTCCTTTACCACTTTAAGTGTCTCATTTCCTACTCTAATTCCCTCAGCATCACCCGATTTAATTTGACCACATTCCATTATCCTCGTTTTGCTTTTGTTGATGTTCATCTTATATCCTCCTTTCAAGACACTGTCCATTCCGTTCAACTGCTCTTCCGAGTCCTTTGCCGTCTCTGACAGAATTACAATGTCATCGGCGAACCTCAAAGTTTTTATTTCTTCTCCATGAATTTTAATACCTACTCCAAATTTTTCTTTTGTTTCCTTTACTGCTTGCTCAATATACAGATTGAATAACATCGGGGAGAGGCTACAACCCTGTCTCACTCCTTTCCCAACCACTGCATCCCATCTCTTTCATGCCCCTCGACTCTTATGACTGCCATTTGGTTTCTGTACAAATTGTAAATAGCCTTTCGCTCCCTGTATTTTACCCCTGCCACCTTCAGAATTTGAAAGTGAGTATTCCAGTCAACATTGTCAAAAGCTTTCTCTAAGTCTACAAATGCTAGAAACGTAGGTTTGCCTTTTCTTAATCTTTCTTCTAAGATAAGTCGTAAGGTCAGTATTGCCTCACGTGTTCCAACATTTCGACGGAATCCAAACTGATCCTCCCCGAGGTCCGCATCTACCAGTTTTTCCATTCGTCTGTAAAGAATTCGCGTTAGTATTTTGCAGCTGTGACTTATTAAACTGATAGTTCAGTAATTTTCACATCTGTCAGCACCTGCTTTCTTTGGGATTGGAATTATTATATTCTTCTTGAAGTGTGAGAGTAGTTCACCTGTCTCATACATCTTGCTCACCAGCTGGTAAGGTTTTGTCATGACTGGCTCTCCCAAGGCTGTCAGTAGTTCTAATGGAATGTTGTCTACTCCGGGGGCCTTGTTTTGACTCAGGTCTTTCAGTGCTCTGTCAAACTCTTCACGCAGTATCTTACCTCCCATTTCGTCTTCATCTACATCCCTTCCATTTCCATAATATTGTCCTCAAGTACATCGCCCTTGTATAAACCTTCTATATACTCCTTCCACCTTTCTGCCTTCCCTTCTTTGCTTAGAACTGGATTGCCATCTGAGCTCTTGATATTTATACACGTGGTTCTCTTCTCTCCAAAGGTCTCTTTAATTTTCCTGTAGGCAGTATCTATCTTACCCCTAGTGAGATAAGCTTCTACATCCTTACATTTGTCCTCTAGCCATCCCTGCTTAGCCATTTTGCACTTCCTGTCGATCTCATTTTTTAGATGTTTGTATTCCTTTTTGCCTGCTTCATTTACTGCATTTTTATATTTTCTCCTTTCATCAATTAAATTCTATATATCTTCTGTTACCCAAGGATTTCTACTAGCCCTCGTCTTTTTACGTATTTGATCCTCTGCTGCCTTCACTACTTCATCCCTCAGAGCTACCCATTCTTCTTCAACCGTATTTCTTTCCCCCATTCCTGTCAATTGCTCCCTTATGCTCTCCTTGAAACTCTGTACAACCTCTGGTTCTTTCAGCTTATCCAGATCCCATGTCCTTAAATTCCCACCTTTTTGCAGTTTCTTCAGTTTTAACCTACAGGTCATAACCAATAGATTGTGGTCAGAGTCCACATCTGCCCCTGGAAATGTCCTACAATTTAAAACCTGATTCCTAAATCTCTGTCTTACCATTATATAATCTATCTGATACCTTTTAGTATCTCCAGGATTCTCCCATGTATACAACCTTCTTTTATGATTCTTGAACCAAGTGTTAGCTATGATTAAGTTATGCTCTGTGCAAAATTCTACCAGACGGCTTCCTCTTTCATTTCTTAGCCCCAATCCATAATCACCTACTATGTTTCCTTCTCTCCCTTGTCCTACTGACGAATTCCAGTCACCCATGACTATTAAATTTTCGTCTCCCTTCACTACCTGAATAATTTCTTTTATCTCATCATACATTTCATCAATTTCTTCAACATCTGCAGAGCTAGTTGGCATATAAACTTGTACTACTGTCGTAGGCATGGGCTTTGTGTCTATCTTGGCCACAATAATGCGTTCACTATGCTGTTTGTAGTAGCTTACCCGCATTCCTATTTTGCTATTCATTATTAAACCTACTCCTGCATTACCCTTATTTGATTTTGTATTTATAACCCTGTATTCACCTGACCAAAAGTCTTGTTCCTCCTGCCACCGAACTTCACTAATTCCCACTATATCTAACTTTAACCTATCCATTTCCCTTTTTAAATTTTCTAACCTACCTGCCCGATTAAGGGATCTGACATTCCACCCTCCGATCCGTAGAATGCCAGTTTTCTTTCTCCTGATAACGATGTCCTCCTGAGTAGTCCCCGCCCGGAGATCCGAATGGGGGACTATTTTACGTCCGGAATATTTTACCCAAGAGGACGTCATCATCATTTAATCATACAGTGAAGCTGCATGTCCTCGGGATAATTTACGGCTGTAGTTTCCCCTTGCTTTCAGCCGTTCGCAGTACCAGCACAGCTAGGGCGTTTTGGTTAATGTTGCAAGGCCAGATCAGTCAATCATCCAGACTGTTGCCCCTGCAACTACTGAAAAGGCTGCTGCCCATCTTCAGGAACCACATGTTTGTCTGGCCTCTCAACAGATACCCCTCCATTGTGGTTGCACCTACGATACGGCCATCTGTATCGCTGAGGCACGCAAGCCTCCCCACCAACGGCAAGGTCCATGGTTCATAGGGGGAAACAACATATTGAGCAACATGTATACGGACAAAACCATTTGGACAAGATGCTGTGTGTTTTTAATTATTTTAGCAATTATAAACGTTTATAAGAGCTTGAGTTTTATCTGCTTGACATCTTGTGCAGGAGGCCAGCGTAAAGTGAACATGTTTTACTTCAAAAACATATTTAAGACCTAAAGATGACAGCTAAGACTATTGAAACCGGTTGATTGACGAAGAAATATTTCTTGGCGATTTTGGCTTTTGAATGATTTTTAATAGATTCTCATGAAGCCTACTGTTTCTTTACCAAATGTGGTTGAAATTGGTCGAGGAGCTTGGCAGGAGATCACACACACACACACACACACACACACTATTATAAATATGTGGCAACCTAATGGAAGATGATGTATGACATGTATTATCTTCTATATATATATATATATATATATATATATATATATATATATATATATATATATATATATATATATATATATATATATATATATACAAAAGATAACAAATATCACCCACCACTTTCTATTACATTGTCTTCTCCATTATTTTTTTTTTTGCATTTTGTAATTGAGCAAAGCCTTTTCTTTTTCATCCAAGCACTTACTTTAATGTGTATATTCCCACTTCATATCGTTTTCATTGACGTTGAAATGACGACTTCCATTCCAGTCATTCCCCTTCCACTTCTTGTTCTCTTGTGCCTTCCAGTTCTCCCAAGTAAAACAGCTGTCCACTTCTCGCTAAGCAGCTTCCAATTTTTGAATGCTTTTCGCATTAACTGTCCACAGCTCACTCTGCCACTGTCAATACTGGTAATACACACTGATGTATACTTTCTCCTGACCTTCAGAAGCTGTGCTTAGAAAAATCTCTTAAGTTCACCACAACCCGAATCGAGTTGGGGAAAAAAACATGTGGCACGAATTAAGCCAATAATAAAAGTAAATTGACTATTTTTACGACAGTTAATGTCACTAAGCGGGTACAGCGAATGATCATACTAGCGTAACTTCATATTTCCCTGAGTCTATATACGCCATTATCAAGCAGATCAATAGTTTCTAAACATATCAAACGACAACACTGACACAAGAAATATCTTTAGTGGTACCTTAAATAATGTTTCCAATTTATTTTCAGAGTTGCCAGTTGTAACAAAACACGGTGGTACCCAAAACACGGTGGCACCATTCTGTTCACAACTATTAAACTAATGTAAATTATTTTTTTACTGGTAAGTTGATTTTTGTCAGTTTCGAATTTTAATTACTTCATTACTGTCTTGTGGTAAAGTTTATACATTAGGGGAAAATTTTGTTCTTGGAAAGCATGCATAATATTTAAAACGTCTTAATGAAACGGAACGATAAAATGCATTCAGCTGGAAATAAAGAAATATGTAGGCCTTGTTTCACTGTCTACGAAGAAGAATGTTTTAACACAGACGTACACTCTGTAAAGGAACTCTGCTTCGCTATGTGGACTCCTTGTCAGGCTGAATTAACACAGTACATCAGGCAAATGACCACGAAAGTGTTTCGCAGCCAGTAGAATCTAACACATGCCTACGTAATAACTAAAACAAGCTACTTCCAAGAGTTTCCAAGAAACACATTTCACGGCCTAACCCATAAACACACTAAAAAAATAATTTGGTAACAATTTATTGCTTACACTCCATCCGTGAAAGGAACGGAAGAATCCTTAACGTACAGCAACATAAAAAGGGTCCCTTCTTGTGCAATTTCAATGATTCACGAAGAATAGAGACGGTTGTCTAAATTTAGGTACAAGTCTATTATCGTAACATTTATATCACCCAAAACAGAGAGATTGCTACCACGACGTAAAGAATTTCAGAGGATAGTTCCTGAAACTGAGGTACACAATGTAATCATTACAGCTTAGTGCCTTAGAATTGCATTGGTTTCTCACGCTTTGATTGATGGTGACATTACTAACGCGATGCAAGCTTACAGCTTAACGGTGAAATAAGAGAATATCGTTGCGCTGTTTCTTCACAATGAAACACCTCTGTGATACAGAGCTCGGGTATTAAAGGGGCTACGACCTGTAACACTATGGAAAGTTAGACAATTCAGTCAGACTTATAAGTCGGGTGCGCGCTTAATTCAGGAGATTCGCTTCTAATGTATTGTGAGGAAACTGACAGCTAATGAATAGCAGCAGTACAATTGGAAAGAGCCTAAAGATGATTCATATTGGGAGATGTCTCTCTCTCTCTCTCTCTCTCTCTCTCTCTCTCTCTCTCTCTCTCTCTGTCCCTTTCTCTCCACCTCTCTCTTTCGTAATTTTCATCCCGTCGTGAGGAGCCCATTGTATTCATGATTCTTTCACCTTTGTGGGTGAATGCCCTTCGGTCGTCATAGCATCAGTGAAAGTAAGGGAAGGAAGCTGCGTGGACCATCCTTTTGTGAATCATGCAGCTTCTTGTTCTATGTATAATCGTACTGAAATGGTTTTTGTGGTGTATTTTCTGAGGTAGCGATCGAAAACTAGTCCAGTGTTTGCCAGGACGAGCTTTCAAAATCGCCTAGATACCACAATTTAGCTGGCCAGTGTCCTAGACCAATGATCGTCAATCTGCTACGCGAAGTAGATCCGGTACTGGATCACTTCCCTGTATCGCAAGGTAGCGCTCTATTATGCTAAACGCACGCGTCATGATTTGTTATTCTATCTGCTATTATTTTATAAAAACACTCCTAGGAATAATATGTGAGTATAAATATCTGTTTATTGTAAAAATAAAATACAACAACTAGTAATCGATAGAGATAGTGACGCAGGCTGATTCGTAAACAAAGAAAATAAAGCTGCGCACTGGTGCATTAAAGATCCCTCCATAAGCAGACACGGTCCCATAAGTTAAACGCTTGGAAATGTGTTAGTAGCAACTACCAATGTACTTAAAAAAAGAAAAGTGCATGCAGGTAGCATTTTAGCAGAATGCTTGTGTTCTTTTAGTGGTACACCAGTACTATAACTGACTACAGGAATATCATTATAGTTAGAGAAGGAACAGAAGTTCGGACTGAACAGTAAGGAATTTGGCAATTGACCACTACCTCTTAAGGTTTATAAGTTCATTTTCGTGAACTGATTTTGGAAAGCAGGATAAAACATAATCAGAACGCAATGTCTGTATTTTACTGAGTACTATGCAATGTCCTTCAGACATACATATATGTCTGAAGAACTAGACACGGCAGACGATCTACAGCTATCTGAAATAGATGTATTCGCAAATTGCGAATATGACGAGTCATCAGCTGTACCAGGATTTCTCGCTTCATGCGAGTGGTCACCTTATCCCTCTGAGCTAAACATCCACACCTCCCGGATCGACAATGTATCCAAGCCCTTTACTCGTACAGTAGCTGTGATTTCTGCACTTGGCTGTTATTTCCGCAGCCTGTCTATTTATGTACTATTATTTTTCGTTGTCTGTATCTAACAGTGTACTATGCAATATCCTTCAGATATACATGCAGGAATCTGTAAGTCTGCAGTGAATGACCGTTGTATTGAATCTTACTGGCAGGTTAAAGCTATGTGCTGAAATGGGCTCGAGTCCACATGCGGCAATTTTTTGTTTCTGTCATAACCGGACTGCCGTTTTCGTCCCTCCGAGATCGGCAGTGAGCGGAACAAGATTGAAATTATCCAGTCATAATTGTCTAGTTTTCCAATGGAGTTTCCTTCCGTGGTGAAACGGGGCTCTTTTTGTTTTGACAGGACATAGCCTCAACTCACGTTATTTCACAGAGTCAAATCTCTAACCATGAGAGTATCTTTCCGCCGAGTTAACGTTGTCGTAACTCCTTGAACGGAAGGCAACATTTCCTGTACAACCTGTATCTAGTTTTTAAAGTTTTACTTCGCGTCCCAGACTTATTTTTTGTCTCTGCAATCTTGAGCATAATATAATCACGATACTGTTCGACTCAGAAGTAAGGTTTTCAGAAGTCGTAAACGTAGTCAGGCATTCCAAAAATTCTAACTTATTTTATGTGGTGAAATTGAAGTTTTATATGTGTTAATGATATGACTTTTGAAATTAACAACTCACAGTACCTTTCGTCTCTCCTCTGCAGTGATCAACAACTGAGAAGGAAAGCTGTTGCCGCAATTACATAATTCATTAACTGTTAAAAGTTCCTTCGCTACAGCAGCGGCCAGAACAAAAATAACTAGTCGTTCGCGTGAATAAATAGCGAGCGGTATCAGTTTACTCTTAATTAACGTGACACTGTTCCACGGGAATGTTTAATTGCAGGTTTTAGCTTTTAGTTTTTCGTGGTAGGTAGCATCTTGTTTTTGTGTCTGCGTAACCGAGCTTCTGCATAAAAAACGATTTTCTAATAAATGTATTCTCGTAATAAATCAATGAACATTCGACAACTGAGCCCTGTGTATTCGTCGAGTAATCTACACTTTGAAAACTATTTTAAATTTTCTTTTATCGTTTCCACATGTTAAGCTACGCTATAGACTTCTGAACAGCGCTTCGTATCACTAGAGTATAAACAAAGATTCACTGAATGGTAGCATCACAGTGTCCGTACTGTATTTCACTACCTTATTAACGAAACAATAATTCTTACCAGATACTAGGTGAATTAGATTTGCGACGCAATGAAAGACGTATATCATTAGCATTGATGCCACAACAGTAGGACAAAGAAAATCAGCCTTTGTTACTAAAGAGAAGACCCACTTCAACACAAACGTCCATTTGATTAACAGAGACACTGGATGTGGTGTCACCGACAGACACCACACTTGCTAGGTGGTAGCCTTTAAATCGACCGCGGTCCGGTAGTGTACGTCGGACCCGCGTGTCGCCACTATCAGTGATTGCAGACCGAGCGCCGCCACACGGCAGGTCTAGAGAGACTTCCTAGCACTCGCCCCAGTTGTAAAGCCGACTTTGCTAGCGATGGTTCACGGACAAAATACGCTCTCATTTGCCGAGACGATAGTTAGCATAGCCTTCAGCTACGTTATTTACTACGACCTAGCAAGGCGCCAGTATCCGTACTATTGATATTGTGAATCATGTACCATAAAGATCGACGTTCTCCATGAATGGATTAAAGTTAAGTATTCCACCAGCTACGTCCGTTTTCCTCAATTCTAATTCCCTTGTCATGTTCCAGACCTCACGCCAGCCTGCGTGAGCTAAAACGCGTGCATTTCGGCCTTCTTTAGGAACACGGTTGGCTCTCCTGCCAACCACAACACTGGATCCAATATCACCAATACATCAAATCCGGCGCTGCTCGCTCTAAAGTTTAGTTGATTGTAGCGGACAATGCAGCAAAGAATTACGAAACCACTATCTTGCACTTCAGGACACAGTACCCTCAATAGCTACTATGATTATTTATGTAGAGGATCCTGGTAAGAGTGCAGTAGAGCTTAAAAACCCTGCATCGTCCTTGTGTCCTTTTCTTTTGCCACGGCAGTGAACTTTGTGCTGACGTCCTCATGAACTGTAGACACCAGTGATGCGGCATAGTTCAAGTATCACAGATGTTCAATGATGCCATCCGACGCAGTTCCAGAAAGCCTCACTAACAGTAAAACTGGCTTGCATGCTCATCAAAGCAGTACGAGGTGAGAGCTGATGGGACTTAGAACCTTACAAGTGAGCAAGACGCAGATTCTTCAGGTACTGGCATAATAAACATCCTCCATGGAAGGAATACTTTCATAAAGTACCGTAATGTTCTTGGCGAGTGTGTGTTTCTTTTAACAAAGAATTGTACAACAGTAATTAAAGATGCTAACAAATAATTTTATTGGCGAGACAAGCAATTCCAGTTCACAAATCGGACGTAAGGGCACACCTCAAGAAGACTTCACAGAATTTTGCTGTGGGGAAGACAATCCGACTGTGGAACACTGCGGTGTAAAGCCTTGTGTGTGGTACTAGAATATCTGGTGGAAGATTACGCACGGCTTTGGTCGTCGGCGCAGGTGCTGACAATCATTTACAGCCTTACGGGTAACAACGGAGGTGTGGTCGAGCCAAAGACGCAACCACAGGCTCATAAAAGCTGCCGCCTGGTTACGCATCTATGCAGTTAATCGACGCCTTGTATGGACTATGTGCTACATGGTAAAAAGTTGGGCTGCAGCTACCTTGTAAAAATATCACCTGCAAATAACGCCCTTGTCAGAAAGTAAGAACTGTCACCCAAGAACGTGATCCTAAGATTACATTGCGTTGTTTTTATTTTAACCTCAGTGCGTGATTACAAGACGACCTTTCAGAATAAAAATGAGGTACACCACTGAGCCAGTACCGATGAGCCATATGCCGACGAGACAGTGCAATGTGCGTAACAGAGTGCTGGTCCACCTTTGGATTGCAGAACAGCAGCTATTATGCAAGTATGTCGTGGGTTTCCAGATCTGTAGGGCCCCAGGTGTCAACACACAGGTAACCCAATCTCCGTAAATTACCGTCGAATGCAATGTTTATGGTCGCAGAGATCAAGCCCAAGAGCGTCCTATGGACGGAAGAATATGGCGACTTAAACGTCAACGCGTGTTTAGTATCATGCTCCTTAAATCACTGTAGAACGATTCCGCCCTTGGGACATGGAGAGTTGTCCTGCTGGAAGAAGCTATTAGCGATGGACAAGAACCCAAGCTTTGAGGGACGGAAGTAGTCCACAGTATTGTTCAAGTAATCCACATCTGTCATGATGGCTTTGACAAACTGCTTATTTGCTTCTGTCTCGGGTTCTTCGGCCGACGTTCGTGTGATGATTTTGCTGACGTTTCGCCAGCACGAGTGGCTGGCATTGTCAAAGCTTCACCTTCCATTGCCGGAGGTGAACTGGAGCCGGGCTCGCGGCCGCAGACTATATGTACCTTGCGCGCCAACGTCCGAGGGCTTCTCCGCGGTCATTTCCGCGGTCATTTCCGGTGCGTTTCTCCTCTTGCTACCTGCTACGGTCGTTCTCTGCAGTACGGGAAGCCAGGAGCCGTTTACCTTAAGGCTTTCTTCTTTCTTGTTGAAGCTGTTCCCGTGTTTGTGTATTTCTACAGCTTCTCTGTACAAGCGGGTGTGATAGTGCTTCTCTACAGCCAGAACTTCCGTGTCGGTGAATTTTATTACATGTACCTGGTCGGTCTCACTCAGTGCGTGTTCTGCCACGGCCGATTTTTCCACCTGTCCCAACCTGCAATGTCGCTTATGTTCTTTGATCCTGGTGTTGATTGATCTTCCAGTCATTCCGACATAAACTTTCCCGCATGTGCATGGTAAGCGGTATATTCCTGACATTGCAAGTGGGTCCCTTTTATCCTTTGCCGATCTAAGACATTCTTTGATCTTCCTTGTCGGTTTGAAAATTGTCTTTACGCCGTGCTTGTGTAATATACGGCCGAAGACAATTTTCAAACCGACAAGGAAGATCAAAGAATGTCTTAGATCGGCAAAGGATAAAAGGGACCCACTTGCAATGTCAGGAATATACCGCTTACCATGCACATGCGGGAAAGTTTATGTCGGAATGACTGGAAGATCAATCAACACCAGGATCAAAGAACATAAGCGACATTGCAGGTTGGGACAGGTGGAAAAATCGGCCGTGGCAGAACACGCACTGAGTGAGACCGACCAGGTACATGTAATAAAATTCACCGACACGGAAGTTCTGGCTGTAGAGAAGCACTATCACACCCGCTTGTACAGAGAAGCTGTGGAAATACACAAACACGGGAACAGCTTCAACAAGAAAGAAGAAAGCCTTAAGGTAAACGGCTCCTGGCTTCCCGTACTGCAGAGAACGACCGTAGCAGGTAGCAAGAGGAGAAACGCACCGGAAATGACCGCGGAGAAGCCCTCGGACGTTGGCGCGCAAGGTACATATAGTCTGCGGCCGCGAGCCCGGCTCCAGTTCACCTCCGGCAATGGAAGGTGAAGCTTTGACAATGCCAGCCACTCGTGCTGGCGAAACGTCAGCAAAATCATCACACGAACGTCGGCCGAAGAACCCGAGACAGAAGCAAATAAGCAGTTTGTCAACAAGTGGCCACGAAAGTCTTAACAATTTTGTATGATGGCTTTGCTTGCTATCACAGATCCCAAGGTGCCCAGCTGAATGTCCCCATGTCATTATACTGCCTCCAATGGCCTGCGCATGTGACTGTGCATGTTTCAGGCAGACGTTCCTTTGCATACCATCATATCTGGACGCAATAATCGACCTAGTACAACAAGAACCGCGATTGACCTGTCCAGTAGACGCGTTGTCATTGATCACCGTCAGATCTTCATGATCCTGTGCCCATTTCAAACGTAATCGATGACGTCGTTTGATCAACACAGGGAAACGAATGGTTCGTCTACTGTGTAGCCCGTAGTTCAAAGTGTGCATAGAACGGGGAACTCCAACACTCTCGTGCCTGAAGCAGCATTGTACTCTGTCGTCAGATATCTCACACATCTCCAACTACCATGCTTTACAGAGCGGGCAAGCCTTCGTCCTCCATGTTTTGTGATGAAGCGCTGATGTCCGACACCTTTTCACCTACTCGTGGTTTCACCATCCGTCAGCTATAATCTTCCCAACATTTAAATCTATACTCCGCAAGCTAACTTGCGGTATGTGGCGGTGGATATTTTCAGTGCCACTGTCACTTTCCTCTTTTCCTGTTCTGGTCGCGTTTGGTTCGAAGGAAGAATGATTTCTGGTACGCACCGTGTGGGCTCGAACCTCTTTGATTCCATCTATATAGTCTTTTCGCGAGATTCACGCTGTGGGAAGTAATATCTTGGTTGATTCTTCTAGGAACGTACGGTCTCGGATTTTCAGCAGTAGACCATACCATGATGCACTCTCGCACTGTCTGTCCCTGGAGTTGACTGAGGATCTCCATGACGCTAGCGAGATTACTAATTGAACTCTTCAAACTCTCCATTCGATTTATTCCTCTATCAGTCCTATCTGATATCGATCTCAGGCTGACGACCAATATTCACGTATTGGTCGGACTAGTGTTTTACAAGCTACGTGCTATGCTGGTGGACTAGGTTTCGTGAGGGGTCTACCAAGGAATCTGTGTCGCAGCTGCCTTACCCTCAATCCTCTTTGTTGAGGGTCTAGCCCCACTGTCTGTTCCAAGCGGCGATCATCAGCTGCTCATCTTGCATTTCGCTACATCTGTCTAGCGGTGCGACTTCTCTGTGTGCAGTAGCATCAACCGCGAAAAGCCTCGAGGAACTTCCGATGTTTTCTTCTACGTCATTTATACATACTGTAAAAGGTAATGGTCTTACAGTATTCCATTAAGACACGTCCGAAGTTGCTTTTATGTTGAGAATGACTTGCTGTTTTCTGTTTGCTAAAAATTCTTCGATCCAATCATACAACTGTCTGACATTCCTTACTCTTGTACTTTGTTCATTAGGCAGCAGTATAAAACAGGTGCACCTGTGATCTACGAGTAGGGTCTTCAGCTGCTAATCAGAACGTCCTGGGTACCACGTTCTAAACCCGCCACCGTTTAGATTTTGACTACAAATCGTGAGCAATGGCATAAGAAGTCACATTCGTTCTGTCAAGGACCTTGTCGAAGAGAAGGAGTGGACAGAGGTTCAGTACTCTCTTGTTCTTGGGGTGGGGATCTGCCCTCGAAGGTGGAAGAATCAGCAATGATCAACCGCGTGGATACGATTGCATTAAAGACAATAACCGGATCCACAGGACACGTGGTATGTAACTGAAAAAGTGTCATGTTGCTCTCTCCATTGCCGAAAGATCCCGGGCTAGTCCATCATTCTTGGACGGACTGCCTAACGGAAGATGACACTCAGGAAAATATTGAATAACCAACGATAGGATAACTTTGTATGAGATACAGCACTGAATGATAAATGTTTGAAAGTAGTTGGAAAGCTAGAAAGTCTGTAAAAGGAAATACAAAGGCTGAATCTTGATATCATGGAGATCAGTGAAGTGAAATGGCAAAAAAATAAGAATTTCTGGTACGCAGAGTATAGAGTAGTAGCAACAGCAGCAGAAAATGATACAACAGCGGCAGGATTTGTTATGATAGGAAGGCAGAGCAAACAATGCGTACTGTGAACAGTTGGATGATAGGGTTGTTCTCATCAGAACAGACAGCAAACAAACAGCAACGACAGTTTATGCATACATGCCAACTTATTATGTAAATTAAAGATGGACAGGGGCAAAGGAAAGGAAATAATGATATTAGTTGCATCGGGACTTACGTGGAATCAGCGGCGATGAGTGAAAATGTGTGCCACATCGAGACTCGAATCCAGGATCTCCTGCTTACTGGGTAGTTGCATTTACCACTGCGCCACCCGTACAAAGTGTTTCTCGCAAATGCGCGGCCTATCTCAGCACGCTCCCCACCTGACCCAAACTCCCACCTAGCGCCCCCTAACTGCAGTCTCCATCCATGTCTTCCATGCCTGCAACTTGTAAAGCCCACTGGACGTCGAAAATAATTTGCATCCGCACTGATAACTATGGATTCGTTAACCATCGAGGTGAATCAGATGCAGAGTATCTGTTCTTCCGGAAATGCCCGAAAGGAGAGACACCAAGAATTATATAATATACACTACTAGCCATTAAAATTGCTTCACCACGAAGATGACGTGCTACAGACGCGACATTTAACCGACAGGAAGAAGATGCTGTGATATGCAAATGATCAGTTTTTCAGAGCATTCACTCAAGATTGGCGCCGGTGTCGACACCTACAAAGTGTTGACATGAGGAAAGTTTCCAACCGATTTCGCATACACAAACAGCAGTTGACCGCCGTTGCCTGGTGAAATGTTGTTGTGATGACTCGTGTAAGGAGGATAAATGCGTACCATCACATTTCCGACTGAAGGTCGGATTGTAGCCTATCGCGATTGCGGTTTATCGTATCGCGACATTGTTGCTCGCGTTGGTCGAGACCCAATGACTGTTAGCAGAATATGAAATCGGTGGTTTCAAGAGGGTAATACGGAACGCCGTGATGGATCCCAACGGCCTCGTACCACTAGCGGTCGAGATAACAGGCATCTTATCCGCATGGCTGTAACGGATCGTGCAGCCACGTCTCGATCCCCGAGTCAACAGATGGGGAGGCTTGCAAGACAACATGAGTTCGACGACGTTTGCAGCAGCATAGACTATCAGCTCGGAGACCATGGCTGTGGTTACTCTCAACGCTGCATCACAGACAAGAGGGCCTGCGATGGTGTACTCAACGACGAACCTGGGTGCACGAATGGCAAAACGTCTTTTTTCGGATGAATCCAGTTTCTGTTTACAGCATCATGATGGTCGCATCCGTGTTTGGCGACTTCGCGGTGAACGCACATGGGAAGCGTGTATTCGTCATTGCCATACTGGAGTATCACCCGGCGAGATGTTATAGGATGCCATTGGTTACACGTTTCGGTCACCTCCTTTTCGCATTGACGGCACTTTGAGCAGTGGACGTTACATTTCAGATGTGTTACGACCCGTGGCTCTACCCTTCATCCGATCTCTGTGAAACCCTACATTTCAGCAGGATAATGCACGACCGCATGTTGCAGGTCTTATACGGGCCTTTCTGGATACAGAAAATGTTCGACTGCTGCCCTGGCCAGCACATTCCTCAGATCTCTCATCAAGTGAAAACGTCTGGTGAATGGTGCCCGAGCAACTGGCTCGTCACAATACGCCATTCACTACTCTTAATGAATTGTGGTATCGTGTTGAAGCTGCATGGGCAGCTGTACCTGTACACGCCATCCAAGCTCTGTTTGACTTAATGCCCAGGCGTATCAAGGCCGTTGTTACGGCCAGAGGTGTTTGTTCTGGGTACTGATTTCTCAGGATCTATGCACCCAAATTGCGTGAAAATGTAATCACATGTCAATTCTTGTATAATGTATTTGTCCAATGAATACCCGTTTATCATCTGCATTTCTTCTTGTTGTAGCAATTTTAATGGCCAGTAGTGTATTCCATCGTCGCAAGCAGAAGATAAATAGATAGAAAAAGTATATGCAGATATTTGACAGGTAATGCAGTACGCAAAGGGAGATGAAAATCTAATAGTCATGGGTGATCGGACTGCGGTTGTAGAGTATGGAATAGAAGAAAGAGTTACGGAAAAAATGGGCTTGGCAGTAGGGATGACAGAGGAAAAAGACTAAGTTCTGCAATAAATTTAAACTAGTAATAGCGAAGCGGTACGCTTGGAGAAGTCAGGGAGATACTGGAAGATTTCAGGTAGATTACATCATGGTCAGAGAGAGATTCCAAAATCAGATATTGGATTGTAATGCATGCCCCGGTGCAGGTATCGACACAGATCATAATTTAGTAGTGGTGAAGAGCGGACTGAAGTTTAAGAGACTCACCTGGAGGAATCAGTGTTGACGAAGTGGGATACTGAATAACTGAGGGCAATGAGAAGCGTTTGAAGTTCCCAAAAGGTGTGAATACTGCGATAAGGAATACCAGGGCATATAGCTCAGGTGAAGAGGAGTGGTTGTCTAAAAGGACTATTACAACTATTTGATACAGCAATATAGGCACAAGGAAAGTAAATGCAAAGAAACCGTGGGTAACAGATGAAACAAATTGATCTACGAAGGAAGGAAGTGTAAAAATGGGCAAAGGCAAAAATATAGCAATATAAATGCGTTAGGAACGAAATAAATTGAAATTGCAAGTCAACCAAAGCGACGTGGCTGCATTAAAGAAGATATCGTGCATGATCGTAGGGAGGACTGGTTTAGCATATAGCGAAGTCCAAGCAACGTTCGGCAAAATTAAAAGCAAGGGTGGTAACATTTCACTGCTAAGATCAGTAGGAGGAAAGAGTACACTGACGGCCGCTATGAGGGGGAGGACTTGTTTGATGAAGCGTTAGAAGAAGAAGTTGTAGTCGATAAGGATGATATAGCGGATTCGGTATTAGACTCAGATTTTAAAAGACCTCTGGGTCAAAAAATGGAAACGAGCGTATGGCATCGTTGGCCGGGAGGCCTCATCTGAGGAAGCTCGGTCGCCAAGTGCCAATCTTATTTCAGTCGACGCCACATTGAGCGACTTGCACGCCGGTGATCAGGATGAAACGATGTTGAGGACAACACAACATCCAGTCCACGAGTGGAGAAGAATCTCCAACCCGCCCGGGAATCGAACCCGGGCCCGGTGCACGGTAGGCAAGCACTTTACCATCCCGCTAAGCCGGCGGACATTAGAGAGCAAATAAGGCAGACGGAGATCACTACATTCCATCGGAATTTCTAAAATCACAGAGGGAGGTTTGTAGAGTGCATGAGCCTGGCGACGTACCATTAGGCTTTCGGAAAAATACCATCCACACAATTCCGAAGATAGAAGGCAGATAAGTTTGAAAACTATCATGCAATCAGCTTAACAGCTCATACGTCAAAGCTTCTGACAAGAATAATACAGAATAATGAAAAGAAAACTGAGTAACAATTAGATGAGGATCAGTTTGACTTTAGGAAAGTTAAAGACACCATAAAGGCAGTTCTCACGTAGCACTTTGTAATAGAAGCAAATATGAAGAAAAGTGAAGACACTAAAAGCAATCATCGAACTAGATAAAACTTTCGAAAATGTAAAATGTTGGAATACGTTAAAAATTATGGGAAAAATAGGAGTAACCTGTAGGTCAGGACGGGTAATATACAACACCTAAAAGAACCAAGAGCATCAGTAAGACTGGAAGACAAAGAACGAAGAGCTCGGATGAATTATAGTGTAAGAGAGGATGCAGTATTTCGCTACTATTATGAGTGTACACATCGAAGAAGCAACGTCAGAAGTAAAATAAAGGTTCAAAAGTGGGATTAGAATTCAGTGCGAAAGGATATCAATGAGAAGATTCGTTGATGTCATTGCTAACCTCACTGAATGTAAGGAATTACAGGGTAGGTTGGTTGGAATGAATTAGTAAAGGCTATGGACTGAGAGTAAACAGGAAAAAGAAGTAAGTAATGAGATGTAGCAGAAATGAGAATAAGCGAGAATCTCAACATCAAAATGCTAAGCACGAAGTGGGTGCAGTTAAGGGTTTCTGCTACCTTGGAAGAAAAGTTATGTGTGATGGAAGAAGCAAGGCGGACATAAAAAGCAGAATAACACAAGCAAAGATGGTATTTCTGGGTAAGAGAAGTCTGCTAGCATCAAATATAGGCCTTAAATGCAGGACGACGTTTCTGAGAACGTACATTTGGAACACATTATTGTATGGTAGAGGGAAAACCGAAACAGAAAAACATCGAAACCTTTGAGATGTGTTGCTACAGAAAAATATTGAAAATGAGGTTGACTAATAAGGTAAGGAATGAGAAGGTTCTCCGCAGAATAGATGAAAGAAGTAATATATGGTAGATGAAGAAGGGACGGGATAATAGGACATGCATTACGGATTCAGGAAATAATCTCAATGATGCTAGAGACAACTATGTCGGGTAAAGCCCATAGAGGAAGACAGAAATTGCAACATATCCAGCAAATAACTGAGGACGTAGATTGCAAGTGCTACTCTGAGATGAGAAGTTTAGCGCATAAGAGTAATTCGTGGCGGGATGCATCAGACCAATCGGAAGACCGCTGACTCGGAATAAATAAATAAATCGAATGGCTTCCGGAAGTCAGGAAACTGGGCAGCTATCTCGGTGCCTGTATCTACTGCTTTCTGTGTCTCGTGTACGAACAGAGCGAGAACGGTTTCAAACGATCGTTGTCTTCGAAATCCATTTTGATTGCTGCAGTGGTGACAGTCGCTTACTCTGCCCCAGTTGTATATCGCATTTCCCTATTTGCATCCCATATTGTCGACAGAAAGTTTCGTCACCCCTCTGTGCTCCCATTATATAATTACATTACCGCGTCACGTTCCCGCAGTTCCACCATGCTGCATTCGGTGTTGCGGCGGGCAGTGATAATATTTTTGCATCACCAGCTTATTTTGTAGAAACAAAGGGAGTTGTAACGCACACTATTTTCTTCCCTACAGCTAGTTCATCTAGTCTTGTATTTCTAAGATCCATTATCAAGTGCAATTTTTTTAGTTGTTAAATATACCTATCATATTTTAGCTTTTCGAGCTGAGTAGCATATCGAAACCATTGCTAAAAAATTAACTATAGTAGCGCATTATTCCCACTGTGTGATAGCTTCCAGAATATAACTGACAACAAAAACCAGCACTATACTTAACAAAGTAAGGGAATTCAGGTTCGGTTGTTCTTCTTAATGCCCAAACGTGTTTCTGAATCTTAGTGCAATGATCAGTTTCGTTCTGTAAAATGTAATTATGTGTTAAATAATTATTATTAGAAAGAAAATTAGGACTAAAACCATGTGAATTGTGATCATTACCTTTTCTAGAATGTTAGGTTCTGTAGGATCTCATCATTATCTGAGTTGTCTTCTGCATCTAAATGAGTTTGGCTGGCTAGTTAATAAATTAACTCACCTATAAACATAGCTTTGTCGCATAAAAGATTCTCGGCATTCTTGTCTTGTCAGTTAGCGGTAAAACAACGAGTTTTCGACGATTATCTCCAACGGTCTCGATGAGATTTACATGATCTTTTGTTAGTCGGGTCTGTCCATCCGCAACGTTTCCGACCACTGAGCAGAACATCAGATGCATATTAAAAACTGAGAATTATAGAAATCTGCTGCTGCTGAGCACAGTTTCACAAACGAACATACAATACTGTTTGACGAAGCAAAGGTTTTGCCGCAGGGTCCTGTATACTGGGAAGTGCTAGAAATAAAAATATGTGAGAAAATCTTCGACCGTGACAGCGGGTATAATTTTAGCGGTTCCTGGAAGCGAGCTCTCGATGCAGAGTGAAGCCAGAGATATTCTTCGCAAAGATTACGCTACGGTGGAGGCGGTGGCGCCATCAGTGCAAACGTTGACACAATATGCGGCAGCATTACGTCATTATTGATCAACCAGAAGCCTTCTATTGGCTATAAAAGACCACCACAGGTGCAGTTTTGACAGTCAGTTGGTCCTGACAAAGACGATGGAGGTAATCGTCGAAAGCTTGAGGCTTTATCCTGAACTAACGCGGAAAAAGTCCGAAAAAGTTTTCTACTACAGTGCTTTCCTGAAAGACTTCGTTCTCACAGCTTTGTTGTAGGAAAATATTTAGCAACAAGGTTTTGTGATTACTTATTGTTATTTCCAGAATGAGATTTTCACTTTGGAGCGGAGTGTGCACTGATATGAAGCTTCCTGGCAAATTAAAACTGTGTGCCGTACCGAGACTCGAATGCGGGACCTTTGCCTTTCGCGGGTAAGTGCTCTACTATCTGAGTTACCCAAGCACGACTCAAGACCCGTCATCACAGCTTCAATTCTGCCAGTACCTCCCCCGTCTTCTACCTTCCAAACTTTACAGAAGCTCTTCCGTGAAAGTTTCAGAACTATCACTTCAGGAAGAAAGAATAATTCTGCCAGTACCTAGTCTCCTACCTTCCAAACTTCACGGAAGTTCAGATGGTAGAGTACTTGCACACGAAAGGCAAAGGTCCTGAGTTCGAGTCTCGGTCCAGCACACAGTTTTAATCTGCCACGAAGTTTCATATCAGCGCACACGCCGCTCCAGAGTTAAAACCTCATTCTAGAAACATCTCCCAGGCTGCGGATAAGCCATGTCCTCGCCATATTCTTTCTTCCTGAAGTGATAGTTCTGAAACTTTCACAGAAGGGCTTCTGTGAAGTTTGGAAGGTAGAAGACGGGGGAGGTACTGGCAGAATTGAAGCTGTGATGACGGGGCGTGAGTCGTGCTTGGGTAGCTCAGATGGTAGAACACTAACCCGCGAAAGGCAAAGGTCCCGAGTTCGAGGCTCTGTCGGACACACAGTTTTAATCTGCCAGGAAGTTTCATTTATTGTTATTTTTTGCGGTATCCCTCGTCATCTGGGTGTCCATCCGATGTAGAAACTCATTTAGAAATACTGTATGTTCTTGCTCAACAATTAATAATTTTGAAATCCAGTTGTTGCCGTGCGTTTTTCTCATTCGATGTTCAACAGTTTTCATGCTGTTCGATTTAGATTAAATTTTTACTTACTGTTCTTTGTTGTCTTCCCCCCCCCCCTTTCACCCCTCTCCACTTCCCATTGGTCTTTATCTCTCTCTCTCTCTCTCTCTCTCTCTCTCTCTCTCTCTCTCTCTCTGTGTGTGTGTGTGTGTGTGTGTGTGTGTGTGTGAGAGAGAGACGGAGAGAGAGAGAGAGAGAGAGAGAGAGAGAGAGAAGGAGAAAGGGAGAGAGAGAGAGAGAGAGAGAGAGAAAGAGAGAGAGAGAGAGGGTGCGAGTGTGTATATGTGTGGTCACTGTTGTGTTGCACTTTTGTGTAGGGTTTTCAGGCTAAATAGTCTGCTAAAGCACATAATTTAGAGTGCAAACACGGTTGATGTTACAGTTTCAAAAGTGAACAATGATTGTTAAAATCCTAACACATACTGCGAGATGCGAGATTTTCGTTTGGCTTACGCATGCTTACAAACTAATAACGTTTCGCTTAAAAAATAAAGAGATGATTACCTAACTTCATAAGGAGGATACGTGGTGTTTTCGTCATGGAAGCTTCCAGATCTCTCCGCTAATACGCATTAGAACAGTGGGAGAAAAACACATTAAACGCCTCTGTAGGTGGAACCGCATTCCACAGGAGACTACGCGCCCTCTGTGGGGCATGCAAGGTGTGCGAGGTGCTCTGAGTTTTGCGCTTGACGCCGCGGGGCTGCCTGGCGGGGGCACGCCCCGTGCCAGAGAGAGTGGCGAGAGAGAGAGAGAGAGAGCGAGAGAGAGAGAGGGGGGGGGGGGCAAAGGTGGCGGATTGCCGGCGCATTCCTGCAGCGGCGCGCACCAAAGAATGTCTTTGAGCGCGCAGCAGGTCGTCAGCGCCGCCGACTACAACGCAATGCCACACCGCTCACCTACCGCATAACAGCAGTTTCTGCCTCGCCTGTCACGTTCACGGTTACTTCTGTATCTTGTGTGCCGCAGCTGCACAATATTTTAGTAACAAGAACAACTTTGGTCAGAGAAATCAATAAATAGGTATTCTGAATGTCAGATTCCGTATTAAAATAGCAAAAGGGAGATCTACGTACAGGCCAGAATAAGTTATGTTTTGATATTATTTGAATGCGACAAAAAATTGTGGTGTCACCGCCAGACACCACACTTGCTAGGTGGTAGCCTTTAAATCGACCGCGGTCCGTTAGTATACGTCGGACTCGCGTGTCGCCACTATCGGTGATTGCAGACCGAGCGCCGCCACACAGCAGGTCTAGAGAGACTTCCTAGCACTCGCCCAAGTTGTAAAGCCGACTTTGCTAGCGAAGGTTCACTGACAAAATACGCTCTCATTTGCTGAGACGATAGTTAACATAGCCTTCAGCTACGTTATTTGCTACGACCTAGCAAGGCGCCAGTATCCGTAATATTGATATTGTGAATCATGTACCATAAAGAGCGACGTTCTCCTTTAATGGATTAAAGTTAAGTATTCCACCAGCTGAGTCCGTTTTTCTCAATTGTAATTCCCTTCTCATGTTCCAGACCTCACGCCAGCCTGCGTGAGCTAAAACGCGTGAATTTCGACCTGCTTTAGGAACACGGTTGGCTCTCCTGCCAACCACAACAAAAATACTGTAATATTGTAAGGAAAGTCATTACTACCTCCATAAAGATGTACGTCTCGAAAGACGTCGGTATGCAGCAGGGTTTTGGAGCATATATTGTATTCAAACATTATGAATCACCTCGAAGGGAACGATCTATTGATACTTAATCAGCTTGGTTTCAGAAAACATCGTTCTTGTGCAACGCAGCTAGCTCTTTATTCGCACGAAGTAATGGCCGCTATCGACAGGGGATCTCAAGTTGATTCCGTATTTCTAGATTTCCGGAAAGCTTTTGACACCGTTCCTCACAAGCGACTTCTAATCAAACTGCGGGCCTATGGGGTATCGTCTCAGTTGTGCGACTGGATTCATGATTTCCTGTCAGGAAGGTCGCAGTTCGTAGTAATAGACGGCAAATCATCGAGTAAGGCTGAAGTGATAATAGGTGTTCCCCAGGGAAGCGTCCTGGGACCTCTGCTGTTCCTAATCTATATAAATGACCTGGGTGACAATCTGAGCAGTTCTCTTAGGTTGTTCGCAAATGATGCTGTAATTTACCGTCCAGTAAGGTCATCCGAAGACCAGTATCAGTTGCAAAGCGATTTAGAAAAGATTGCTGTATGGTGTGGCAGGTAGCAGTTGACGCTAAATAACGAAAAGTGTGAGGTGATCCACATGAGTTCCAAAAGAAATCCGTTGGAATTCGATTACTCGATAAATAGTACGATTCTCAAGGCAGACAATTCATAATCACCTGGGTGTTAAAATTACCAACAACTTCAGTTGAAAGACCACATAGATAATTTTGTGGGGAAGGCGAGCCAAAGGTTGCGTTTCATTGGCAGGACACTTAGAAGATGCAACAAGTCCACTAAAGAGACAGCTTACTCCACACTCGTTCGTCCTCGGTTAGAATATTGCTGCGCGGCGTGGGATTCTTACCAGGTGATATTGACGGAGGACATCGAATGGCTGCAGAAAAGGGTAGCTCGTTTTGTAATATCACGTAATAGGGGAGAGAGTGTGGCAGATGTGATACGCGAGTTGGGATGGAAGTCATTAAAGCAAAGACGTTTTTCGTCGCGGCGAGATCTATTTACAAAATTTCATTCACCAACTTTCTCTTTCGAATGCGAAAATATTTTGTTCAGCCCAACTTACATAGGTAGGAATGATCATCAATATAAAATAAGAGAAATCAGAGCTCGAACAGAAAGGTTTAGATGTAGATGAACAAGATTAAAACTATACAGGTCATTATCAAACATTAGACGCGACTGCCTGTAAGTATACAAAATACTATAACAGTTACACTAAATAATAATGTTTTGACTGATAATTCACATTGCAATTTCTAAATGTTTCAGCAAAATAGGATGAAATGGCCGGAGAACGATATTTTTCCGTCAGACTATGTATGAATTTTTTTAGTTGTTTTTCTCACTACCGGTTTCGGGCAATGCCCATTCTCAAGTGTCTTTGAAAATATAACAAAACACGGCAGCAGAAAGCATCTGAACACAAATCACGTAGCTACATGGACACAGCATTAGACAGGTATAATACTTACCTCTGGTAACATACCTCTATGTATCTATAAAGTCGTCACTAGTTTAAAAATCTAGTTTCCTGCTTATTTATGCAAAGCACAGTGGTCAAACACACTCAGCTAAAATGTAAAGGTATGAAAGTGCTTATGACAACAAAAGGATTATCACGGTATTTTAATGTAGCATCTAGCCACAAGCACTAAGAAGGCAAACTTTGCAATATTTCCGACGAAATACACTGTCAAGTGTATAGCCACGTGTGTAGTTTCGGTGGGAAATTTTGAACTGAACAGTAGTTGGAGACATTCTCTAAGCCGACCTGATCCGCAGCATGAGGACGTATTTTGAAACTGTATTGTTATATGAAGGCATCACACCCCACAAAGGCGTCCCGTGTGCAACCAGCTGAATGATGAACCATGGTTCACTTGCTGGACACGTTCATCTAGTATCATTGTATATAGTAGATTAATGTTTCCAGAGTCCTTTTCAGAGTGCACAATCGGCAAAACACATATTGTTGCCTGAATTTCGTTGATCCTTTAACTTGCTGAAATGAATGCATCCAACCCTAGGTATGGGCCGTGAAGACCATCTTTACAAGGAAAAAAGATTGATAGGTTAATAGTGTTGTGTTGTTAGCGCTGAGCTGTGAGTTCGTAGCACCTGAAGATGCCGGTAACTGCGCCAATGAAATGTTGTGGGTCTGAATGATATCTCCGTCATTCGATTTTATAAATTTCTTTATTTTGAATTACTACCATGATTTCGCCCTTAAGCCGTTATCAAGTACATCAATGAAAAGAAAAATTCTACAAATGCATTGAAAGTGAAAAGGACCAGAAATTAACATCAATATACCGTTCCAAATTCAGATTAGAAACTATCGAAATACAGTGAGTTTCAAAAAAATATACGTTTTGCAAAGTATTATTTTGTCCAAATTATCGATTGCTGCTCCTCGGCTCGGCTATTGGAGAAACGAATACATAGTCCATTATATACTGATACCCGCTAAATGTCAGTTGTCTTCTGTTTTGCTTGGTAACCGTCATATGTTTGAAATGGGTACTCCACAGCAGAAATCATTTCGCATAAGACATCGTGTTCAGTGATGAAGCGACCTTCCGTGTTAGTAGTAAGGTAAGCGAACACAATGTACGAATTTGGGGCCCACAGAACAAACCCGCAGCCACTGAACATGTACGAGATTCGCCCAAAGTCAATAGGTTTTGTGTGATGTCCCGATCATCTGTTTACGGCCTATTCTTCTTTGATGGAAACACGTTTAACGGTCAGCAATATCTTGCTATGTTACAAAACTGGTTATTTCCGTGGCTGCATGAGCACAACTTCATTTTTCAACAAGACGGGGCACCCCCTCATTAGTGTCGTCAAGTGCGTGTGTATCTGAATGGAACTTTTCCGAACCGTTGGATTGGTCGTCAAGGAGCTGGTGACTTAGCATGTCTCAGCTGGGCTCCACGGTCACCGAATTTGACACACTCTGACTTCTTCCTGTAGAGTTCCGTTAAAGACAATGTTTGTGTAACACCAATCCCACAGTGCCTGGAAGAGTTGAAGAACCGGATTCGTACTGCCATAACACCAGTAACATAGGACATGCTTGCCCGAGTATGGGAGGAATTTGAGTATCGATGTGATATTGTTCGTGTTGCAGATGGAGGACTTTGAACATCTGTAATCAGAACTTGAGAGGTTCGTAAATACGAGTGAAAACTGTAGTATTCGTATGTCTTAAAGTTTAATAAATATATGCATTTGAAATATGTATATTCATTTTGAAACACCCTGTAGTACTGCTTACGTGTTGGTTGTAATTAGAGTTTGTTAAATGAAGCCATCGTATAGATAAGTACCAAACCACCGTAATTTATGGCAGACAGGTAGCAAATATGGTTTCCAAACGTAGAACAATAGAGCAACAGAATAAACAGCAATACAGTAGTTACACATATAGTGAACATGATCTGAAACAATACTATGGAAGTTTTAATGTTAAACATTAATAATTTTCTGTACCATGTTTATGTACGACACACAGACCCCTTTTATAATGCCATTCGAGAAATTGTTGTATTGTTCAAAAGTGGATCTGAGCACAATGGGACTTAACTGCTGAGGTCATCAGTCCCCTAGAGCTTAGAACTACTTAAACCTAACTAAAGACATCACACACATCCATGCTCGAGGCACGATTCGAACCTGCGACCGTAGTGGTCGCTCGGTTCCAGACTGTAGCGACTAGAACCGCTCGGGCACTCCGGCCGGCTGTTGTGTTGTGTCACGGTTATAATTATTTTAAACTGCAATAATGTATGGATGTGGTACCCGTGGTCTAGGGGCAGCGTCTTTGATTCATAATCAAAACGTCTTCGGTCCCGTGTTCGATCCCCGCCACTGCCTAATGTTTGATAAATAGTCAGCATTGGCGGCCGAAGACTTCCGGCATAAGAAGTCAGTCTCATTCTGCCAACGGCCTTGTCAAAGAGGGTGGAGGAGCGGATAGAGGTTCAGGGCACTCTCTTGTCCTAGGGGTGGGAAATTGCCCCTAAAGGCGGAAGAATCAGCAATGATCAACGGCATGAGGATGCAGAAGGCAACGGAAACCACTGCATTAAAGACACGTAACGTGTATCCACAGGACATGTGGCCTGTAATTGAAGAAGTTTCATGATGATCTCTCCATTGGCAAAAGATTCCGGAATAGTCCCCCATTCGGATCTCCGGGAGGGGACTGCCAAGGGGAAGGTTACCATGAGAAAAAGATTGAATAATCAACGAAAGGGTAACGTCCTACGAGTCGGGGCGTGGAATGTCAGAAGCTTGAACGTGGTAGGGAAACTAGAAAATCTGAAAAGGAAAATGCAAAGGCTGAATCTAGATATAGTAGGGGTCAGTGAAGTGAAGTGGAAGGAAGACAAGGATTTATGGTCAGATGAGTATCGGGTAATATCAACAGCAGCAGAAAATGGTATAACAGGTGTAGGATGCGTTATGAATAGGAACGTAGGGCAGAGGGTGTGTTACTGTGCACAGTTCTGTGATAGGGTTGTTCTCATCAGAATCGACAGCAGACCAACACCGACAACGATAGTTCAGGTATACATGCCGACGTCTCATGCTTAAGATGAACAGATAGAGAAAGTGTATAAGGATATTGAAAGGGTAATGCAGTATGTAAAGGGGGGCGTAAAATCTAATAGTCATGGGCGACTCGAATGCAGTTGTAGGGGAAGGAGTAGAAGAAACGGTTACAGGAGAATATGGGCTTGGGACAAGGAATGAAAGAGGAGAAACACTAATTGAGTTCTGTAACACGTTTCAGCTAGTAATAGCGAATACCCTGTCCAAAAATCACAAGAGGAGGAGGTACACTTGGAAAAGGCCGGGAGATACGGGAAGATTTCAATTAGATTACATCATGGTCAGGCAGAGATTCCGAAATCAGATACTGGATTGTAAGGCGTTCCCAGGAGCAGATATAGATCACAATATAGTAGTGATGAAGAGTAGGCTGAAGTTCAAGACATTAGTCAGGAAGAATCAATACGCAAAGAAGTGGGATACGGAAGTACTAAGGAATGACGAGCTACGTTTGAAGTTCTCTAACGCTATAGATACAGCAATAAGGAATAGCGCAGTAGACATTACAGATGAAGAGGAATGGACATCTCTAAAAAGGGTCATCGCAAAAGTTGGGAAGAAACCATGGGTAACAGAGGAAATACTTCAGTTGATTGATGAAAGGAGGAAGTACAAACATGTTCCGGGAAAATCAGGAATACAGAACTACAAGTCGCTGAGGTGTGAAATAAATAGGAAGAGCTGGGAAGCTAAGACGAAATGGCTGCAGGAAAAATGTGAAGACATCGAAAAAGATATGATTGTCGGAAGGACAGACTCAGCATACAGAAAAGTCAAAACAACCTTTGGTGACATTAAAAGAAACGGTGGTAACATTAAGAGTGCAACGGGAATTCCACTGTTAAGTGCAGAGGAGAGAGCAGATAGGTGGAAAGAATACAGTGAAAGCCTCTATGAGGGTGAAGATTTGTCTGATGTGATAGAAGAAGAAACAGGAGTCGATTTAGAAGAGATAGGGGATCCAGTATTAGAATCGGAATTTAAAAGAGCTTTGCAGGACTTACAGTCAAATAAGGCAGAAGGGATAAATAGCTTCCATCAGAATTTCTAAAATCATTGGGGGAAGTGGCAACAAAATGACTATTCACGTTGGTGTGTAGAATATATGAGTCTGGCGACATACCATCTGACTTTCGGAAAAGCATCATCCACACAATTCCGAAAACGGCAAGAGGTGACAAATGCGAAAATTATCGCACAATCAGCTTAACAGCTCATGCATCGAAGCTGCTTACAAGAATAATATACAGAAGAATCGAAAAGAAAATTGAGAATGTGCTAGGTGACGATCAGTTTGGCTTTAGGAAAAGTTAAGGCATGAGAGAGGCAATTCTGATGTTACGGCTAATAATGGAACCAAGGCTCAAGAAAAATCAAGACACGTTCATAGGGTTTGTCGACCTGGAAAAAGCGTTTGACAATATAAATTGGTTCAAACTGTTCGAGATTCTGAGAAAAGTAGGGGTAAGCTATAGGGAGAGACGGGTCATATACAATATGTACAACAACCAAGAGGGAATAATAAGAGTGGACGATCAAGAACGAAGTGCTCGTATTAAGAAGGGTGTAAGACAAGGCTGTAGCCTTTCGCCCCTGCTCTTCAATCTGCACGTCGAGGAAGCAATGATGGAAAAAAAGAAAGGTTCAGGAGTGGAATTAAAATACAAGGTGAAAGGATATTAATGATACGATTCGCTGATGACATTGCTATCCTGAGTGAAAGTGAAGAAGAATTAAATGATCTGCTGAACGGAATTAACTGTCTAATGAGTACACAGTATGGTTTGAGAGTAAATCGGAGAAAGACGAAGGTAATGAGAAGTAGTAGAAATGAGAACAGCGAGAAACTTAACATCAGGATTGACGGTCACGAAGTCAATGAAGTTAAGGAATTCTGATACCTAGGCAGTAAAATAACCAATGACGGACGGAGCAAGGAGGACATCAAAAGCAGACTCGCTATGGCAAAAAAGGCATTTCTGGCCAAGAGAAGTCTACTAATATCAAATACCGGCCTTAATTTGAGGAAGAAATTTCTGAGGATGTACGTCTGGAATACAGCATTGTATGGTAGTGAAACATGGACTGTGGGAAAACCGAAACAGAAGAGAATAGAAGCATTTGAGATGTGGTGCTATAGACGAATGTTGAAAATTAGGTGGACTGATAAGATAAGGAATGAGGAGGTTCTACGCAGAATATGAGAGGAAAGAAATATGTGGAAAACACTGATATGGAGAAGGGACAGGATGATAGGACATCTGCTAAGATATGAGGGAATGACTTCCATGGTACTAGAAGGAGCTGTAGAGGGCAAAAACTGTAGAGGAAGACAGAGATTGGAATACGTCAAGCAAATAATTGAGGACGTAGGTTGCAAGTGCTACTCTGAGATGAAGAGGTTAGCACAGGGGAGGAATTCATGGCGGGCCCCATCAAACCAGTCAGTAGACTGATGACAAAAAAAAAATTGTATGGATGTTTCTCATTTGAACCAGTATATAATATAGCGTACTCCAATCAGAATGACGTCATAGTCTCGTGCTATAAGCATATTTTTTGCACCTAGTATATACAAATAACACACTTCTTCCAAAGATATATTTACAGACAAGTTCACAGACAACACAGGTCTTCCAAACATGTACGAATACATTTCAGTGTTATGTACCTATGATCTTCCCGTAATCATGGATTATGCAAACCACGATATTCATCTTTAATTACCAGTCAGTCAGTAATCTACATGCTATACTTTCAGACTATGTTCAGTGCAAATGTAATTACTGTACTGACGTTTATTCCGCGACGCATTGTTCTATGGCTGGAAAACATGTTTGAAACCTCTCTGCCATTTATTTTGGTGATTTTGTACTTATCTTCGCGCTGGAACACCAGGTTCAGTAGATCATTACAATGACTTCATTTAACACAGTCTAATTATACCCGACATGTAAGTAGTACTATTTCAATAACTTTGAACCTAAAATTGAAGTGGCATAATAAATTTTGGTCCTTCTCACTTTCTATGCCTTTGTTAAAAAAAAAAAAAAATCTGTGTCGTACTTGATAATGGCTCAAGACCGAAACCTTGATATTAATACAAAATAAAAAAGTTTGTATGGTCAAATGACGTAAATATAATTCAAAAATTATTGCATGAATGTGGCTCAAAAGTGAAAGGATTATAAAATACTGTGGGAATTTGATAACCGCGGGAACGACTTCTACAGGTAAATAGCGTTACGTTCATAGTGCAGGAAATGGCATCATGCTCTTGTGAACCGACAAAACACGCATATGCCATTACATCATGTTCTTTCTGACTGGACAGTCAAAGAAATGTATTTTTCCCCACGCCTTCCAAGAGTTTCTGTCAAATATTAACTCTTTTTTCTGAAAAGTATCGTTCAGAATTATCGTGTCGTAAATGTGGCTCACTTTCGCAGATTTTTCGTTGATTCGCTTGTTTATGAAGTGTCCTCGCACGGGCTCACTCAGCCAGTCGAATAATTGTTTCTAGAACTTCATGACAAAATGGCAGCTAGGACGATAAGGTGTTTGTAGCAAACCACTGTTAGGGTACAGTTTGCACAGAACAATACCAAAGTTCGGACAAACAACGGTTAAGATGCCTAACTGCAAATATGATAACAAAAGCCAATAAAGTCCATGTACCTGAGTCCTGACAGGCCGAGGACGGTGAGCGGAAGCCCACTGTTGACCAGCTGTCTGGCCTTAGGCACTTCGTAAGCGAAAGCACCCAGGCAGGTGTTAACGAACTCAGGGAAACCAAGTCCTGGTGCCAGAGTATACACAGGTGAAGGTGAAAGAGGAAGCCGCCGAAGTGGTGACCAATCGACATCTACCCCAGCGTTGAGCCAAAGAGATTATCATCATTGTAACCACCACTTGAAAATGGCATAGCTGGCAAAAGGTGAATAATATTGGAATTACAAAAAAAATTGTACAGATTTGATGATTATATATATAATGGAGCCTATATGTCTGATAGTACGTATCTGAGTATCGTGTAAAAATTTGAAGTAAATTGGCCGAGAACTTCCCGAGGTTTTTGCTAAAGACCTTATGTCTTATAGATTTATTTACAGTATATATTATGTCGCCTATGATTATGAATGGAAAAACTGGTAGAAGCCGACCATGGGGAAGATCAGTTTGGATTCCGTAGAAATATTGGAACACGTGAGTCAATACTGACCCTACGACTTATCTTAGAAGAAAGATTAAGGAAAGACAAATCACCGTTTCTAGCATCTGTAGACTTAGAGAAAGTTTTTTACAATGTTGACTGGAATGTTCTCTTTCAAATTCTAGAGGTGGCAGGGGTAAAACACAGGGAACGAAAGGCTATTTACAATTTGTACAGAAACCCGATGGCAGTTATAAGAGCCGAGGGACATGAAAGGGAAACAGTGATTGAGAAGGGAGTGAGACAGGGTTTTAGTCCATCCCCGATGTTATTCAATCTGTATATTGAGCAAGCAGTAAAAGAAACTAAGAAAAGTTCGGAGTAGGTATTAAAATCCATGGAGAAGAAATAAAAACATTGACGTTCGCCGATGATATTGTAATTCCGTCAGAGACAACAAAAGACTTGGAAGAGTAGTTGAACGGGATGGACAGTGTCTTGAATGGAGGATATAAGATGAACATCAACAAAAGCAAAACGAGGATAATGGAATGTAGTCCAATTAAGTCGGGTGGTGCTGAGGGAATTAGATTAGGAAATGAGACACTTAATGGAGTTTTGCTATTTGGCGAGCAAAATAACTGATGACGGTCGAAGTAGATGGTTCAGATGGCTCTGAGCACTACGGGTCACAACATCTTAGGTCATAAGTCCCCCAGAACGTAGAACTACTTAAACCTAACTAACCTAAGGACATCACACACATCCATGCCCGAGGTAGGATTCGAACCTGCGACCGTAGCAGTCCCGCGGTTCCGGACTGCAGCGCCAGAACCGCACGGCCACCGCGGCCGGCGTCGAAGTAGAGAGGATATAAAATGTAGACTGGCAATGGCAAGGAAAGCATTTCTGAAGAAGAGAAATTTGTTAACATCGAGTATAGATTTAAGTTTCAGGAAGTCGTTTCTGAAAGTATTTGTATGGAGTGTAGCCATATGTGGAAGTGAAACATAAGGACGATAAATAGTTCGGAAAAAAGAGCTTTCGAAATGTGGTGCTACAGAAGAATGCTGAAGAGTAGGTATCGAATAGGATTGAGGAGAAGAGAAGTTTGTTACACAACTTGACTAGAAGAAGGGATCGGTTGGTAGGACATGTTCTGAAGCATCAAGGGATCACAAATTTAGCATTGGAGGGCAGCGTGGAAGGTAAAAACTGTAGAGGGAAACCAAGAGATGGATACACTAAGCAGATTCGGAAGGGTATAGGTCGCAGTAGGCACTGGGAGATGAGGAAGCTTGCACAGGATAGAGTAGCATGGAGAGCTGCATTAAACCAGTCTCAGGACTGAAGACCACAACAACAAGAACAACAACAACATGATCACCTAAATGTTTATTAGAAAATGAGTTCGTTCTCTCATCTCTCTTCCACGTGACAACCGAC